>NC_135785.1:245618544-245946044 GCF_051106095.1 Pogona vitticeps
ACTCTCTGTTTGAAAAACTCTGAAAAGGGTCACCATAAGTTATAATTGACTTGACGGCACACGATGATGATAATCGTACATCATGTATGTTTGCTTCTGCTATCTTAAGAGAAGATAAATGGAAAAGCTTTAACCAGAGGCGAGAAAAGGTACTTTTTGGACTATAATTCCCAGAATATCTCTGCCTGGTATGGCCAATTTTCCCAGCTAATACCTGAGCCCTTACCCATCAAGAGCTCAGTTCAGTTCTCCCCTACCTTATGGTTTATTCCTTGTGCATTTCTAGCTTCTGGATGCAAGCCAGAAAACCACTTTATAAACCCACCAATGTTCCACCCCTGCAACCTCTAGACCAACAGTTTTTCCACATTATACTACCTTTTGCTGGATTCAGATTTCAAACCTCCAATAAACCATCATTTCATATGTTAGGAATAAACTTCCTCTTCCCCTATGAAGGCTCTAACATTTTCATTATTAGGATGAAGAACTACATGTCCAAATTCAGTTTCTGTGTCTCTGAAAAATGGCTGTGTAAAAGATAAGAGTATTCAAGTCTAATCCTTTGCTAGGGCTAACAAAGTCAGGGTTTAAGTCAATATTGTTTTTAAAGGCCAGGGTTTAAGTCAAGATTGTTCAAAAGGGTGGGAAAGAAAGAGGAAGTGGCCTTAAAGCTGAATAAGAAGCATTTTACTCCCTTTATTTGGGAAACACTGAAACAAGAAACTCACCATCTGTTCTCAAGAAGTACCACTCTAAGAACACTGTAAGTAATTTATCTCCACATGCAAAAAGCTAAGAACATAAAAACTTCAAACTTTGAGTTTACTATATAACTGATAAACTATGCATATCATTTGCCTGGACATGTATAGAAGGTTGAAAGCAATATCATTTTTGTAAAACTGTTTTATCGCACACCAACTGCCAAATGTGAGTTATTTTACACATACAATTTTGAATCATGTTTCCTCCAACCGGTTTCTCGGATTAGAGGCAGATATATTAAACAGTAATCATCAGCATTCTTACACTTTTCAAGGACCAGAACCCTATTGCTGATTCATGTGTCCATAAGGAAAATCATGTTAGTCTTTGCAATTATAATTGCTCATTAGCAATATTCTGGTTGCATTCCTGGATGCACACAGGAATACAACTAATCAGCAACCATTTGCTGCCAAGACTTGTGGGATTTCCCTTAAAAGAGTGTAAACCAATGATAAGATTCTGGCCATTGTGATATATTCTCTGCTTAGCCCTGCTATGTTAAAACATTGTTATTGTATTGTTTACAACCATATTTGAAGTCTGTATTAGGCCTATCATCTTATTTACAGACTTTTCAAATGGGGCTGCTCTCTTGTCAATAGGCAAATTAATCCCACGACAGAAAACTCAAAAGGAAACTAATTTAGACAAGATTTATTTAATTATTTATTGATGAAAAATATAAACAAAAAGAAAACAATATACATCTTCTACTGCATTTCCCCCCAGCAAAAATGTCCATTATTATAGTGGCTTGGGTAGCTATAAAGGTGCCTGCATGTGCCTCTCACATTGAAACTGAAATTAGAAGCTCCCTCCCCATTTTAAAATGGCAATTTTTTTCTCTATTAAAAGAAGATGGTTAGTTGTTGCATATCCGGTTTCAAAGGCAAATGTTGCTTCCTGTATGCATATGGGCATGCAATCAATATTGTTTTAAAAAAGAAAAAAGAAATGGCCAAGGGGGCTCTGAGGCCCTTGGGCTGCATTTGGACCATTATTATCTATTAAGGTGTGACAGTGTTAGATGTGTTATTAAACGCTTGCTGGAAGGGGTTGTGCTTCCTCTGATAAAGCAGGTTCATAGCCTAGAATAGTTCTCAAACTTGGATTCCCAGATGTTCTTGGACCGCAACTCCCAGAAATCTTAGCTAGTACAGCAAGTGGTGAAGGCTTATGGGAACTGCAGTTCAAGAACATCTAGGGATCCCTGTTTGAAAACCATTGGTCTAGGAGAGCAACGGTTCCCCACCATGGGTCCCCAGATATTCTTGGACTACCACTCCCAGAAATCCTGGTCAGCACAGCTAGTGGTGAAGGCTTTTGGGAGTTTAGTCCAGGAACATCTGGGTACCCAAGGTTGGGAACCACTGGTCTAGAGATACTCATGGATGCTGTAGTGTCTCTGGATTAGAGATGGGGATATTTGTATTCATAAACAAATATGAGTGTCTCCATCCCAGCTGCACCTAATGTGGGTCTGGCCCTCAAAACTGTCTTATCCAGTCATACACCACCACACCGTCAGTGCCCTACTTCCTGCCAATCACCGCAGTAGCTTCTCTGTCTCCCTGCTCAGCTGGCCACTCAGCAGCTGTGCAGGGAGGCACGTCCTCCTGCCCCTTGCCTGGAGTGGCCGGCTGATCAGGGAGACAGAGGAGCTACTGCGGCAATTGGCAGGAACAGCAGGACACTGGGGGTGCCGCAGCATGTGAGTGGATGGGCTAATTTTAGGCTCTGGACCTGCACTTACCCAAACATTAAGATCCCCAGGAGAAACCCTCTTGAGAATACAGACACATGGAGAGGCCTTTCTCGTGTGGCTCCCAGACCCATGATCAGTTTCCACTCTCACTGCTCTTAAGAAGGTTGTGAAGGGACATTGTTTTAAAATGACTTACAAAAGTATTTAGTATTTACTGTGAGGATTTAAACTGTTTTCAGAATAAGCTGATTTTAATATTTCTATAGTTGTATTCTATAGTTGCAGAGTTCCAGAAAAACATCTACTTCTGCTTCATTGACTACGCAAAAGCCTTTGACTCAGCAAACTATGGCAAGTCCTTAAAGGAATGGGAGTGCCTGACCACCTTATCTATCTCCTGAGAAAACTATACATGGGACAGGAAGCAAGAGTTAGAACTGGATATGGAACAACTGATTGGTTCAAAATTGGGAAAGGAGTACAAGGCTGTATGTTGTCTCCCTGCTTATTTAACTTGTATGCAGAATACATCATGCGGAAGGCTGGACTGGAGGAATCCCAAGCCAGAATTAAGATTGCTGGAAGAAATATCAACAACCTCAGATATGCAGATGATACCACTCTGATGGCAGAAAGTGAGGAGGCATTAAAGGAATTAATGAGGGTGAAAGAGGAGAGTGCAAAAAATGGTCTGAAGCTCAACATCAAAAAAACTAAGATCATGGCCACTGGTCCCATCTCCTCCTGGCAAATAGAAGGGGAAGATATTGAGGCAGTGACAGATTTTACTTTCTTGGGCTCCATGATCACTGCAGATGGAGAAAGCAGCCACAAAATTAAAAGATGCCTGTTCTTAGGAGGAAAGTGATGACAAACCTAGACAACATCTTAAAAAGCAGAGACATCACCTTGCTGACAAAAGTCTGCATAGTCAAAGCTATGGTTTTTCCTGTAGTGATGTATGGAATTGAGAGCTGGACCATAAAGAAGGCTGACCACCGAAGAACTGATGCTTTTGAATTGTGGTGCTGGAGGAGACTCTTGAGAGTCCCCTGGACTGCAAAGAGAACAAACCTATCCATTTTGAAGGAAATCAACTCTGAGTGCTCACTGGAAGGACAGATCCTGAAGCCGAAATTCCAATACTTTGGCCATCTGATGAGAAGAGAAAACTCCCTGGAAAAGCCCCTGATGTTGGGGAAGTGTGAAGGCAAGAGGAGAATGGGACGACAGAGGATGAGATGGTTGGGCAGTGTCATCGAAGCTACCAACATGAATTTGACCAAACTCTGGGAGGCAGTGGAAGATAGGAGGGCCTAGCCTGCTCTGGTCCATGGGGGTCATGATGAGTCGGACACTACTTAATGACTAAACAACAAAAAAGTTGTATTGTTTATCAGCTGTTTTTAATGATGTTTTTTTATGTATATACATAAACCACCTTGAGCATTACCCTGTAATGCAACAGCAGGCTAGAAATGTCATGAAAAAGGACAGGAGGCAGAGGAAAAATGGAGGCGGCAAAATAAGAGGTAGAGGCAGTCATCAGTCTGTGTGCATGTGTTTACTCGCAAAGGCCTTAGTAAACTGTTATTCACACTTCCAAAGGGGTAACCATGTTAATCTTTGCAGGGTTTTTTGTGGTGGTTTTTTTTTTTTTTGAGAAACTAACAGATGCCATGTGTCATAAGGTTTCATGGTTTAGAGTTCATTTCATCAGATGCATGAAGTGTTATTCTCACTTGCCAGGCATGGGTACAGAAGTAGAGCCCAATGGCATTGAAATGAACTACAAAAAAAGCACAGTTTGCGACATGTCTAGTGAAATCTTCAAAGAAGCAAAGTAATGGGGGACATAGAAGGAGCCTCCCCGAAGAATGTGAGATCTCTGAACACATTGGGGCATCCTTTGGACAACAACAGTACCCTGTCAGCTGCTCCTTCTACTCCAAAAGCAGCACATGACCAAAGAAGCAGCAAAATGGCCATTTACGGTAGGTGTATTTGGTCACAACACAACCCTCCCCATGTTGCCGTGTTGAATTAATATCAGTAATGAGTCAGCAACTAATGTCTCCATTCCAATGTAGGCAAACAGGATTAAACATCTTACTTATATACTTATTTTTAAATTTTAGATTATCTGTATATTTAGCCCAAGGCAAGAGAAATGGCTTTCCTCCTCCTTTTATACTTACAATAATCCTGTGAGGTAGCTAGGTCACACTGAGAAAGAGAGACCAAGAGACCCAGTAATGTTCATGAATGAGTGAGGACTAGAACCTTGATCTCACAGCTCCACACTGTAATCTTTACATCACATTGACGGTCACTAGTCTTAAAGGGCAAAGAGGACTCACATTGCCTCAACAGTACCAGATTAGAAGAAAATAAGAGAAGCACTGCTTTGCAATTCTGCAACAGAACTGCATGGGAAAGTATTTAGAAAACGATCCAGAAACAGTTGTTCACTTCTTAAAGATAGGTTGGGAGGAAGCTGGAGGGTGTGGGATTAACAGTCTGCTATAAAATCACACCCTTCAACCTAGATTACTTTACCCAGAATTCTTTCTAACTGTAGTCTAGTCACAACTGAGAAAATTACCCACTGCACAACCTCAGAGATATTTTGTTTGTATTCTTTCCCATGTCCAAGAGCTGAGACCTGTTTCAAAGCAAAGTCAGCAAGAACAGCCCTTTTCCAAACTTTGTTACAACCCAATTTTTGTCCCGATACCACGTGTTTATGCTTTTTGATGACTGTTCCATTGGCTTTTACCACAGTTAATGACTTTCTTAATTTTAATTGCATTCAATTGCTTCAATTGCCTGACCTAGAAAATCAAGCAAGAAAATAAGCACCCTGCTGGATCATACCAAATGTTCCAGCATCTTGTTTACCACAGTGTTCTGTGACTGCAATGGCACCCTCCCACTCACGCTTCCTGGCAACTGGCAGACCATGGAAGAAGTACTTGATTGGACTACAGTTCCCAGAATACCTCCGCCAACATGGCAGGGGACCTGAGTTGTGTAATCCAAACAACACCAGCAGCTCGTAATCCAGGTGAGTGGGGGAGGGGCTCGCTCCACAACAATGGCAATGGAGGCTGGTGACTCCAATTCCAGTGCTGCTGTGAATCCACCCTTGGTTTTAGTCTGCAGTTCATGGAAGATATTTACTGTAGCTAATTTACTTTGGATAGCAAGATTCAGCACCATGGAGAGCACCTGTAAAGGGCAAAAGAAAACCTGGGGTGGATTCACAGCACCTTCTGTTGTCACTGCCTCTATTTTCGGTATCCTCACCTGCACATGACTTTCACCACCATGGGGATAAATATAAGGGACATGCATTTGCTCTCCTTATGTCTGAAGAAGTGGATTTCAATCGACAAAAGCTCTGGGTGGAGGAAAGTTTGTTGAATTTCAGATGAAAGTGGGTAATGATCCTAGCCTATTACAATAAACACAGAAGAGTTTTGTGGCCCCTTGGGGTCAGGGAGAGTTACTGATGAAAAGGTCAGTACAGGACATTCCTCTGCCTAAGGCAGAGTGGGAAATACTATGTACTTTGCTCCCGAAGTCTCAGTGCATAGCACACCGGACCAGCCAAATTATTTTGGCACCTGAGGCAGAACGTTCACCAGTCCCTCTCCCCCTTCTCTGGCAGTAAAAAAATGCAATCATAATAAATTAAAGTAACTAACCATTTACTGCTTTTTATTACTATCTGAGGTGGCCAGCCCACTCTGTCCAATGGCAGGGCCAGCCCTGGTGGTCACAAAAACACTTGAGGCTTAGAACCCTGCTCATGAAAGGCAGATATGCTCACAAACAACCAGATATTGGTACTGACTCTCATGTTTCCATCACTTTATTACACAATATACTCTGAATACCTTTATAAACATGTATGTGTTCACTTGCTCGCTGAGTGCTCACTGGAAGGTCAGATCCTGAAGCTGAGGCATTACTTTGGCCATCTCATGAGAAGAGAAAACTCCCTGGAAAAGACCCTGATGTCGGGAAAGTGTGAAGGCAAGAGGAGAAGGGGACAACAGAGGATGAGATGGTTGGACAGTGTCATCGAAGCTACCAACATGAAGTTGACCCAACTCCGGGAGGCAGTGGAAGACACTGGCGTGCTCTGGTCCATGGGGTCATGAAAAGTCAGAACAACAACGTGTTCACTAATTGAGGACTAAAAGTACTGTAGTAATATGCATGTGCCATCAATTCTGTCACATCAAGTCAATTCTGACTTATGGCAAGCCCTTCTGGGGTATTCTACTGTAGGTCAAGAGTACTCAGAATAGTTACCCTCCCCTTCTTCTGGGGCCCTTTGAGTCTGTGCAGCTTGCCCAGGGCTATCTAGGCTGGGGAACTGAGCTTCCAACCAGTCAAATGCCTAACTCACTACCCTATCCAGCCAGCCTAGCTGAGGATTACAGACCATCTATCTGCTGGAGTTAACTTCATCTAATTACCCAAAGCTGATGCCATGTCTTTCCGTTGCCTGGAGCCAGTTCGTGAACACAGTGAGGACGGGGATGCTGACGGTCTGACTCAACACGTTCAAAGCCACAATACAAAGTTAGCCGCCCAGAGTGTGGAAAGGTTACTGATAGAACTACAACTCCCAGAATCCTCCATCCCCTCTGACCAACTGCTCTGATGGCTATGGGGCTGTGGGAGACCTCGTTCCCAAAAGTACCTTTTTCCAAACCCCACGCTTATTGGTGCTGAGCACTTAGGGGTGGGGAGTTAACAATTCCAGGGCGGGAACGGTGGGTGCGCGGAAACGAAAACACTCTGCATATGCTCAGAAGCGCCCCCTCTATATTTTTTTTCAAAATCGCGCCACGTAACACGCAGCAGCGGGCGTTGGTGAGGGAAAAGAGAGGGAGGCAAAGCCAAGGAATTACATGCCAGGTGGAAAGGAACGAAGTGGCAGTACCTGAACCGCTCCTGGCCCGCCGTGTCCCAGAGCTGCAGCTTGATCCTCTTGCCCGGCTCGATCTCCACCAGGCGGGAGAAGAAATCCACCCCGACGGTGGGGTCGGAGTGCATGGGCCCCGGGAAGCGGCCCTCGGTGAAGCGGTGCAAGAGGCAAGACTTGCCCACCGTGGAGTCGCCCAGCACGATCAGGCGGAACTGGTAGATCCAGATGGCCGCGTCCATGGCCCTCTCTCCCCCGGCGTCGGCCTGGGGCTGGTGGCCGCTCTCCTCGCCCTTCTTGGGACGCCTCCTCGGGCGGTGCCTGCACCGAGCTCCGATGGCCCCTATCCCAGGCATTGGCGCAGCGGGCAGGCGGCCTCGGAGGAGGGAGGCGCCTCGGCCCCGGCGCGGGGATTCAAGGGGACGAAGACTGCGAGAAACGGCGGGATGAGCCCGGGATCGCCCGGGAGGGGAGGGGGGGACGACAAAAGAAAGGAGAGGCGAGGGGCAAGTGGGACAGGATTTGACGGCCTCTTGCGTGCCCACCCCTCCTTCTCTCCCCCCCCCCCCTGCTCCAGAGCCCGGACGGCCGCGGGGAAGGACCAGATGGAGGCAGCTGTTGCCTTTGTTCCCTTGGATTTAGGGGCGGAGAACTCAGGAGGGGGGGCGAGGAGGGAGAGCGGGCGGTGGGGTGGTGGGTGGATGATTTTTCTCATTTTCCTCTCGGGCTGGAAGAAAAGGCGGAGGGCGGGGTCTGGCCACAACCCTTCCGGCACTGGCATAAGCAGAGGGTGTTTTGTGTGTATGTGGGGGGCGATGCTGAGGGTGTGGGGCTGATCGTGAGGAAACGAAAGGGCCAACCCACCCAGCTCTCTGTGCCAAGCGGGGGCGAGTGGCTCGGGGGGGGGCAGCAGGGTGTGCCTCCTTTTTTCCACTCCCCATTGCTCAGTTATGAATGGAGGGGGTCGGAAGCCCTCTCCCCAATTTGCCTTGGTCCCAGATCTGCTGTCGTGCGCCTCCTCCTCCTGGTCAGAGGAGAGTTCTCGGCACATGCTCAGAGGCACGTTGGGTATTTGGGAAGGCGCGCTGGGAACAGGTGCTGGGACCCAGGCCTCCCTCCTTCTAGCGAAGCTCTGGTGGATGATGGGAAAGACTTGTTTTAAGTTTAGAGAACTGGATTTCGCTCTAGGAGAGTGGTTTTGAGACTTTCCCCCACATTGCATGATGCCAAACGCAAGCCAAATCTGGGTATGGAAATAAACATACAGTACTCTTCACAGAGAGGTTGGAATCAATCTTGACTCACTAACAGGTATATCTGTCTGACACATGTTCCGGAGGGGGGGTTGTTGAGGTGAGGAGTAGCTGTGCTAGTCTGTTGCAACAACAACAGCAGCAACAAAAATCTTTACTGATAGCCATTTTATTTGGCACAAACTTTCATGGCTGCAGCCCACTTCATGAGATTAATTCATCTGGATCTTTGTTTGATTTCTCCGGATGAAGAAGGCTGCGATCCATGAAGCTGATGCCAAATAAAATTGGTTGATTTTCCAGCTGGCAAAAGAAAATGTGGGGTTGAGGTTTATCTCATTCAAGCATGGTATCTTTAGGTTGTGCAGTGCTGTTATGAATTTGGAAGCTCATCATAAACAGTCCCCATAGATGGAACGACATGGAACACTGTAGTGTCCTTCAGAAAACCTGTTTCTCTCCCAGCTACCCTGTGAATTACACCTAAACTCAGGGAAAAGAAAAGATTGGTGGGGTGGTGGATTATCTTGCAGTCTTGCTACTCAAAAAAAGTCTAGATTTTTTTACCTTGTGAGACCAGGCTCTGCTACACCACATGGAGTATATGTTCTAACCATGCATGCCCGCCCTGGAAAACACTAAATCTGGTGAAGCCCTTATACATCTCATACTGTGCAAAACCTTTTGCCTCTCCAGCTTGGAGACAGAGATGCAGCGTATTTGTGAGAATTCATTGCATCCTCTCTTCCTTGTTTCTGTTATATCTGGATTTCCTGAGTAGAATAAGGTTTAGGGAGAATGGAGGCTAGGGAGATGGCAGGGATAATTAGTTGCACTTCTTTACTACCTGTTCTCATCTTCTCACAATTGAGTAAGGTTCAGACCTTGGAAATATTACTTTTTTAAAAAAACTACAGCTGCAAAAATCCAGTAGTCAACGTGAACAATAGTCATGCTTGCTATGGGATTATAGGTTTTATGGTCCAAATAGTAAGATTTCCCGAGCTCTGGTAGGGCTTCTGTTTTGCTCTTTTCTTCCAGAGAAAATTGCCTAAGGAGTGCATGGATGTGTAATAGTACAGAAATATAAAGTAGGGGAGCTGTCCATTCAGCACTCCGGGACCATACTACTGAGAGTTTATGCTCAATTAAAATCTTCCTTTAAAAAAAATGAAAGAATGTGGGCTTAGCATATTTCCTTGGCTCATATTGCTAAAATTATCGTGCCCGTTTCTGCATTCATAAAGATGAAAGGAAGGAAAATCATGCTGATGATTGCCCTTGTCAAAAAGAAGGAAAAAATGAAGGAGGGATACCACGTAGCTTATGGGTAGTACTGTAGTCATAGAACTAGTCCTTGGCTTTCAGTGGACTTCCAGTGGGACTGTAGCTTGGAGGAGCCTGGCCCTATTCTATTCGTATCTGGTCTTTTCCCTACTACTGGGACCTAACACAGCTCACAACACAACTTAAAATTGTAAACCTTATAGCACAATCGCATCCATGTTTACTGAAAATAAACTTTCACTGTGTTGAATAATCCTGCATATGGATGCATAGAACTGTAGCCCTAACATGTATGCAGAATTTATCGCTGAGTCACCTTGGATTATGGAGAAGCCGTGCCGAAGCCCTGCCCGGGAATGAGGTAGCCGTCTTAATAATTGAACTCCCAAGAGTGGCAAATTTGCTGCTCCTGGCAATCCATTTGGAATGACCCAGGTGGATCACTGGTTACTTCCAAAATGCCTGGCTCTGAGGAGTCCTTAGAATCAAGGATTTCTAAAGCAGCTGGCGCTGGATACAGTGATGCTGGGCTGTTTTTTGCAAAAAGCGCAGCTCTTCTCAAAAACCAGCAGGCCCTTAGCAGCGGGCAGGTGGGTGAAATCATGCTGTGGAGGAGCATGACCGCAATTCCAGTCTCTGGTGACAGGAAAACATGGGTCATCTCTGGCAGTGTACAGGTGCACCGATGACACCCAATTCTTACCTTTCTCATCTGAACACAAGGAAGCTGTTCTGCTTCTAAACCAATGCCTGAAATTGATAATGGACTGGATCCAGTCCAAATTGAAGCTTAATTCAGACAAGATAAATATGCTCTTATTTAGTCAAGGGACGTGGTGGCGCTGTGGGCTAAACCGCAGAAGCCTGTGCTGCAGGGTCAGAAGACCAAGCAGTCATAAGATCGAATCCACGCGACGGAGTGAGCGCCCATCACTTGTCCCAGCTCCCGCCAACCTAGCGGTTCGAAAGCATGCAAATGCGAGTAGATAAATAGGGACCACCACGGTGGGAAGGTAACAGCGTTCCGTGTCTAAGTCGCACTGGCCATGTGACCATGGAAGATTGTCTTCAGACAAAACACTGGCTCTGTGGTTTGGAAATGGGGATGAGCACCAACCCCTAGAGTCAAACACGACTGGACAAAAAATTGTCAAGGGGAACCTTTACCTTTACCTATTTAGTCAAAAGTCAGATGGGGAAATAGGTGTTTGGCCTGTGTTAGATCACTGGTTCTAAATCTTGGGTTAAGAACCCAAGGTTTTGGACCCAAGGAGTTTTGGACTGCAACTCCCAGAAGCCTTCATCACCAACTGTGCTGACTGGGGTTTCTGGGAGTTGCAGTTCAAAAGCATCTGAGTAACAAAGGTTAAGAACCACTGTGTTAGATGAACTTATGCTCCCATTTAGGACTCTTATTTGTGATTTGGATGTATTCTTGAGTCCAGGTCAAGAGCATATACATATGTGCAATTGAGGCTAATGCACTATTCCTGTTCCTGGATATGTCATATTTGACATCACCAAAAATGTGCTCTTTGAAGTACTGTAACATCCTGTATGTGAGGTTACTTTTGAGAAGAATCCTGAACTTTCAGCTGCTTCAGAATGCTGCAGTTAGACTGTTGACTGGGCCAGTTACAAGGAGCACATTTATTTTATTTTTGTTTTATTTTTTATTTGGTAGTTGGCTTAGATCAGAGCTTGAAGTTATACATTTTGAACTTGTTTTGTTACTCATTACGTCTTGACAATTGGGTTGCCATTGCTCCAGTTAAGCAAAGGTTCATTGTATTGTGCATTATTAATGTCCTGACTTGTCTTGTCAAATTACCAATAAGATACAGAAATGCTCTCTACTTCCCTCTAGTGGTCAACTTTGATAAGACAAATATTGGAATATTTATGAAAATATGGAAAACAAAACCAAATAATATTTCCCTTGCCACTCAGGGTTAGTAAGGGAATGGCATAAAACCTGTAAACTTTCTGTCAAAATGCTTTAAAAAGCTCTATAAAGTAATTTCTTAATTAAATAGGTGTTATTATACCTAAAAATAACTGTGTATCACTAGTTACATTACTCATTACCCCCCAAATTAACCATTGCACATAACTAGCTACAGGGTTTGACTTGAACTAGTTGGATGTTGTTTACATGCCCAAGTGCAGTGGCTATTGGTTGTTTCCAGGCAAAGCTGAAAGTGCTGGTTATGATCTATATAAGGCATTTGTTTGTTTGTTTGTTTGTATATAAGTTTGTATTAATATACAACTTTTCTTCCAAGTTTGGAATTCAAGGCAGTTCATGAGATTATTGGACAGGTCTATGATGATTGTTTATTGATGGATCTGAAAGTATTTTTTCTAATCTACGCATTTTCACCCCTGTTACCTCTTAATGTTCTAACTATATTTATATTTATTTGAGTTTGCTGTGGTTAGTCACCCTGAGTTCCATCTTTCAATAGAAAGGTGGAGTATGCAATAAATAAATAAATATTTTTCACTTTCAAGATGCACATTTTAAAATCTTTTGTTTTGCAGGGATGATGGTGCAAGGAGAATTACTGTAGATATCTCTGCTTATTTAAAGCCTAGTATTATCATGAACTCTTGGGGAGTATATGAACAATAGACTCTTCATTCTGTTGAGGGAACAGAGCTACAGATAAGGATGCAGTCATCTAATGAAGTAAAACTTCAAGTACAGAATACTCAGCAGATTGTAGTGAAAAACATAAGGCAGAATGTACTGAAGCCTCTTCCAACCTGATTCTCCCCACCTCCACCCCTGTTGCTTTGGCTACAAATCCTGTCAGCCTGAGTTGGCATAGGTAATAAATTATGGGACTTGTGCTTATTTATTTAAAATATTTTTACCTTGCCTTTCTCCTTAAAAAGGACCCAAGGTGGCTTACATCAGTAAAAGACAATATATAAAAGCTAAAAACAGAAGTATACAAATATTAAAAATAAAAAAAATACCACACTAATGCAGGAAACAAAACCAACATTAAAACACATTCAAAGCAACAAGGAACTACAATCTGTTTAAGAAACCCTTACAGCAAAGATGGGGCCATCCTGGCCTCCCGTGGGAAGGAGTCCCAGTGTCTGGGAGCAGTCTTCTTCTATGTACCAAACAAACACAACTGTGAAGGTGACGAGGTTGAGAGAAAGCCTCCTCTGAGATATTAAAACTCAGGCAGGGTCACATAGGGAGACGCAGTCCTTTAGAGAGATTGGACCCAAGCCATTTAGGGCTTTATAAATTTGTACCAGCTCTTTGAGTTAGCCACTTGTAGTCAAAAACATCCAAGGGGACCAATTGGCTGGTATATTGTGTTCTTGTCTATTATGGTGTTGTAACACTGTATTTTACTCCTGCCAACCTAGCAGTTTGAAAGCATGTAAAAATGTGAGTAGATAAATAGGTACCACCTTGGTATCACATTCCGTGTCTATAGGTACCACGTTCTGTGTCTAGTCACGCTGGCCATGTGACCCCGGAAACTGTCTTTGGACAAATGCTGGCTCTATGGCTTGGAAACGGGGATGAGCACCGCACCCTAAAGTCAGACATGACTGGACTAAATGTCAAGGGTAACCTAACACTGTGTACTTCCATTTATGTCAGCCAGTCCCAGAGTCTCATGAAAGCCACTAATCATTAGTTTTCACTTGTCATTTCAAGCAAAAACTCAACTAGAACCCAGTGTGTCATCAGCATACGTCTTCACTATGGCAAACAGAACGTAATACTAATTTCAGCACAGATTTCAGAATGACTTTTGGATACATTCTGATCCAATAGTCATATATTACCAGGCACAACAGATTCTCCATGTTCAGTCTGAGGTAGATTAGCCTAAATCTGAAGAAATCAGATTTGTCTCTGCTTACTAAAACTTACCCCACTGCAAATTTCTCTTGAATGAGTATTTTCTAGTACAAAAGATACCTCCAGCTATAAGGTAGAGATGGTGAAAATAAACTTTTCACTGACATTCTTGATGTCTATAATGTTGAAGTGTTCTCAAAGGCCAAGCAAAATGAGACATTATCCACACATTTACCAGCCGCAGGAATAATTTTTGGAAGATAAACTGCAAGTAGTGTTCCCAATTTGCTTTCGGATTCTTGTGTAGGGTTATGTGTGTATTGTGTGCTGTCAAGTCAATTCCAACTTATGGCAACCTGTTCCAGGGTTTTCAAAGTAGAGAATACATAGAAGTGGTTTCCCATTCCCTTCTTCTGGGGTGCCCTCAAACTCTGCAGCTTGACCAAGGCCACACAGGCTGGCTGTGCTCACAAGAGGCACATTGGGGAATTGAACTCTGAATCTCTGGCTCCACAGCCAGATACCTAACTCACTGAGCTATCCAGCCAGCTAGTACAGGGTTGGGTGAAAATTTAATCCTTTATGTCACCTCTCCCCAAGTCCTGATCATTCCATTTGTTTTTGCTGTCTGCACTGTAAGAAAGCTTCCCACTCAATCCAACAAGATGGATTGGGGAATTTTATTTCTCAGTGCATGAAGATTATGTATTTATGTATTTTTAAGAAGCCAGTTGAGCAGTTGCTAATTAGTTCAGCCCAATGTTGTCGTGTGGAATCCTATTTTTTCCTTCAGCGGTTTACCTGCTCTGTTCTGTTTCTTGCTCCAGCTGCCAATTATCAGTTGATCAGAAGAAACTACTGGACATGTGTTGTTGTTGTTGTTGTTGTTGTTGTTGTTGTTGTTGTTGTTGTTGTTGTTGTTGTTGTTGTTGTTGTTGTTGTTGTTGTTGTTGTTGTTGTTGTGTCAATTTGCCCCAACTTGTGGTAACACCATGAATGAGCAATCTCCAAAATGTCCTGTCCTCAACTGCATAAGAATAGTTATTTATATGACAATTTTCTTTTTTTAAATAAGCAATAACCTATTCCAATGCAAAATCCCAGAAGCTACGCAGCACACTTTTTTAAGAGCTCACATCTTTTATTAGAGACAGGAAAATTTACCCTCGGCCCATCTGCTCTGGGAATACCTCAGGCACTCTAGCTGAGATTATCTGGGAACTTAGTTTGAGGGAGGCAGAGCTTTCCCCATATTTGTAATGTATTAATATGTATCTAAAATTTTAAAGGAAAGTGATCCAATTATACCACCAAACAAGTTGTGGAATCTCTAATTACTTGGAAGTCAAATGCACAATCTCTTACTTTACACTGTATGTCACCCGGTAAACGATGCCATATCAGTCTGTAACGAGGGAGCAAATGCTTGATTATTATTTTAGGCTAAAACCAGAGAGAGGAAAAAGGCCTAAGAAACTGAAAGTTAGCATATCATGGTAAATTTTAATTGAAATAATATTAGCTGTGGGTCTGATGGCAATTTTTATATATATTTTAATTACATTTTAATTGTTCTGACTTTTTATTGTGTTTTAAATGTTGTAAGCTGCCCAGAGACCTTTGGGTAGTGTGGGTGGCATATACAATGAATGAATGAATGAATGAATGAATGAATGAATGAATGAATGAATGAATGAATGAATGAATAAATAAATAAATAAATAAATAAATAAATAAATAAATAAATAAATAGGAACCTTCTTACAGTGTGCTCTGTATCGTATATTTAGCTGCCTGGATAGCTCAAAGAATTGTGTACAGTACTTGGCTGTGGAGCTGGAAGTCATGAGTTTTATTTCTCACTATGCCTCGTGATGAAAGAGCCAACCAGGGTGGTCTTGGACAAGCTGCACAGTCCCAGGGCACCCCCAGAAGGGAATGGTAAGCCACTTCTGAGTATTCACCATCTAGAAAACCCTTTAAAGGGTCAACATAGCCCAGAATCAACTTGTTGGCACATAATTATTGTTGTGTGGTCCATCCATATGTGAGCTGGCTGGATAGCTCAATGAGTTACGGTATGTCTGGCTGTTGAGCCAGAGGTTGGAAGTTCAGTTCCCCAGTGTGCATCCCAGAAGAGCCAGCCTGTGTGGCCTTGGGCAAGCCGCAAAGTCCCAGGATGTCCCCAGAAGAAGGGAATGATAAGCCACTTCTGAGTAAAGTTCTTTGAATTTTGTTTCCTGTTCTTAGACCAGGGTTCATTGTGCGATACAGCGCTTAAAGTGCTAGTGTAGTGTAGTGATTAGAGTGTGGGGCTGGGACATGGATAATCTAAGTTGTGGAGCCCACGGTACCATAAAATGCACGGATTAACCTATGGCCATACACTCCCTTAGCCTAAACCACCTCAATCTGTGTGAGGATAAAGGTGGGAAAGAGACCTATGGTAGCCACTTAGAACACCAAATACAGAAATAGCCATTGAATATCAATAGAAGCAACAAAACAATGACATAGCATCATTCCTTTTCATCAATTAACTGTTTTTGGCTGATTTTGTTTATCTTATTGGTCAGAATCCTCTTGTTCTTTCATAAGGTCTGTATAACATCCAGTACTAATTTTGGCCAATCCATAACAGGATGCATCTGAGCCCATGACCAGATACACAGCTGGGATATGCCCCCATACCTCGTCATTTTGCTCTGGCAAGTTACACCCAGTGCCAAAAAGATCATGGGCTTTTATGTTCTTGTTTAATTTGTGTGTTAAGCTGATTTATTTATTTAAAAAAAAATTAAAATGGGTCCTAGAACCCTTTTAAACAAACAAACCCATAATGCCACATGCCATGTGAATTTTATCCAAAGATTCTGGAAACAGATGCTTTCTCAATGTATTGTCAATAAGAACTTTTAGTTAAAATAATGAGGGGACTGTCAGTACACTTCAATGAGATTTTGCTGAAAACACGTTGCTGACATTAAGGATTTCAGGGTTATTGCTAATTCCAGTAATAGATAGCAGGGCAGGGAGGATGTGTTATAGAAATGCATTTTGGCCCCATGCCCAGGCTAAATGTAACCTCTTCCAAGCTGCAATCCCTATTAGCAATATTTAACATGGAGTGACAACCGTTAATAAAAAAAAATCTACCGTATACTTCTATACCAATCAAAAATTATGCTAGATAAAAATTCAAAGCCATGTCTCCCAGAACTAGACAAAACAAAGTTAGAAAGTACACGTTGTGCATTGCATTTTAATGTTCAGGGAGCAGGGAGGGTGAAGCCTTTGTATATTCATTGCACGTAGCGGTATCTCTTCATGGACAAACAAGAATGCAACATGATCTTTTGTCAGAGAAATACATGACATCGTTTTCCTTAGAGCAACAGTGTTTTCCCAATTGTTGAATTGAATTTGGAAACACACTCTTTTCCTACACCCAAAGTGGGTAGCTTTTTCTCAGCTACTTTCTATGGAAAACCTGTCTAGAACGCACCTCTCACTTCCATTCTTGATTTCTTGCAGGCTTGGAAATATTTTTCCAGTGTGAATGAAAACAACCAGATAATGAGATGAATCTCTTTCTGCCCCTATTATATATATGGGTTACTACATTCCAAGCCATGGACTTTGTATGGGATGGGGACTCTTGCATTTCCCCTCTAAAATATTGATTTATTTGTCTGGTTTCATTTCATGTATAGCCTGCTTTTCTCCAAAATTTTTGGTTTGTCTGACAATCTCCTATTCCTGCTGCTCCCAAATCACCAGTGCCTCTTCATATATATTAGATGCTGTTATTTGGTTTTGGTAATATAATGGTAAACACTTTCCAAGCAGATGATGCTAGGGCTTGAACATGAGACTTTTTGCATTCAAAGCAAATGTTCAGCCACAGAGCTTTAGTCCTGATAGCTGTGAAGGCAACAATGCAGCAAAATTATTCCCACCTCCCATAGAAGCTGTTTGGAAAGCCAGTGAATCATTCTACAAATCACGCTTAGACTGAATGATTGTAGCAGTACGGCAGTGGAATCAATTACCTCAGGAGGTGGCGAGTGCTCCAACACTGGAGGCATTCGAGAGAAACTTAGACAACCACCTAGCAGATATCTTTTGATTTGTATTCTCGCATTGTGGAAGGGGCTGGACGTGATGACCTTGTAGGCCCCTTCCAACTTCATGATTCTATGATTCTCAGTTAATCATTCAGAGTCATGCAGTGGGCAGCCTCGTCTATGAGCTCTCGTCGGGCTCATAGAAACTCCAAGTTACTTTTCATGCTACACTTGCTCTTCTGTTTTTCCCCTCAGGAATCATTGCCGTAGGATGTAATTCCGTTAGAAATAAGATCAAATAAAGAGGCAGCAGGATCATAAAAAAAAAGCAACTATGCAATTTTCTGTTCTCACCATAGCCATAAAATGTAAGTAGGCCTCATAAATCAGTGCTCCTTTAATGAATGTTCATATTCTAACTCAGTCCTGAGCTGCAGTTGGGAAGGGACCACCGCTCAGTCATAAAATATGTGCTTTGAACACTGAGGTTCCCACAATCATTCCCTAGCAGGCATAACTTCCAGCCCTGGGACGCCATGGATGCTTTTTGCTGCTCCTCATGCACTCCCAAAGCTAGCAGAATGCCAGCAGCTTCTCCTTACAGTCCAGCTGGTGTATTTTATAACTTCTAACATCACTCATTAGCTGTTGCTGGTGGAGATTGCTGGGGAATGAGAACTCACTGAGATACGGGGAAAATGTATTGTGATTGCACATATATGCTGGTTCATGTGGCTTCTGTGCCCTAGCTGATGTTGCCAGATGCAGCCCTGAAAGCTGAAAAGTTTGTAATTTTTGATCAGTTAGCACAGTGATTCCCAACTTTGGGTCTCCAGATGTTCCTGGACTAAAATTTCCCAAAGCCTTCACCACTAGCTCTGCTGGCCAGGATTTCTAGGAGTTGTAGTCCAAGACCATCTGGGGACCTAAGTTTGGGAACCACTGACTTAACACATAAAGGAAAAGATTGCTTTGCCCTCTAAGAGCGTTTGGCCAGACCAGGGGTCTCCAAACTATGACCCGCAAGCCACATCTGGCCTGCCTTGCCTTTTTATCCGGCCTGGGCATAGGAAGAGGAAGGAAGCCTGACAAGTGATCCGAGGTGGGGTATCGCTTGGGTCCCCCCTTCCTTCCTTCGGCCCTTGAAAATGTGTAAAATATATGATGTGGCTCTCACACTGAAAAGTTTGGAGACCCCTGGGCTAGATGGACAAACAGCATGATGCGGTGCAAGGTAGCTTCTTTGTTCCTTCCAAAGGGGATGTGGGAACATAGTCTTTATAAATGAACTAAGATGAGGAAAATCATTAGGAACAAAAATCACGCCCTGACCTAGAATCCTGTGTACATAGCAGAGTGCAAATGTAGCTGAACTGATCCTTCACCAGTGTCACCTGCAGCTGCTGTTGCTGCCAAATAGCTGCTTTTAAGGACCTTCTCCATCATCATTGGATGTATCCATTCTCCTCTGCAGATGTGGCTGTTACTCCTGAAGAGAGTGGATAAATCTTGGGCTACATTGGCAGCCAAATTCCTTAATTCAGAGCTTTGATTCGCAGCTGTCTTCCATTTCAATTTGCTGTTAGTGATCACACAGGGGCCATAGATTGATTCAGAGCTAGTGTCTACACATGGATATGGTGGGAACTGCATTTCAGTCAGTCTGCCTGCCTGCCTGCCTTCCTTCCTTTCTTCCTTTGTTCCTGCCTCTGCTGATCCTTTTATGGTTCACCGTGAAGCTGTTTGTATTTTTAAAGGGTAGTACAATCTTATGGAAAAAGTGACAGCTTTCCGAAGTTCTTCATAATGTACACAGAAACATACATACCATGGAAATATATCCAGTCTTCTGTATTTTCTTAGAGTTGTTTCTATTTCATAGCATTTAAAAAAATCAGTGCTGAAGTATGTATGTCAGTGCAGTGATTCAGCGCTAGACTAGGTTATTAAATTTTTAAAAAATCAGGCACCTGTGGGAGGGGTGGGTGTTCTTGTGCTTCCTAAACAACATGCTCCAACTGCCTCCATCACAACACCACCCACAAGCATGCCCCCCTACTTTTGCAGAAGAAAACAATCAACCACGCAGAGAAAAGCCATTTTGAATTGTTCCAGCTTGAAAAGAGCAGAATCCCCTAGTAGCAGAAAAAAAAACCCTCCACATTGGGAGCAAAAAGGTCCAGATTGATTCGAATTGGCCTTTGCATCATGTGATCAGTTTAAAAAAATTTTTTTATTCCTCCATTTTGTAATTGGAACAAATCCTGTGGTATTTAACTGTGTAGTTACAGTCTTAGTCTGGTTCCTCAGCTTAGACTCTTCCACCTTCGATGACCGTGCTGCAAATGCAGATTCATAATGTAGTCTAGAATCCTGACAGCATGGCTCTTGGCTTCCCTGACACCCGCAAACACCCTCATCACATTAAGGTGCTTATCTAAGAGGGAACTCTGTCTAGAAGCAAAAATTAGGAAACTGTATTTTGGGTACATCATGGGAAGGCATCTCATTCTTCTGGAAGGGAAAACCATTGAATGAGACCAGGTAACATGGTGTTGACTTTGCAGTCAGAAATACTCTGCTGAGATCCATTGTTCCACCTGCTGTGGGGAGTGAAAGAATCCTGTCTCTGCAGCTCCACTCATCAGCGGGACCAGTCACCCTCATCAGTGCATATGCACCAACACTGTCATCCACTACAGAATCTGCTCTCTTGAAGTCTGCTACAGGCGTGATCATCCAGCACCGAGCACAGCTGATGGAATGCTGGGTGCAGCACTACTCTGAGCTATATTTCAGAAAGAATGTAGTAGCCGAAGAAGCATTAAATAACATTGAGTGCCTGCCTGTCTTGGAAGAGTTGGACAGCGAAACGGCTTTAGCAGAAATAAAAGGGGCCTTGGATTTCCTCGCCTCTGGCAAGGCACCTGGGAAGGATAATATCCCTGCTAAAGTGCTGTAAAGAGATCATCACCATCTAGCTGTATGAAATCTTTTGTCTTTGCAGGAGGGAAGGTGAAGTACCACAGGACATGAAGGATGCAAACATTGTCACAGTGTATAAGAACAAAGGAGACAGGGGTGACTGCAATAACTACCATGGCATCTCTCTTCTCAGCATTGTAGGGAAGCTGCTTGTCTCTGTTGTGCTGAAGAGACTCCATGTGCTTTGTAGACAGAGTCTGTCCATAATCACAGTGTGGATTTCAAGCGAATAGATCCACTGTTGACATGATATTCTCCCTCAGACAGTTGCAGGAGAAATATATTTGTCTTCAGTGTGGAAGGGATTGTCATTCGCGAAGTAGCTTTCTCAGCCACACTAGACGCTGTTCCAAGTTCTCCATACAGAGCATGTTACCATACTCTCTTGAGACTGAAGGATACCTAATCTAATTGAAAATGGGAAGGCAAGATTCTCTGGAAAAGAGAATAATGCTGGCAGAAGTTGAAGGCTGCAGGAAAAGAGGAAGACCAAATATGAGATAGAGTGACTCCATAAAGGAACCACAGGTTCAAATTTATAAAAGCTTAGTAGGGCTGTAGAGAATAAGACATTGTGGAAGTCACTCATTCATGGGTTTGCCATATATTGAGGGCAACATGATGGGACACAACAACAACAACAACAACAACAACAACAACAACAACAACAACAACAACAACAACAACAACAACAACAACAGAAAGTCCTGTGAAACTGAAATGGTCTTAAATTAAATTACCGTATTTTTCTGTGTATAAGACTATACTTTTGTCTAAAATCTTTAGACTAAAAATTGAGAGAACAAAAACAAGTGGAGGGGAAAGCAGGGATCAAAGCGATCCTGCAGCGCTTTGATCCCTTTTCCGCTACACTTGCTAAGCCCGACTTAGATTTCTTAATTTTTGATTAGAAAAGTGGGAGTCGTCTTATACATGGGGGCATCTTATACACAGAAAAATATGGTAAATAGTTCTCAAATCAAAGTTTGAAAACAAATTATTTCTCAGAGCTACAACTGCCAGAATCAGCCAGCTGGTATAGGCAATGGCTGGAAAGTCCTGGAAGCTATACTCCTAAAAATAATTGTGACGTTTATCCCGTGGCCCCTACTTGTTTCACCAAACAAAGAGCTCACACTAGTATCCCAACACATCCTTTACCACGCTGCCACCAATTGTGACGTTTACCCTCATGTTCCCTGCTTGTTTCACCAAACCAAGGGCTAACACTATGTATCCCACAAGCTGACACCAATTTGTCCCAATATCCACGTGCCCCATTTATTATTCCCTCACAAAGGCGCACGTCGTGTTCTCTTCTCACCGCTACCAGTGGATTACTCCAATCCATAATATAAATGATATATGTTGGAACGCTTGTCTGGTGAACAGAAACAGAACTTATTTATTGAAGTGAAGCAGAATGAGTAATAACAGAAGTTTTTCAGATATTCAGTATACATAAGTAATTCATCAACAGTTCCCTCAGTACATAGTTCTTTTAACTTGCAATTTCATTACCACCCTACCTATATCTGTAATCAGCTCTGTCTCTCTGACTAATCCTATCTCTCTGACTAACCAGCCTTATCTGACTCCTCCTTCTCCAGCCAAGCCTCATATAGCTGCTGACTCCGCCTCTCCAGCCCTCTCATAGGTTCATGCAAATCAGCAAATGAATATGAATGGCACGAGTGATATGAGCGGTCACCACATTAATTTTCCAAACTGAAAGGTAGAAACAGATCTGCACACCTTTGCAGGCAACAGAGATGGCTATTTGATCAATAATAACATTAAAGTAGAAATAAAGCAGTTTCTCTTTCAAAAGGAAATATAGTGTAAGGGCCAGCAGTACTCTTTTAGCGTAGTCTACCTTGCAAGTTTGTTGTGTGGTTAAAGGGGAAAGGAAGGATCTTACATGCTGCCTTAAACTGTTGGAATAAAGGAGGTGCAGAAACTGAATTATGAAACAAAATAAGAAGGATTGTCCAGGATTCCTTGTGAATGTTCCCTAACAGTGTTTCTCAGTCGATGGTAAAAGTACCACTAGTGGGATGCAGAAGTAGTCTACAGGGAGAGCAGAATTATCAGAACATTTATAGAACATCTGCTCTCCTCTGATCCTCCTATCTCCCTGCAAATATGATGTGCCACTTGCCAAGGACTATGCATTTTTGATATACAGTTACTGTAGTGCTGCAATTTATTCGCAACAGTATTATTACAAGTTTCATTTACTAAGAGAGCTGCTGGTTTTGTTTGTGTGTTCATTCCCAAGAGTCCTGCTGTAATTTTTCATGTTCTTAAAAGTTACTGTAAATGATCAATATAGTGGTTGTTATGGGTTTTTCGGGCTCTTTGGCCATGTTCTGAAGGTTGTTCTTCCTGACGTTTCGCCAGTCTCTCTGGCCGGCATCTTCACCCACAACAACCATTAGATCCCGGCCGTGAAAGCCTTCGTGAACAGATCAATATAGTGACACAATGACTGTAAACACTACATGTCCTTGGGGTGGCGGTGGAAGTTGGCTTCTTGTTTCTATTATTGTAGGACGCTTAATCTTTGATTGAATGATTAGTGGGATGTAAGATACAAAAGATCAAGAGGACATTAGTGCACAACTGTATAATCATAAACAAAGCATGGCGTCAAGTCAATTCTGACTTATGTCAACCCTTTCCAGGGCTTTTTAGGCATAGAATGCTCAATGTTCAATGGGGTTTAACATGCCCTCCTTCTGAGGGCATCCCGAGACTGGGCAACATGCCCAAGGCTACAAAGGCTGGCTTTTTTTCCTGGGACACACAGTGAGGCACTGAACTCCCAAAATCTGGCTCTGCAAGCAGGTACTTTACTCACTGATCTACCCAGCAAGAGAAACTGTATATACTCCAACATTTCACAGATACAGTCAGGGATACAGCTGTAATATCCATGTTTTAACACTAAGGAGCATGCTTCAGGTCCTGCCATTCTATAACAAGAGTGAAGGCTGGTGACTCTGATGTTAGTATGGTGGTGAATCCACTCTGGGTTTTATTCCAAACTTTGAAGTACGTCCCCAAGCTTCTGAACCTGTTTGGGGAATAAGATTCAGAGCCTTGCACAGCTCCTGCAAATTCCAGTCCAAAATCTAGGGTGTAGTCATTGTTCCATTTATACAGGAGCCCCCAGCCTCGGCTGTGTCACACACTGGAGGCAACTGTAGTTCACTGTGTGCTGTACACAACATTCATGGCAGGCCCAAGACATTTTGCTGCCTGAAGTGAAGGACAAGATGATCCTTCCCCCTTCTGCACACAGAGCCAGACTGGAGTGGCATTTGATTCTTCGTCAAACACCGCAACAGAATACAATCTGCTACCATAGCCGGGTTCAGCAGAGTAGCTGAAGAGTTTCAGGACAGTTGCTCAGGGGGAACATTTGGGGGAAAGCCACTGCTGCTCCAATATCTGGCACTCACATTACCTTATTGTTGTAAGGGTAGGATTGGTCAAATCAATGTGTTTACTCTGCAGTGGCTTGTCATCTCCAGCTGCAAAAACCAGGAAGATATTTATTCTTGGGTTAAAGTTATACTAGAGAAAACATAATTGTTCTACAATATGTAGTCAAAAGTTTGAAATTATATGCTTGAACAGCTGAAGTGTGTGAAATACCAAACCATGGGATATTCTGTTGACATTCATATACTTCTATTTAAATGCATGTGCACACAGACTATATACAAACCAGTCGCACACATGTTATGTACATATTTATTTACCTATTTAAAATATTCATATCCTTTTTTAAACCAGTCATAAATCTACTAGGCAGCTATACCCCTGCATTAGGGCTTTGAAAACTGGGAAAATGACAAATCTAGCAGAATACTGACAACATATTAATGAGGCATTCAATATGGGATAAGAAAAAAAATAAACATCCTTAGTAAATAAGAGTTTTTGAAAGAGTGTACTTATTTGGAAGGAAGGAAGGAAGGAAGGAAGGAAGGAAGGAAGGAAGGAAGGAAGGAAGGAAGGAAGGAAGGAAGGAAGGAAGGAAGGAAGGAAGGAAGGAAGGAAGGAAGGAAGGAAGGAAGGAAGGAAGGAACGAAGGAAGGAAGGAAGGAAGGAAAGAAGAGCCAACAGTGTGATGTGGATCATCATCGTTTAATTGTTTAGTCGTGTCCGACTCTTCGTGACCCCATGGACCAGAGCACGCCAGGCCCTCCTATCTTCCACTGCCTCCCGGAGTTGTGTCAAATTCATTCTGGTAGCTTCAATGACATTGTCCAACCATCTCATCCTCTGTTGTCCCCTTCTCCTCTTGCCTTCACACTTTCCTAACATCAAGGTCTTTTCCAAGGAGTCTTCTCTTCTCATGAGATGGCCAAAGTATTGGAGCCTCAGCTTCAGGATCTGTCCTTCCAGTGAGCACTCAGGGTTGATTTCCTTCAAAACGGATAAGTTTGTTCTCTTTGCAGTCCAGGGGACTCTCAAGAGCCTCCTCCAGCACCACAATTCAAAAGCATCAATTCTTCGGCGGTCAGCTTTCTTTATGGTCCAGCTCTCACTTCCATACATCACTCCAGGGAAAACCATAACTTTGACTATGCGGACTTTGGTTGGCAAGGTGATGTCTCTGCTTTTTAGGATGCTGTCAAGGTTTGTCATCACTTTCATCCCAAGAAGCAGGTGTCTTTTAATTTCGTGGCTGCTGTCTCCATCTGCAGTGAACATGGAGCCCAAGAAAGTAAAATCTGTCACTGTCACTACAATGTGGCTACAAAACAGACAAATGCTATTTTAGGCCGCATTAACAGAAGTATAGTTTTCGAATCCCACGAGGTGCTAGTCCCCCTATATTCAGCACTGGTTAGGCCTCACCTTGAGTTTTTTTGTCCAGTTCTGGACCCCACACTTCAAGAAGGATGATAAACTGGAACAAGTTCAGAAGAGGGCAACAAGAATGATCAGGAAGCCCTATGAGGAAAGACTGAAATAATTGGTCATGTTTAGCCAGAGGGGTGGTATGATAAGACTTTTCAAATACTTGAAAGGCTGTCATGCAGAGGAGGAGCGGGATCTGTCCTTGATCATCCCAGACTGCAGGACAGGCAACAATGGGCTCAAGTTATAGGAAGCTGGATTTTTTTTGAATATCAGGAAAAGCTTTCTAACTATTAGAGCAGTATGGCAATGGAACCAATTACCTTGAGAGGCGGTGAGTGAGTGTTCCAACACTGGAGACATTCAAGAGAACTTAGACAACCACCTGGTAGATATCCAGAGATAACCAGAGCACTGAGCACTGTCCTCTGAAGATGCCAACCACAGAGACTGGCGAAACGTTAGGAAGAACAACCTTCAGAACACGGCCAAAGAGCCTGAAAAACCCACAGCAACCGCTGGTAGATATCCTTGGATTTGAATTCCTGCATCAAGGATGGGGTTGGACTTGATGGTCTTATAGGCCCCTTCTAACTATTCTATGATTCAAAGAAAGAAAGAAAGAAAGAAAGAAAGAAAGAAAGAAAGAAAGAAAGAAAGAAAGAAAGAAAGAAAGAAGCTGGTGTACCAGCTTCTCTGTAGAAAAACTTCCACTTGACTGAATGTACAATGTATAGAGTAATTAGCAAACCTTTTGTTTGAAGTTTGGAATGGAAAATTCCAGCCATGCTTCAAGGGATAGTGCTCGAGATTGCACTCCCTAGCAACCTAAGTCTGAACTCAATTCATGCGAATTCAGACTTGGCACAGATACTGTATCTGCCTTGATGAATTTTTAGGGCTCTTATCTATAATGTTTCTGCACTGTCCATGGGTGGGTGGGGGGCAGTGCCCAGCCTGATGAAATTGAGTTTTCTCCATGAAATCTTGTGTTTTGTTTTAATTTTTAGTGGTTCAAATAATGACATCACTCCATTAGTGATACACATCTGTCTGTCTCTAAAGTGCTATAATATGCATCTTCTGTTCCCTGGAGGAAAAGAGTGGCTTGTAAACTCAAAGGTAGAGGTCAGCCAGGTGCCCTCTCTCATTTTTTAAGAAGCCACTTAATTATCTGAAAATTGAGTCATGGCAACTGGACTTCTTTCCTATTAGACTGAAACATTTCACTAAATCATCCAAGTAGCTTATTCAAGAAGCTAGTTAGATGAGTAGCAAAAGATAAGAAGTCCAGTTGCCATGACTCAACTTCCAGATAACCTCACTTAGATGACTATCTTCAAGGCCACTTAATTGTTTAAAGCTGCCTTTTTATTAATGTACCTCACTTGATGTCCAACTATGGTTTAAATTTGTTCACCTAGTCAGATTCGTTGAGTCAAGTGGTTTTATTTTATAGTTTATTGTTTGTTTACCTGTTATAATTGTTCTTGTGTTTGTAGTTTCTATGCCTTGGCTGCTAACCGCACAGAGAGTGTGTACGCCACTATTGGGCAGCATGCAAGTTAAATAAATAAACGAATGAATGAATGTGAAGAAACAAAACAGGAATGTATACACAGTAGAGCTTTCTAAAGGCTATTGATAAGATGGTTGTTGTGGGTTTTTCAGGCTCTTTGGCCCTGTTCTGAAGGTTGTTCTTCCTAAGGTTTCACTAGTCTGTGGCCGGCATCTTCAGAGGACTGGAGTAGCACTGCCTCTGAAGACAAAGCACAGAGTTCTCACAACAAACCCACAACAACCATTAGATCCCGGCCATGAAAGCCTTCCCCAATACTATTGATAAGCCTCGGTCTGATCGATTCCTGAGGGAAGCCTTGACTGAGTACAGAAGCGCCACCGGCTCCTCGTCGAGGTCAGCGGGAAGGCGGGGGCCTTTATCGGTCCCGTCTCGCCCGAGCGGCGGCGACCCTCAAGGCGCGACGGGGTTTGGGTGCGGGATCCGCTGACGAGTCAAGGTTTGCCGCCAAACCCAAACAAGGCGCGCAGGAGCCGCAGCATCCCACGGAGGAGGAGGCGGGGCCTCCGGGAGGCCGGGCGAGGCTCCGCCCCTTATCTTTCCCCCTCCCTTTCCTCTCTCTCTCTCTCTCTCTCTCTCTCCCCCTCCAGGGCGCCTCCCTCCGCTTCGTCCCCGCCTCGGAGCCCGCTCTTGCCGCCGGCGCGTCATGGAAGGCAGCGCATCGCCCGAGTTGAGCGCGGCCAACGCGGCGGCGGCGGCGGCTCCCGCTCCCGGTTCTCCTCCTGCCCAGCCGTGTGGCAGCGCCCGTCGTCTCTTCTGGGTCCGGCTGAAGGAGAAGCTGTGCACTTGGTGAGCGGGGAAGACAAAGGGCAGCCCGGGTAGCCTGCCTTGCCGGCATGGGCTGCCCTTTGACCGGCGGAGGAACCGCCGAGGCGCGCCTCGGGTGGTTGACACGTGGGGAAGGAGCCCTGAGGTCGCGGGATCGGGAAGAAGCGGGGGGGGGGCTAGGAAAGGAGAGCTCCCCAAAAGTGGGGCAACAGCGGCGGATTCAAGGCACCGGGTAGGCGATAGGGACCAGTGAGTGGGATCCGGATAAGCATCCTCCATCGTCCACGTGCTTCTCTGAAACGACCCGTGGGGGTGTGTGCTTTTGCTGGGGGTGGTGGGGAAGTTTCCATTTGAAACCGGCGGCTTCGCTCGGAACCTAATCTAAGGAGTTAAGTGGCTGGTACTGGCTTTAGCCTCGTTGGGGGGGGCGAAAAACACTCTGCACATGCTCTTGGAGCTTGGTATTTGGCCGCGATCACCCCTTGATGTTCCGAAAAGAAAAGCATGTTTTTTTTTCTCCTGACTAATAAATACCTAAGAGGCACCGTGGGAAAACAAGATAGACAAGGCTTGTAAACTTTGATAGCTGTTTGGGAAGAGACCAGAGTTCAGTGGCAGCGTGTGGTTTAGATCGTATAAGGCCTTCCTTCTGAGGTTGAGTCTTCTGCGCGTCCACCTCTAGCCTTAGGGGGCAAATGGAAAACTGAAAAGATGCACAAAATGTAGTAGTTAAGGTGGACTCAGAGGAGCCAATGACCAAGAGGAGGCAGTGGGCTTAGCTTTATGGGGACACATTTGCCTACTGAAGAGAACATTTGTTGTTGTTGTGATGTACTACCAAGTCACCTCCAATTTAGGGCAACCCTATGAATGAATGAGCCATCTCCAGAATGTCCTCTCTTCAACAGACCTGCTCAGCTGTGGCTTCCCTCCCAGTCTTGGTTCCCTAGATGTTCTTGGACTATAGTTCCAGAAATCCTGGCCAGCACAGATAGTGGTGAAGGCTTCTAGGACTTCTAGTCCAAGAACATCAGGGGACTCAAGGTTGAGAACCACTGCTCTACGGAGCCAGTCCATCTCATATTTGGGCTTCCTCTTTTCCTGCTGCCTTCTACCTTTCCCAACATCGTTGTCTTTTCAAGAGAATATTGCATATACGTTATAGGTGTAAATGTGTACATTTTTGAAAACTAGGTATAGAAACACAGTGTGTCTCTCCAGATGAGGGAAGACTCTGATGGCTAGGTAGCCTGGGTAAATATGCTCATCCAGGGACTAAGAGATGATGGATAACGTCAAGGCACTGCTCTCTTCATTGGGTTTCAGACCACATTGTACTAAGCCTTAGGTAAGTGTAGCTGTCTGTCTAGTCCAGCATTCTCTTTCGCAGGTATCTCTGGACAGGCTATGACATGAACGTTTTCCCGGTGTTTGCAAAAGATACACTGCTCTGTAGACTGTGTTTTTATTCCATGTTGCCAGGGCTGGGATCAAGGAAGCAGAGGACATCTTGAATAAATGCAAGTACTGTAATGGAAAGACATCGGGCCAGTTTCTTGGCAAGCCAGATAGGATTTGCAGCGTTCCCATTTTGTTTGTACATCCGTAGGTCTTTTTTTTAAAGTAGCAAATAACTGCATATTTCTGCAAGGTAAGGTAATTTGAAATAGCAAACCCTCGTTCCAAAATCAGTTTGTCTGTTTTCATCTTCCACAAGCATATTCTAGCTATGTGCAGTGAGAACTGCAAACAGGGAAAGTGATGGGTGCAGAAATTATAGTATCACTATACTAACCTGGAGCAGCTCTTGAACTCGGATGGAGAGATGCTTCAGCCCAATATTTCAACAAATGGGAGAGGTACCCCCAGCCCAGCTGGAAGCGACCTTCAACACTAACCAAGGTGCTTTGAACATCCATTCACTTCCTTGAGGAAACTGCTGAACGTCTTACTGGTAACAGAACATTTGAAGGCTACAATCCAATATAGTTTGAGAGTAATCTGGCAATGAAAAAGCCATTTTCTGCCGGTTTGGTGAAAGACCATAGAGAAAGGCAACCCACTCTGTTGGGAACTGCAGTCCAACAATATCTGATGTAAATAATATATTCTATTCAAGTTTCCTATTGCATGCTGAGAATTGGAAAAAAAATAGGGAAATCTCATAATCTATAAACCCTTTTCCATCTTTTAACTTTGCCTTTACCATTTTTTCTTTCCACTGTAGATTATGTCTTTTTACAGCATATTGTCCGGAAATAACAACCTTACAGCATTTTAATAAACTCCAAAAAAGCTATTATAGCACAAGCTTTTGGGCTCTAGAGTCCACTTCAAATGATTTATGTGGTGAAGCAGACTCTAGTTTACAAATATTTGTGTCTGGGAGGTGAATGATCTTAATTAAGGCCATATTTATACAAAACATTTAATTGAAATGCAGTGAATTAGTCAAAACGGGAATGATAACGTGGACCTCCCTTTCAGACATAAAACAGCAAGAGAGGTGTGTGACTGTTTACTGGGGTCTTTGGATGGAGATTGGTGGCAGTGTCTTTGTTCTGCTTGTTTTAATACCTGAGTTGCAAAAGTGATGGCACAGGGAATTTATTCCTCCAGGCTGGCAGCCAAGTGCCTTTCTAGTATACTTCTCTTTGAAGGAACTTGTGCTGCAACATGATATTGAGCTCTTAGACGCATGTCTTGGCAGAATGTCAGCTCCTTGCCTCATGCTGCAACAGGGCATGCCTGTGGTTGCACCCGGGGAGACAGATGTTACAGCGTGGTCAGACTGGTTTTGAAAGCCAGGGCCAACATGGTTTTAGGCTGGTGTGGTGTTCACAGGCTGTAGAACAATTAAGTGCAACAGAGTGATGGTTGTTTGGATTGTTTTATTTTCCCTGTTGTGAACTCAAAATTCAGTAGCATTCCAGTCAGAATGATCAACACTTAATTCTGACTTGTTTCTCCAAGATAAGAACAGTGTATTTAATGTTACCCAAGTAATATTCATAGTGGTGGTTAACTTTGGCTGGGCATGTGTCTGTTTTCTTTCTAAACCCAAATGACAAGAAGAACAGAATCCTAGGATGCTGGCAAAAGAAATAATAGTAGGCATAATATTTATTTATTTATTCATTCATTCATTCAATTTTTACCCCGCCCCTCTAGACAACATCTACTCGTCTATTATAGCACTTAAAGAGTAAAGTTATTTCAGGATGAGCATTTATAGCTCATAATTTGCTTCTGCGGACACCAGGGTCTTAGGAGGAATTTAGGATTAGCAAGAACATGATAACATGGGCAAGCGAGGTTATCTCATCATCCTCTTGTACAAGTGAAAGAATTGTCTTCCTAGAACTGGCTGCTTATTAGTAATATTATTACTTATCAATCCATACATAGTGATCCCCAAAGAGATGCAGAAGAAGATATAAAAAACATTGCTAGAAAGCAGGGCCTACATGCATTGGTAAGGATTAATAGTTCAGTGGCAGAACAGATGTGTTTTATGTAGAAGGTTCAGTCTGTTAACATGTCCAGGAAAACACTCTCCTGAAGGTCTAGAATCATAGAATCACAGAATAATGGAAGGGCCTATTAGGCCATTGAATCCAACCCCCTGCTCAGTGCAGGAATCCAGTTCAAAGTATATCTCAGTATGGTTCTTCTGGGTTTTTCGGGCTCTTTGGTCGTGTTCTGAAGGTTGTTCTTCCTAACGTTTCATCAGTCTCTGTGGCCGGCATCTTCAGAGGTTGCTGTCCTCTGAAGATGCCGGCCATAGAGACTGGCGAAACGTTAGGAAGAACAACCTTCAGAACATGGCCAAAGAGCCCGTAAAACCCAGAACAACCATTAGATCCTGGCCATGAAAGCCTTCGCGAATATATAGCTCAGTAGTTTGGTTATCTGGCTTGCTGTTGTTGTTGTTTAGTCGTTAAGTCGTGTCCGACTCTTCATGACCCCCATGGGTCATGAAGCCAGGCCCTCCTGTCTTCCACTGCCTCCCGGAGTTGTGTCAAATTCATGTTGGTAGCTTCGCAGACACTGTCCAGCCATCTCATCCTCGGTCATCCCCTTCTCCTCTTGCCTTCACACTTTCCTAACATCAAGGTCTTTTCCAAGGAGTCTTCTCTTCTCATGAGATGGCCAAAGTATTGGAGCCTCAGCTTCAGGATCTGTCCTTCCAGTGAGCACTCAGGGTTGATTTCCTTCAAATCGGATAGGTTTGTTCTCCTTGCAGTCCAGGGGACTCTAGTCTCCTCCAGCACCACAATTCAAAAGAATCAATTCTTTGGCAGTCAGTGTGGCACAGTGGTTAAACTGCTGTACTACAGCTAAAACTGTGCTCACGACCCGGGGTTCAATCCCAGGTAGCCGACTCAAGGTTGACTCAGCCTTCTATCCTTCTGAGGTTGGTAAAATGAGTATCCAGCTCGCTGGCATATGTAGCCTGCATAATTAACTTATAACCCTCCCAGAGAGTGCTTGAAGCGTTATGGGGCAGTATATGAGCAGCACACTTGGAGGATTTTGAGCATAACCTTGTTAGTGTGGGAAATGAGTGCAATTGTACGGTAGTTGGAGCATTCTTTGGCACTGCCCTTCTTTGGGATTGGGATTTAGACTGATCTTTTCCAATCCTCTGGCCACTGCTGAGTTTTCCAAACTTGCTGGCATATTGAGTGTAGCACCTTAACAGTGTCATATTTTAAGATTTTAAATAGTTCAACTGGAATGCTATCCCCTCCACTGGCCTTGTTGTTAGCCACGCTTTCTTAGGCCCAGTTGACTTCACACTCCAACATGTCTGGCTCAAGGTCAGCAACCACACTATCTGGGTTGTCCGGGACAGCCAGATCTTTCTGGTATAATTCCTCTGTGTATTCTTGCCACCTCTTCTTGATGTCTTCTGCTTTTGTTAGGTCCCTACCATTTTTGTCTTTTATCATGTCCATCTTTGCACAAAATGTTCCTTTAATATCTCCGATTTTCTTGAACAGATCTCTGGTTTTTCCCTTTGTATTATTTTCCTCTATTTCTTTGCACTGTTCATTAATTCTTTGGAAGTCAGCATTCAGTTTTCTGTAACTTTCCCTATCTCCCTTGCATTTTGTTTCCCTTCTCTTTTCTGCTATTTGTAAAGGTATCTGGCTATGGATACCTAAACTACTCCCAGAGGTTGAGAGTTCAATTCCTCATGGTGCCTTCTTGATAGAGGCTGTACTCAATGTATATTGGAATCTGTGAATATTGAATGGAATATAGTCCATTTCAGCTATTTCTCTCTCTCAGTTCTTCCTTAGTAATTCATTTTTTCTAAATAGGAACTTTAAGATCTGTAATAGGGATCTGTAATAGAGTTAAATCTTCTGTTGCCTTAATAGTTCCCAACTCTGAAGTCTCCCCCAATATCTTTTCTTTTTTGGATTTTTCCCCCTCTTCCTTCTTACAGTGTTTAAAATTATTTCATTGCTGTTACTTATAGTGTTTAAAAAGTAACTTGTTATCTTACTTGGTACATTGTTGTTATTTTGGAAAAAACAACAGGGTTGATAAGACAAGACACTTGTCAAAAGGCCTAATTAACCTAATTATAAGCATAACCATTAACTTTGAAAAGTAATTTTAACATGTTGTTACACCAGTAAAGAAACTTTGTTCTCAACCATTTCCTTTGCAAAATAATTTTGTTAAATTAGTTTGTAAGGTGAATAAATTGTAGGCAACTAGGCTATTTTTAGCACCTTGCTGTTAAGCTTTGTCTTTTCCTTGCAGAACTTCAAAAGCATGATTGGTAGGATGTTCTGATTTAAAGATGACCCACAGAACATTTAACTCTATTTAGTCATGCTTTAAAGCATGTAGAAGTCCACATGTGTTGAGGGGAGTAGTGGGGATCATAATATACATGCCTTCTCCATCATTTCTTTAATTGTGGAAACATAGCTATCCTACTGTAACCCAGTAACCTCTCCACATGAACTAAGCCCCCAAATTGGGATTCTGGATCATGTGGAGAAACTAAATTGCTCTAGCAGCCTCTTCCTCTTCAGATGTTTCTGTTCTCAGTCTGATGACTATTTAATGTGTTTGCGTGCCATATGTGTTAAAGCAGCCATTCTCAATCTTTTTTTGTGTGTGTCCATGGGCCTAAACACAATATGAAAGAAATATAGGCTGAATCAGGATTGAGTAAGTCGCATAATGAACCTTATAAGGTGTTGTTGTTTGCAGTCTGTGGTCCCCTTCAAATGTGCCAGCCCCCCTTCCCCGGGAGCCATATGGTCCCTTTAGAGAATGAGCTGTTGGTAGTGGAACAGATTATCTCAGAAGATGGTATACTTGCATGGACATTTTGCTGAGGAGTTTGTTTGTTTGTTTTTGGCTGGGCTTTCTTTTGGTCTCCCCCACCGCATGGCCTGGGGTTGGGGCCTAGGGGGTGGGGCTTTCTACTTTAAATGAGGGTGTCCCAGGACGCATGAGATTCTCAAATTCTCTGATTCTTTCTCTGACCCTAATATGGTAAATAGGAAAGCCAATTAGAATTGCATACACCTGGGACACAAGAAAGTTTTAAGGGTCGGATCATACTTCTGCACAATTAGAGAGCAGGCCGGATAGGTGGGGCTTGACAGCCATGGAAGGCAGCCCATCTAGGAGAAGGAAAACTCTGATTTCAAACCTCCACTGCCCTGTGGCTATATCCACTCATGGAAACAGCTTCAGGAATTAACCTAGAGCAAAATTTGGAGCTGGAGTCCCGAAGGCAGTTCGTGTCGTTCTGTCAACTCCTGCGACGTTGGTGGAACCAGTTGTATTGGCTCTTGCCTTTCCATTGGACCATTTCAGCAACGTGGAGAGGGGGGATCTGCTGCTTGGGTAACAGCCTATCCTCCATATTACTTTACCCAGGCTTCATGCTCTGAAGAGGACACGCCTCGATACATAACACATTACCATGGTCTCTCGAGACTGAAGGATGCCTATGTTATGTTATGGTGACTGGTGGATGGCCACCTGTGCTGTCACTGTCTTTCGTTCAAAGAGACCTATCCTGAAAAAGTCATTGGGTTAGATGATCTTCAAGAACCCTTTCAGCTCTTTGACCCTCTGGTGTCATCTGCACAGTTGGCCACCTTGTTACTCACCCCAGTTCCAGATCATTGACAAACAAATTAGAAAACACCAGTCCTCATTCAGATACTTAAGGAGTCCTTATACTTCTCTGCTGTGATGCCCTTCCAGTTATCCCTGTTCCCCATTGGTTCATTACTTTCCAATCTGTGAGAAGAACCGCCGTAACACTTTGAATATCCCAAGTATGAAGTGCCTATTGAATCACTCCTGTACACATCACTGACAGTGGAGGCTAAGAAATTCTATAGCCGATAGTCCAAAAGCTTTTTTAGGTCTGTTGCATGCCCTTGCTTTCATATTCAAGGAACGCAAAAAGATTAATGGACTAGGAAGACTTCCCCTTAATTATGCTACGAATCCAAGGGTGGGTTTGGGGAACATTTAACTGTAGGATCAGTGGGCCGTGGGCCTGAATTTAATGCATGTGATAAATCTGTGAAGGGCTATGGAGTGAACAGCCCTGTTGCAGTTTATATTCATCAGAATAAATCAAAACCATGCATTCCCTAAATAAACCTCTGTCTGAGATCATTTCCATTACCTCATTCAAGAAAGAGGCAAAAGAAATTAATCGTTAGTGTCACTGAGGAGTGGTCCAGAGATGTGGCCAAGTTCTGGAAGGGAACGATAATTGTTCTTTTATTTATTGGATGATAAATAATAGATAAGAAGAGTAGTAATCAATAGCCATCCCAGTAGCACAATTAGGGCGATGAGCGAAGAGGGAGATGCTTGTTATGCAAGTACTGTACATTTTCTGTTGCTACCATAGCAAAAGCAGTGTTTCAAAGTCAATGTTTCAGAATTTTGCGTTTCTGGTAAAATTCCTTTTGGTACATAGTAGAAGTGCAAAAATTCACAAAGGAGAATAACAACAACTTCCCCAGACTCCACACCTTTCTCATTAACTGGAACCTAAGCTGTCAGTAAATCAATCTGAGACATTTATAGGAAGAAGAATAAAATAATTTATTTACTTACAGTTGCTTGAAATTACAGACTTGTGTATACTGCTTTCTTTAGCGCACATATATTAGCAACCAACTGTACAGATTAACAGCAAACAACTGCCACCAACCCAGGAAAGAGAGGGGGGGGGGAAACACTCAGTAGAGAGGTGGGGCTCTCTTTAAAAGGCTGGAAGGAATTATCAGTTAGCTGGATAGATAAGCACTCCAGTCCAGAAAAGTTCCTCCCAGTCAAACCAGCTACAATCATGTGAAAAAGAAAGTACATCAGCTTTGAATTATGTAGTTTTAAGTATCAAGATACTGTATAATAAAAATCACCCAGTCCTTAGGTCTGAAAATTAGGTAGCTACAACCTCAGATGAACAACTACACATGAACAACTACACAACTTACACCATGCCATGATTTATTTAATAAAAATAACACCAAGATGGTGAAGCCTACTATTTCCATAGCAATTAAGAGGCTAAGTAGCAGCCAGGTGCCGCTAACCAAATACCCTGAGTTGATCATCAGCGAGTTTGACCACCTGTATAAAAGCTGAAGTCTTAGCAGTATGATGGTCTGAAGCATTCAGATTTGTGTTAATATAATGCCAAGGAGGAAACACATCAGCAGTGATCATAGAGAAGCAATTGTTGCTGCCCATCAATCTGGGAAGGGTTATAAGGCCATTTCCAAACAATTTAAAGTGCATCATCCTACAGTGAGGCAGATTATTTACAAGTGAAAAACATTCAAGACAGTTTCCAGTCTTCCCAGGAGAGGCTATCCAAGCAGATTCGCCTCATGGTCAGACCATGCAAAGCTCAGAGAAATTGCAAAAAAACCCCCAATAGTTACATCTCAGACTCTACAGGTCTCAGTTAGCATGTGAAATGTTAATGTTCATGACAGTACGGTTAGAAAAAGACTGAACGAGTATGGTTTCTGTGGAAGGGTTGCCAGGAGAAATCCTTTTCTCTCTAAAAAGAACATGATAGCATAGCTTAGGTCTGCAAAATTGCATCTGGACAAACTACAAGACCTCTGGAACAATGTCCTTTGGGGAGACGAGACTACAGTGGAGATCTTTGGCCATAATGCACAGTGCCGCATTTGGCAAAAACCAAACACAGCATAGCAGCACAGACATCTCATACCAACTGCCAAGCACAGTGGGGGGATGGGTAATGATTAGGCCTTGTTTTGCAATCACTAGACCTGGGCAGTCATCGAGTCTACCATAAACTCTTCTGTATAGAAAAATATTCTAAAGTAAAAATGTGAGTCCATCTCTCTGACAGCTAAAGCTTGACAAAAATTGGGACATGCAACAGGACAGTGATCCCAAGCACACCAGCAAATCTACAACAAAATGTCCGAAAAAGAAAAGAATCAAGGTGTTGTAATGGCCCAGTCAAAAGTCCAGACCTCAACCCAACTGAAATGCTGTGGCAAGACCTTAAGATAGCTGTGCATAAATAAATGCCTGCAAACCTCAATGAACTGATGCAATGTTATGGACCAGAATTCCTCCACAGCAACGTGAAAGACTATTAAAGTCATTCAGTAAACGATTACTTCAAGTTATTGTTGCTAAAGGCGGTAAAGTGTATTTAGTTTTTCACACTTGGCTTAATTTTTCTTAAATAGATCATGACACAGGGCAATATTTCATGTGTTGTTGTTCATCTAAGATTGCATTTACTTAATTTTCAAACAGTCCTAACAGTTCTCCACCTGCAACATAAAGTTTCCAATTGGACACAGAGCAAAGGGGTAGAAATAGTTTGCAGTTATAATTTAACTCATGAGTTTGATCCGGGTAGATGGGGCTCATCAGCCTTGGAAGGCAGCCCATCTAGGAGAAGGAAAACTCCGATTTTAAACCTCCACTGCCTTGTGGCTATATCCATCAATGGAATAGGCTTCAGGAGTTAACCTCGAGGCAAAATCCAGACCCAGAGTCCCGGAGGCAGTTCGTGTCGTTCTGGTAACTCCTGCGACATCACTGGAACCAGTTGTATTGGCTCTTGCCTTTCCATTGGACTATTTCAGTGACGTGGAGAGGGGGGATTTGCTGCTTGGGTAACAGCTTATCCTCTATATTATTTTACCCAGGCTTCATGCTCTGGAGAAGACACTTCAGATTCACATGCAGTGTCAAAATAACATGGAAAGTAGCGGTTACCGGGTATAAGCCTTTGCTTGATTAGTATAGAGTGTGACACCAGGGACTAATTTCAAAGGTGGGAGGGTTCATTGAATGAGACCAGGGAATATGGTGTTGGCTTTGCAGTTAGAAATATTAGGCTGAGGTCCATTGTTCCACCTACTGCGGAGAGTGAAAGAATATTGTCTCTGCAGCTCCATTCATCAGCAGGACTGGTCACCCTTATTAGTGCATATGCACCAACACAGCAGAAGTCAAAGACAAATTATATGATGATCTGGCAGTTACTATCAAGAAAATCCATGAAAAAGAGCCACTGTTCGTTCTCAGATTTTAACGCTAGAGTTGGTCCTGACAATTCTTGGCCCACTTGTCTAGGCTGGTTTGACATTGGGAAGATGAACGAAAATGGCCAATGCTTGCTGGAGTTTTACTGTTATTATGGTTGTTGTGTCAGCAACATGTTCTTTGATATGAAGTTTTGATACAGAGTTTCCTGGAGACATCCAAGATTGAAGCATTGCCATCAGCATCATCTGATCCTCACTAGATTCTCTAGCCTTCCTAGTATTACGATAACGCACAGTTATTAGGGTGCTGATTGCGATACTGATCACTCCCTGATGTGTAGTAGAGTAAAACTGTGAACAAAGAGATTGTACCATACGAAAAAGGAAGGAAGACCATGTATTCACATCAGCAAAACTCGTGATTAGAGAAAAGTGGAGAAATTTGCTCAAGTGCTTGAGGAAATCCTTCCAGGACCGGCTGATGCAAATGCACCTGAACAATGGGAACATTTCAAGAATGCTGTTTATAACACCGCCTTGTCCACATTTGGCAAGGAGACTAGTTTGAAACCCATTCGGAGGAGTTGATGCCAGTCATCAAGGAAAAGAGGAGAGCTCTAGCAGCATACAAAGCCTGTCCTAATGAGTACAGCTTGCAGGTCCTTCGAGTTGCTCGTAGCAAGTCCAACAGACTGCTAGGAGATGTTCTAATGATTATTGGCTTCAGCTCTGCTCTCAGATACAGCAGCGGACACAGGTAACACCAAGGGAATGTATGATGGCATCAAGCAGGTTTTAGGTCCAATACAGAAGAAATCTGCTCCTTTAAAGAATGCTACAGGCTTCATCATCCAGGACCGAGCGCAGCAGATGGAACGCTGGGTGCAACACTACTCTGATCTATATTCCAGAGAGAACGTAGTCTTTGAAGAGTTGGACAGTGAACCAACTTTAGCAGAAATAAAAGTGGCCTTGGATTTCCTTGCCGCCGGCAAGGCACCTAGGAAGGATAACCGCCCAAAGAAGACGCGTTCTAGATGGGCGGTATATAAATAAATAAAAAATCAAATGAATAAATAGCATCTGGTTGAAGTGCTAAAGTGCTGTAAAGAGATCATCACCACTGAGCTGTATGAAATCTTTTGTCTTTGCTGGAGGTAAGGACATGAAGGATGCAAACATCATCACATTGTATAAGAACAAAGGCAACAGGGGGAACTGCAATAACTACTGTGGCATCTCTGTTCTCAGCGTTGTAGGGAAGCTGCTTGCCCGTGTCATGCTGAAGAGGCTCCAGTGCTTGCAGACAGAGTCTATCCAGAATCACAGTTTGGATTTTGAGCTAATACCATTGACATGATATTTTCCCTCAGACAGTTGCAGGAGAAATGTAGGAAATTACAGCCACTCTTTGTGGCCTTCATAGATCCTACAAAGGCAGTTGATTTGGTTAGCAGGGACAGCCTTTTTAAACTACTTTCCAAGAGTGTATGTCCACCTCAACTCCTTAACATCATCAAGTCCTTTCATGAGGAAATGACAGGCACTGTAGTTTTTGATGGCTCAACATCAGATCCCTTTGATATTCAGAGTGAAACAGGGCTGTGTCCTCGCACCAACTCTGACACTCTCTCCCTAGATGTCGAGCTGGATAAACACATTGGCAAAGCAGCTACCATGTTATCTAGACTCACAAAGAGAGTATGGCTTAACAAGAAGATGATGGCATATACCAAGATCAGTGTCTATAGACCTTGTGTCCTGAGCACACTCCTATACTGCAGTGAGTCCTGAACCCTTTGTGCATGGCAGGAGAGGAAGTTGAACATGTTCTATATGCATTGTCTCCGACACATTTTTGGCATCATCTGGCAGGACAAAGTTCCAAATAGAGGAGTCCTGGAATGAGCTGGAATTTTTAGCATGTATACATTACTGAAACAGCAACGTCTATGTTGGCTCGGGCATGTTGTTGAGAATGGCTGATGGTCGGATTCCAAAAGATCTCCTGTATGGAGAATTAGTGCAGGGAAATCACCCCAGAGGGAGACCACAACTGTGATACAAGGATATCTGCAAATGGGATCTGAAGGCCTTAGGAATGGACCTCAACAGCATGGCCTCTCCCAATTTGAAGAGATTCTTGTTCAGCAGGCTGAGGCAAAGAGGCAGTCCCAAATCCAGCAAAATCAGGGAGCTGGACGGGGGACAGATTGTATTTGTCTTCCATGTGGAAGGGATTGTCACTCTTGAATTGGCCTTCTCAGCCACACTAGACACTGTTCCAATACCTCTGTTCAGAGCACATTACCATAGTCTCTTGAGACTGAAGGATGCCTACTTAATTTTCAAATTTCCAAGGACCAGATGATTTTTTTATTATGTCCTGATATGTAAAACCATAGAATTCAAAGAGAGTGGTCTTCCTTTTTCATATAACTGTACAGTATATGGAGGATGTTAGATTACAAATAAAATTCCAACAATGTCTAGATATTCTATGCCATTATTCTAAAACTCCATGAAATGTTACAGTGTTCCTACAGAAGATTTAACAGCACTTATTGTCAAGTCCTTGCTGACAAACGTCTGCATAGTCAAAGCTATGGTTTTTCCAGTACAGTAGTGATGTATGGAAGTGAGAGCTGGACGATAAAGAAAGGTGACAGCCGAAGAATTGATGCTTTTGAATTGTGGTGCTGGAGGAGACTCTTGAGAGTCCCCTGGACTGCAAGGAGAACAAACCTATCCATTTTGAAAGAAATCAACCCTGAGTGCTCACTGGAAGGACAGATCCTGAAACTGAGGCTCCAATACTTTGGCCATCTCATTATAAGAGATGACTCCCTGGAAAAGACCTTGATGTTAGGAAAGTGTGAAGGCAAGAGGAGAAGGGGACGACAGAGGATGGGATGGTTGGACAGTGTCATCAAAGCTACCAACATGAATTTGACCAAACTCTGGGAGGCAGTGGAAGACAAGAGGGCCTGGCGTGCTCTGGTCCAAGGGGTCATGAAGAGTCAGACACAACTTAACAGCTAAACAACAACATTGTCAAGTTACCTCCAACCCATGGTGATGGCTATGAATAAGTGATCTTCAGAATTTCTTATGCCCAACAGCCATGCTCAGCTCTTGTAAACTCAAGCCTGATTGCCGTGTCAAAGATGATGATGCTGACTCTACTTGTATCTTCAAATGTGTAGCACTTGCTAGATGCCCTATTTGTCCTTCATTCTTCCACCAAAATCAAAATGTCCTCCAAATAAGTACATGTCTGGAGTTCCAGCTTTTGTTAAAAGAAAGCTGTTAAACAAAGTATGATAGCGTGAGCAAGGAAAATAAGCTTCATTATTAGTATATGGTGTGAATTGTTGCATTGTTTGAGTGGATGAATGAATGAATGCATAACATCACAATCTTCTTAACAACTTGCATTTTGCATCCACAGGTACATTGTGAAAACACTTATCCTGGGTCAGACACTCTCCTTGTTCATATGTGGGACTGCAGTGACCAGCCAATTTCTAGCTGACAAGTGTGGTGTGAACACCCCAATGCTACAGAGTTTCATCAACTATTGCTTGCTTTTTCTCGTTTACACAACAATGCTGGCCTTTCGGAAAGGTACAAGTAAGATCTGTAGTATTAAAGTGCGGTGATTTCCTGTGTTGTGCTCATTGATCAGGATGTACAGTATATGGAAATGTACACCATTCTATGTACAACAACTATGGGCAGAGGTTTGGAGGCATGGATTTCATGTATTGCCTGATGTTGTAGTATTATGTGCCATCAAGTCACTTCTGACTTCTGGCAATGATCCAACGTCCCTGCTCAGGCCTTCCAAACAAAAAGCTGTGGCTTCCTTTGTTGAGTCAGCCCATCTTGTGTTTGTTTGGTTTTCCTTTTTTCTTCTTCTTGCATTCAATTTTTCCCAGAATTATGTATGTATTTTGCATTGTCTTATACAAAGTACAATAACCTCAGTTCAGTCAGGTTAGCGTCTAGTAAGAGGTCAGACTTGATTTGATCTACTAATTACTTATTTGTCCTTCTAGCTGTCCATGGTGTCATAAAACTCTCCAACAGCACATTTTGAAGTTTATTTCCCTTAAGTATACAGTTTGAAAACCATTCTAGGAACGCTGGAATCAGATCTTATTTTTTGTGTCATTGTGAAAATATGACTAACATTGCTTTTCATGCAGCGCTTCTTTTAATTTTTTTTGCTTTACACAAAAATATTTGTACCTTGTCTTTGCCTTAAAAAACAGCAAACACTAAAGGCAGCTTGCAGTATTAAAAACATCTAAAATACAGTAACTGATTTGAAGAAAGAAATTATAGCTGATAGAAAAAATAGGCTAATGGGTCAGGTTTGATGCTTATGAAAGTCACTGGATTCTTGGCCCGTCTTCCTACAACCTTCTCCAGCTGCATAAAACATGTTTCAAAGTGATTTCCATGCCTTTGAACACCCCCCCCCCCCGTGTACTTAGAAGCTGCAATGGAAAAGAGAGGTTGTTCTGCCTCCCCTTCATAAAAAAGTGGTTACTGTGTGAGGAAAGACTGTTAAAAAAAGAGAGAGAAACAAAGACAAGAAAAGGGCAAGGTAAATGTCCCTTTTCAGCTGTGGTAGCCCAAGATGTTCTGCTGCCCGAGGCAAACCAGCAGACTCGCCTCCTGTAAGCCAGTGAAGGTACATAATGTCTGCCAGCAGTAAAATTAGTTTTACACCTGAGACAGAAAGTACTATAAGTGCTTCTTGCCAGTCCCTGGCAGTAAAAATACAAGATTAACATTTTATTGCTCTACCAGATGGCCATCACGCTCTGCCTAAGGATAGGGGTGGCCTTGTGTTCCCAATCTTAAGATTAATCTCCAGGAGTCATCCTCTCAGGTCCTAGTCAAAAGCAGCTCAGGTATTGATGATTTACACAAAAGAGAGCTTCCACAGAAGAGCTTGGAAAGAAAAGAGGCTCATTTGCAGACAATAAGAATATGTGTTCCATTTTTCTCCAGACGGTGATAGCCTCTTCCAGATCCTGAAAAGGAAGTGGTGGAAGTATATTTTTCTTGGACTGGCTGATGTCGAAGCCAACTACACTATAGTGAAAGCCTACCAGTACACAAGTATAACAAGTGTCCAGGTAAAAATGAGTCTTCTAGAAAATAAGTAACAAATTAATCATAGCATGAGCTTGTGTGGGCAAGGGCTGCAGAGAACAGAGTTTGGAAAAGTTACTTTTTTTTGGACTGCAGCTAACAGAATCCCCTTTGATGGCTCACACATCCATGATAGATGTAGAATCCTCAGAGTCCAAAAAGTAACTTTTCCAAGATTTGTCTGAGAGACGTTGCGACAGTGTGGCTGAAATATTGGGCTAGGTAAGCCACCTTCAGATGATCTCTCCCAGAAATGCTTGGTCATTTTCCTGTTTTTGTACAGTTTCTTCCCATTACTAAAAAGTTGGCGTGCCCCTTCCTAAAGCTTAGTTACTGGCAGTTATTGCTGTAAGTTAAAATATTTTGATTTTTTCCTCCCTCCCTCCCTCCCTCCCTCCCTCCCTCCCTCTCTCTCTCTCTCTCTCTCTCTCACACACACACACACACACACACAAAAAGAACAAAGCAGTCTGTGCAGATTTACCTTTAAATTATTTGTTTTGCCTCTATTTCATTTTTTTTTAAAAAAGAAAAGCATGGATGAATCCATGGAGACGCAGGCAAGGCCAGTGATGTTCACACGTGTCCCCCCCCCCCCCCGCTTACTGGGTCCTCACTGCAAAATGAGAATGATACTGGTGTTTTGTTATTGGCCAGTCCTGAGGCCTCATCAGCTTGTGGAACTAGCCAGTTTACTAGTATGCAGCCAGAATGCATAGATGACCTTTACCTTCAATATGTAGTGGGAAGGTGTTGCGTCTCCGTGGCGGAATGTGCTCGAGGGCTCACATAGCTCCAAGGGTTATTTTCCTGGCACCAGGATCTTTTGGGGCTCTACGAAACCCTCCACCTGCTCCTGGAAATGGCTAGAAGGTTACTTCTGGCTTTAGGGGGCACCTTCTGCCAGATGTGGGCTCGGCACCAGTTGTTCTAGAGAAGAATGGTAGTCCTGAAAACTTCCACCAGCAGCAACAACAGTTCTTATTTTTCTGTCCTCCCACAAAACAAGTTGAGGGCAGCATGGTTGGTGAGACTCTGACCCCTTGGCTATTGGAACCGTGCTTCCTGGTTTGCCATATTACACTCTGGCAATAAAGCAGCCGCAAAAGAGCAAAACAAAGAGTCGCAGGCTGGCTGCCTTAGCCATCACCTTGAACTTTTATCGAGGGATGTTGGCAAGTTTCCCGGTCCACGTCTCAAGTCCAAGTCTTTGGAACTGAGTCCTGACTCTCAAGCCTTGAGTCTGAGGCTTGAATCATTTGCCCTGCTCTCCCCGGACAAACGACTCGAGACTCAGACTTGAGACTTGGAGCCAAAGACTCGGATTGTGCATGAACCACCAAGCTGATAGCCTAGCGAATGTACAGAGACAGTGGGACTGAAAGGGAAGCCGGGTGGGCACATGTGCAGGCACAGAGACAATGGGTCAACTTCCCTTTCTGGTGCCAGTGCCTGCCTCTGCACATGTACCGATCTATCAGCTGGGCAGCGAGTGTATGAGCAGGGGCAGTGAATGTGTGGGCAGGGGCAGTGAGTGCATGGGCAGCGGCAGCAGCCGGTTCCTGGAAGGGAAGCTGGGGCTGCTGCCTATGAGGATGGCAAAGGCAGCAGAAGCAGGTAGAGAGGCCCATCTCTAATAGAGACCCAACAGTGGGACTGAGAAAAATGGGTCTGAGTTGTGAGTTTAGTCTGAGTCTTTAAATCCCCTCCCCCGAGTTGAATCTGAGTCAAACTGCAGGTGCAACTTAAGTTAGACTTAATGACGAGTTTCAGTTTGCAAGTGTCCATTCCATTATTTTCCCTCTGTGCGGTCTGAGGGAGTGCAGTGCACTCAGTGGCATCACAATATAGCCAGATTTCATTAGCCCTAGTATTTTGTTGCTGCAGTTCTAGACTCCCTTGAGCCCCACCCTTTCTGTCATTGCTTTAATCATGGAAACAAAGCAGACTGAAGTTGGAGTGCCAGCTATAATGGAACCCCACCTTGGGCTTCTGCATGTGAACCCCAACTTGGAAGTTTTTTGTTCACAGTGGAAGGCCACCCAGATAGAGCATTCCCCTCCCATCTTCAGACTGTTTTGTTTCCACAATTAAAAAAATGACAGAGGGGTCAAGCCTAGTGACCTCCCATCGTTCTATATGGGTGCCACATGTAAACAGAACAACTATTCAAATATTCAGCAAACTCCCCCTACCTAAAATTAAAACTAATAATTTGTCCATTCATCTTTTAGCTTAGTTGCCTAAAAACCTTTTGAGAGAGAGAAAAGTTGTCCCCCAGCTAATGGACATCACATATTTCAAAAAGCTGATTATTTTTCAAACAAAAATTCACAAACATTCTCCACAGCTGGAAACTTCCACACCATGGGTAACTTCCAGCTTCTGTCTTTGAATAAGAAAGAGCTATTTTCCCCCTTTGTCACTGAGTTCTATATGAGGAAGTCTTCTGTATGATAACTGATAACAATGAGATGATCATTGCTATTCCTCACAAGTTAAGGCTACACCAATCTTAAGCCCACTCTCTTGGCACGAGCTCCATAGAACTCAGTGGCTGGAATTTCTGAGTAAACAAAGTTGCCGTACTGATCTGTTGTGGGTCAGACTGTGCCATATTGCAGCCGTTCTCAACCTGTTTTTGGCCACGGCCACAAAAACAATATGAAAGAAATATAAACTGAAGCAGGATTCCACACGTTGCATAACAAATGTTAGATGGTGTTGTGTGTTGCCCCTCAAATGTTCTAGCCCCCAGGGAGGCCATATGACCCGCTACTGAGAATGGTTGCTATGCTGCCAGAAAGTAAAGTTTGGTTCTCTACGCTACTACCGTGGCTACTCCTAGTGGTAAAAATTGTTTGAAGTGCAGAGTTGGTGAGGGGAATTGAGTGTGGCTTCAATAACTTCCTCTAATTACTGCCGCCAGTAATTACAGTGGCCTTCTACTGTAGCAAATAAAAATGGGTCTGGCAGGAACCCACATAGCAGTTTGAGCTACAATTTCCCCTCAGTAGACCTTCTCTTATTTGTTAGTTTACCTCAACTGGCACTTACTGTTTCGATACATTCATTCAGAGAGGGTAATGAAAAAGAATAAAGTGTTTCAGTTTACTCACAGTCCTTATATAAAAACTAACATATTGTGGAAAAATATTAACTTGTTACATAACTTGGCTTAACTGGTTAACTAGCCTCATGTTGACTAACTGATTTGGTCACAGAATATTTCACTCTAATTGTCTTCAGACCCATAAGTCACACTCTAACTGACAGAACACAAACTGAATTCTGACTGGAAAAAAAGCAGGAAAAAGAATCCGAGGTAGATAGAGACTGAGGTGGTTGACATCCATTGCAGTTCTCTCCCAGCCAAAACCTCTCAGAAGACATCATATGAGGGTGCAATATATTAACACCTCAAAATAAGCATTTTTTAAAAGCAGAAATGAACTTCTGTACATGTCTGGTTTTGTTATTTTCACTTTATCACATTCTTGGCTTTCCTTGTGGTTCCCATATGACCTTGGCGGCAGAAAACAGGTCCTCAGACTTGGCAACAGGGCCCTTGCTAGATGAATTGGAACAAGAGAGAGATGTAGAGGAGACCTGATTACAGTACTGGTGATATTGGATCAGTAAACCCCCAAAGTTAATGTTATCGTAGGTAAAAATGTATACTATGCTTCCGATATGTACATAAAAGAGAAAGTTTTGGTTTAATACGGTTTCTTAAAAACGCCCTAAGCTATAAAACCATTGGTCAAACAGATAGGTAAAATAGTATCATTCAAAAGCCTGTGGTGTCCAAACAGAAATAACCCTGTGCCTAATGGGCTCATTGATCATAGCAATTCCAGAGCTAAGTTTCGCTCTAGTTCTGATTTATAACTCTGCAGTTTGAGTGGAGACTTTGCATGACTTCACTGTGACATCATCAGAGCAGGTACAGGAAGCAAGTAGCCTGTAGAAGACTTATGAAATCTTGCGGTGAGCCCTCATTGGAAGGAAGTGAATCAGTGTGAGTCATTCAGCTGTTAAAAAACAAAGAGCGAACTAGAAATCCTTGTTCTCCCATTGGCAGTTGCCCAGGGTAAGAAAAATAAACAGTGTTGTACGTCTTCTTAATGTACAGACAAATGAAAAGTGTAAAGTGGGACCATAATAAAATGTTGCAGTGTTTAATGTTCTTGTTCAGGGTTCCTGCTGGCAATCTTGGCCTTTTTCAGGCTACTACTCCATTCCAAGGAGACAAGAACACAGACAACAAGTTGCAAGAGGGAAGAAATGAGAGGCTGAGGATGTTTTTAGTCTTTTCATAGATCAGGGGTCTCAAACTCAATTTACCTGGGGGCCGCTGGAGGCAGAGTCTGGGTGAGGCTGGGCCACATCAGATTTTCTGCCAAGTGGAACAAGAGCTGGCCAGGAGTTTCCTTAGCCCGGCTGGGGCTCCGAGGAGGAGGAGGAGGATGAAGAGGAAGCACTGCTGGGTGCTGAGGTGGCCATTGGCCGAGCTGCTGCTGGGGGTGCAGAGAGAGAGAAAGAGAGCCACAGAGCTGCTTCACTGGAAGAGGTGGCGGCAGCAGCTGCTGTTGGCGGCGCTGTTGGAGGCACTCTTTGAGGATAGGCTGGGAGCGAGCTCCGCTCTCAGGAATCGCTCGGTGGCAGCTCAGGTGCTCAGGAAAAAGAGCTGGCAGCGTGCGTCGCTCGTCGGTTCTCCCCCAAGACAGTGCCTCTTGCACCCTCCATCTGGAACTGCAGCCTGCCAGCTAGCAGACAGGCGGACCGGCTGGCAGGCTGCAGTTCCGGATGGAGGGTGCAAGAGGCGCTATCTTGGGAGAGAGCCGACGAGTGAGGCAAGGCTTTTTTTGACTTGACAGCAAAGGACACGTGGGTGCTTTGGGGGGGCAGGCAAGGCGGGGGCCGCAAACTATCATCCGGTGGCCCGCAAATGGCTCCCGGGCCGCATATTTGAGATCCCTGTCAGAGATTATTAATTTTTCATGATACATGTTTCTGCATTTGATTAGTTTCTTCCTGTACAGAATTATCTGTGGAAAGAATCTTTGTGTATGTGGGAGCTCTCAACCGCGGAACTGTAGGCAGAAATACAACTATCTGTCTGAATAGAAAAAAGGATTATAAACAATGATTAATTATAGCAACTGTAATTATTTTCAAATTTGCTCATTCGTCACCCATGGCTCATTTTAAGCAGCTCAAACAAGGAGGTCATAGCAACTGAGTTTTTGTATAGCCAGCTTGTGAGCTGGGGGAACATCTTGCTCAATTTTTGGAATGAATCGTCTCCATTCATGTGCTCTGTCTAATATTTTTATTAGTTAGGATGTACTTCGTTTATAAGAATAGGCTGCTTTTAAAAAAATCACAAGCTTTGTTTTGCATGCAAAACATCCTAGTACAAATGGAGGATGCTTTATGGAATAGCATCTTCAGGATGCTATTCATCAAAAGTTACATCAAAGTCCCACTGAAAAATTTGGAGTCAGGTGGAATCTCATCATCCTCAGCTTACTTTGATTTAAGTGAGTCCTTTAGCCACCAGGCTGAATTTACTCTCTTCAGATCGTGTATCTTGAACACTTGGTGATTGTGATAAAAAGAACTTGTGGGGGCTTTTTTTCCTTTGTATTATTATGATATTTTTCTTTTTGTGCTTGGCAGCTCCTAGACTGTTTTGGGATCCCTGTGCTGATGGCTTTATCATGGTTCATTCTTCATGCAAGATACAAACTGATCCATTTTATTGCTGTCGCTATCTGCCTGTTGGGTGTAGGGACGATGGTTGGTGCCGATATATTAGCTGGGAGACAAGATGACGAAGGTAAGGTCTGGACAAAACTTGTCAATGAAATATGGAAAAATGGTAGAAGCAAGGAATTCTGTTCAATGTGAGGCATCCTTGATGTGAGCCAGGTCTGTATGTAATAGTGCAGTGTGGCCACTTGAAAAATCTGTTTGCAAGAATTCATAGTGTTATCTCAGTAGAGAATCCCAAAACTTTGATTTTATGTCATTAGGAGCTTTGGAAAATTGCTTAGAAAAGTAAAAGATGCAGGGTATATAAACAGCTAAATCTATATGTCCAAGTGATGCCTTTAAAGTTTTACAAAAATTTTTTTCCGGGGCTGGAGAGTACATCACAGGTCAGAAATGAGGAACGCCTGTCCCTAGGCCACATCTGGTTCCCCATCCAGTCCCGCAACCTTTTTCTCCGGTCCAGGGAGAGAATTTCTATGACATTTCATATTTTCTCTGCAATTTACATTTGAACCCATAAGCAAGTCCAAACATGTTTATGTGTAATCCGACCTTTCTCACCAGATTACTTATAAACATGTTCAAACCCCACCATAAGCTCAAACATAGGTTGCAGAAAAAACTATGTCATAGAAATCCTCCCTCTGTTACTAATAAAGGACTGTTTACAGCCTGGGAAGCTCTTGCCGAGAATTGAACTCTGGTTTTCATCCTGGAAACCTGTTGCCTTTGCATTTTATCCTGGGAAGTCTTACTCTCAACATACATAGACATGAGATGGGCTTGAAAAGAAAATGGAAATTTTTTCCAAATTAATAAAAATTGCATCTGACCTTTCCCACTTTGCTTTGGACCGTTGACCTTTTAGCCATCCCTACTGCTGCAATGTCCCCCCTCCAGACCCACCCCACATTGGAATTCAGACAATTGGAGGCCATAAAGGGCTCCAAACCCATATCTTACGTGAACCAATCAGTAAAGGATGGAGTTACCAACTCTTGAATAGGCACTGATATAAAAATGCAACAAGTCCTTCTTCCCATTGCAGTTGTTTTCCTGGAAATGTGTTGGGAAATGCTTCAACAGCCGATTTTACAACTTTGAAAAAAAGACCAGGAGCCTTGCTTGAGAAAAAGCTTGCAACCTTCCTAAGAGTATCAGTTTAAGAACTGAATTGATGTTGGAAAAGGTTGATGGACTAGAATGTGCTGCAACAAGTTGAAGCAAATCCCTTAGCCTCGAAATAAAATAACACAAAATGCTGACGCGCCCTTTGTATTAATTTATAGGAGCTTTCTGAGAAGCAAAACAGAGATCAATGTATTGACCATGATGGAGAGATACATTAGGGCACTAAAGTGTGTGTATGAGAGGGAACACGCCTCCAGTTTTAGAAAGGTAATGTGCCTCTTTAACTAGGCATGCAGTTTTGACAGAAATAACATGTATTAACACTGGCTTCCCACAGATCACTTACAAAATATCCATGCAGATTGCAACCCGTATTTCCTTAACAATTATTAGCCGGCATCAGAATAATTCTGTCCCCCCCCCCCACCGCTCAGTATTAAACCTAGATAGCATGTTGCATCTGATTTTTCCTGCCTGAATGTGAAACTTTTAACTTCCTTGTTTGTTTTAGCCCAGTTCTCTCATCTGTCAAGGTCATCCTGAGGCTTGATTATGAAGTATTAGCTATCCTCCTGCTTTGACGTCAACCATAAATTTTAAGAGCATCCCTTCCACTTTTTCGTCCAAGTAATTTATAAAGATGCTGGGGGTGGTGGTGGTGGAACTGGGCCTAGATAGCATCCTGTGGCACCCCACTTGTTAACGTCTTACTAGCATAACGAGGAACCATAACAATTTGCATTCTTTGCCTGTATTCTACCAGCTTGGCTACAAGAATATCAAGGGAAACTTTCTCAAAGCCTTGCTGAAATCAAGATGCTCTATATTTGCAGCATTCATCTAATTTATCAATCTTGTAACCCTGTCAGAATAAAAGAGATAAGATTAGTGTGGCATGATTTATTCATGCCATTTCTTAGTAATCACTGCAATCTTTTCTAAGTATCCATAGACTGATTAACGCTCTATTCTGGTACCTTTCCTGGTATTGAAATCAGCTGACCAGCTGGTTATCTAGATCCTCCGCCCCCCCTCCCCCAAATCTGAAGACAGAGACAACATTTACCTGCCATTAGTCTTTAGGGACTTCAACTGTTTTCCAGGGCTCAAAGTTTTATACACAGATGCTCTGAGTTTACATCTGCAAGTTCCTTTAATACCCTTGGATTCAGCTAATCTAGCTGTGCAGATCTAAATTCAGTTAGGGAAGCTATGCGTTCCTGTACCAACTCTTTACATCTTAGGGTGCAGTTTTCTCATCATCTACTTTAATCTGTTTAAGCAGATTTTTTTTCCCTTTAGAAGACAGAAGCAACGTAGGTGTTCAGCAGGTCTGCCTTCTCTCTGTCATCTGTTAGCATTTCTCCATCTGTCCCAGGCAGTGAACCTATTGCTTCCTTATTTTGCCCTAAGCATAATCGGGGGGGGGGGGGGCACACCTTTCTGTTGCTTTTATTCAGCCTTTCTGAAAGTCTGAGCCCATCTTGAGATTTAGTCCTCTTGACCTTTTTTTGGAAGAAAGAAGAAAAAGAAAAAGTATTTCTCTTTATTTTTTTAAATAAATTATAACTCAAAAAACAACCAAATATACAACAAACAAAATTGTATACAGACGTCATTAACTAACAACATAATAAACAATGTAACATGTATTTTCCCTCACCAGGATCATTTGGGTATAGAATCAATTTTCTGCCCCATGCAGAGTCTCTTACACACTCCAGAACTGCTTTAATTCTTGTGCTAGTGCGCAACATTTCTCCTTTGTTAATACACAATCTATAAATCCCTCACCCCAAATATCTATAAAAATATTCACCTTTTTTCTGACAAATGGTGGCTACTCATTTGGACTCCACCTTGGTGATTTGTCCTCCATCTATAAAGCTCTAGTGACACAAAAAAGGAGAATTAGCAGGGCTGAGGCCAACAAACCGATTTTACACCACAGTATGATGGTTTGGATTAACCATGGTTTAGTTAAGATTAACCATGATTTGGCAGTTTGGGGTGACATAAATTAATTTATTTAACTGGTTTGTTCCCACAAACCATAGTTCAGTTGAACCGCACTTAAGAGTTCAGGCACAATATTAAACAGTAATTAATTTAAAATGGAAGCAAAAGCTTCCACACTCTTCCTTGTAGCTGCTCAGTAGAAGAGGGAGAAGCTCAGCTTGTTCCCATCAAAAGCAGCTGATATCTATTGAGCCAAAAGGAATTCACTGGTAAGTACCAAATTTTTCATATTCTGTCAAGAAAGAGGCCGAACGGCTTGAAATATTGTCTGATTAACTGTCTGTAAAACTACCTGCAGGTTTTATATTACATCAATTCCTTTTTTAAAAAAATTCATGTTTTTCTATACAGGAAGCAACGTAGTTATTGGAGATGTCTTAGTCCTCGTTGGCGCTTCGTTATATGCAATTTCGAATGTGAGTGAGGAATACATTGTGAAAAATCTGAGCAGAGTGGAATTTCTAGGAATGGTGGGCTTGTTTGGGACTATTATCAGCGGTGTCCAGCTGTAAGGATCTATTATATGTATTTTAACTGTATTTAAGAAAACATCTATACCATAGAATGATTTCTTCCTTTCCATGAATTGGTGGATCTGTTATTAATCCATCAATAGCATTGCAATTAATCTCTTTAGAAGAGTGGGTGTTGTAGGGTGATCAGTTTTGCAGCCCAGAAATGTCTTTTTTTATTTTCAAATTCACTATCAAATCAGGTGGGTAGGCAGCTGTGGTTTCTCTCTTTCATTCCCTCCCAGATATCCTTTCATATCATCCATCCACTGCATCACGCACAAGTAGGACATAATTTTAAATCTCCAGGTTGCAAACTGGCAATCCTAGGTATTTAGGCTTGTGTTTGATTGCTTGATCCAGTTTGTTCTTCTGATACTCCATGCATATTTAGCTTGCCTCTCATCCTGGCTTTTTCTAGCTTATGTGTTGATCGTGCTATCTGTTGGCATTCCAAGTCCTGTAACTGGTTATTCATGCAGATAATCTCCTTGACCTTAATGGAACCAGCCACAGGGTTAAGGACTTGGGGAATTAAATCATTGACTGGTTTGGAATCTTGCTTTTCTGGAATGGCATTGTCATTGTGGGTTTGTTTTTGTTTTTCCAGAGAGAGAATTGGCTTCCTTTACAGTTGTTTAATAAGCGGAAACTCTTCCACACTTCTTATTGCTTCATCTCCATGTTGGAAAGAGTTTGTCATTCTGCTTACTATACAAGTGTGAAAGGCACTGAAGACTGTCTGTAGAAAAAGTGGTAAAACAAATTTCCTAAGAACTTTGAAGATATGGAATTAATCATGGGCAAGGTTTCTTCAATGAAATAAAATAATTTTGTAGAATTGTGTTGCTTGAAAGCTGCTGAGGCAGTTGTGGGCCTGAAGGCTGTTTGCGATCGCAATAGCAATCGGAAAAACATCTTCATGAAGCAGATTCGTCGTCAAGCGGGGTGATCGTTAAGCAGGGCACCACTGTATTGATTAGACAAACCTTTTTAAAAGGCTGCATTTATTTGAATTGGCCAAAATGCCATTAGTTATACCTGCTGGCATAATGCAACTGGCATAAACTTTGCTGGTGAAATGCCACATGTTAAGACATTAGTGTAGGCATTTACACTTGTACACCAAGTCACACAACTGTGTGTACAACAACAGATGCCTACACTAACTTCCTAACTTGGCAGCAATTCACCAGTGAAAACTATGGTAGTTGCACTATGGCATAAAAACTCAGTAGGAGTTCTGCACCAACTTTTGGATCAATTACAGCTAAAATGAATGCTAGGTAAACTTGTAAACAAGTGAGGTAGTGGGGATTTATCCTGGGAAAGGCCTGGCATGTCCCAATAATCCTTATTTTTTTAAAAAAAATATTATTTTTTTTCTACATACAAAAAAACCCACTCATGAAAAAAAAAGAAAAACAAGACATAACAATACTAGTAAGATCAAAAACAAATACAAAATAAAACCCCACATATATAGGCGGGGGGAGGCATTCCATACAAAATTTCCATTCTTAGAAGTCTTTCCCCCCCCAATAATCCTTATTGATTGAACAGGTTTTCTCATAGTCAATTCTTATTTCAATAAAATTATGACAGGATACTTATTTCTTGATTAACTAACCTGTGTGCTGCTTGAAACAAGCCAAAGGTAGCCTTGTGGGCTGCATAAAGTCCTTAAGGCTGTTCTCTGCACTAATATTAGAAGTAGCAGAGCTTGGAAGTAACATGTTATAAGTTACGGCATGCATTCCTGCTTTGATTGGATTCTTAGTACCACTTGTATTTTCCATTTTTGTGTACAGTGGTGCCTCACTTAGCGATGTTAATCCGTTCCGGAAAAAACATCGCTAAGTGATTTAATCGCTAAGCGATATTAAAAAGCCCATAGGAACGCCTATGGGCTAAAAACTTACCTTAAAGCGAAATTCCTCCATAGCGGCGGCCATTTTGGGTGCCTCTAAAGCGAGGCAAAACAGCGGTGACCATTTTGTTTTTGCAGCGGCCATTTTGGAACCACCGATCAGCTGTTTAAAAAAGTTCGCTTTGCCATGATCACTTCCCCGTGATCATCGCAAAGCGAATTTTAGCCATAGGGGCCATCGCTAAGCGATCGCTCCAGCGATGGCCAAAAGTCCATCACAAAGTGATTTCATCGCTCAACAGAGCGATCGCTAAGTGAGGCACCACTGTATTCTGTTTCTCAGAGTGGCATTTTAAAAAATATTTGTATACTTACTGAACTTTGCCTTAATATTGCCTGTTAATGATATAAGATGCATCTTTACTCACTGTTTGTAGTTTTAAATATTATTTTTTAATTATGTTAACCACCGTTGTATACTCATTGTTTTCAACTTTAAATATTGTCTTTCATTGTTATAAACCATCTTCGAACCTTTTCATGGAGAAAGGTGGGAGATAGACAGACAGACAGAGAGACAGAGAGACAGAGAGACAGACAGAGAGACAGACAGAGAGACAGAGAGACAGAGAGACAGACAGATAGATAGATAGATAGATAGATAGATAGATAGATAGATAGATAGATAGATAGATAGATAGATAGATAGATAGATAGATAGATAGATAGATAGATAGATAGATAGATAGATAGATAGAGCTGTTAAAATAACTGCTGTTACTAGTATCAGTAATGAAATGACGGTGATGTTTTGTGAAACAATGTAATGGTCAGCATTACCAAGTCTTCTTTAGCGGAAATGTCACATTTCTTTTAAAGTATTCGACAGGAGTTCTTGGTTTTGGCCATTTTTATATTTTGCAGGTTTGGGTTTTTTTTTTAAAGAAGGAAAGACATAAGAATAGAGTAACACATCAGGAGGATATCAGTATCACAATAGAATTAAATAACAAAAAACTTTTTAAAGATGCAAAGTAACAATCACCACCAACGTGTTTCTAAAGCAAACATTCAAAAACCTGGTAAGAACACTGGGATTTCTAGTGTTCTTTCTTAACAGACTTTTGTCCCGGCTGGTTATAACCTGTAGATCAGCACTGGACATTTTAGTTCAATAGAAGGTTGCAAGCTGTGCTCTTTGATCGTTAATGCTTTTAGGATTATTGTTTTGTATTTTAATGTTTTTACTGCTTACTGATGATATTGATTGCCTGCGTGGCTCCCTTAAGGAAACAAAAGGTGGGATATAAATATTTATAATGAATTTAATGAATTTAAGGAGGAGGACTGTAGTTCATAAATGTTCCCACTGTCTGCTTCCAACATGATGCTCTTCAGATGTGCAGAACCTCTGTCCTCACTATTACAGTTCCCATCAGTAGGAGATGTAGATGTCTTTGTACTGTCTTGTGTGTGCTTGAACCACAAAGCTGTAACCCACACAAACCTGGGAGCAAGCTCTGATGAACTCGATAGAATATGTGTCCAGCTCAACATACAAGGGCTATAAACTGATTCATATGTCAATATTAATCATTAATAAATACAGTAGTTTTCTGGAAGCTATGTCTTGAGATTTTAATTTCAGCATTTTTCTTATTCTTGATTTCCCTTGTCTTTTCTTTAGGGGCATTGTGGAACATAAAGACATAGCTAATATTCATTGGAACTGGAAAATTGGTATGTGTATGTTTGAATAAATGTGCATATCATTATGGGATGATACTTTAATAATAAGTGCATATCGTCTGTCGTGTTAGGAACATAGCAAAAGGAAGGATGCAGTGGTTTTCAGAGCACGAGCCACCAGCGTAGAGAGGAGTTACACACACACACAATCCACCCACCCTCGTCCTTTCCCCACCAAACAAGGGATGAGTTGTACTACTGGAACTGTCGGGATTTAGGCACACCTATGTTTTTCTGGGCTGCATCTTGTCGGTTTAGTTACTTTATGCCGTGAGGCAAGGGACAATTCTTTTGGAAAACATGGGAGTGGTCATGCCTCAGAAGCAGAATGCATGTTCCCCATTGAAAAGTTGCCAGGTTCAATCGTGGACAACTTTAGCTCTACCCCAAACACTGGAGAGCTGCAGCAAGTCAGAGCGGACAGAACTGGCCATGAGGTATAAACGGTTATGGAATGCTCTCTCCTTGGAGGTCTGGTGGCTCCTTCAATGGCTTGCGTCTGGCATCTAGCTAAAATGTGACTCTACCAGTGTTTGGAAGTAACTCTAGTGAAAGTTAACATAGTTGCCTATAACTAGTTACTTTTGGGTATCAAGCAATCCAAGTGGTTACAAAAGTAGTTATACCATTCTCCCTTAATGTTACACTGACTGACCATAATAATGTTTCCTGCTCGCAGTTGACTGATTTTTCTGATTTATTAGTGGTAGGTTGCCTTACTTGTTTACGTGGTGCTGGTATTTAGTACATTATTTAAGAGTTATGTTATGTTATGTGTGTTTCATTTTTGGATATAAATTGGCCAGATAAGTATTTACCACTAATTAGTGCAGTACACAAGTTAAATAAATAAATAGGCATAACAGGGAACACTTAAATAATAAGGAACACTTAGATTCTGGAAACTGTGTACCCTTTTTTTTTCACAATGAAATATCTGGGACTGTTTAGTGTAGTAACGTTTGAGTTTCTTGATAATGATGAATGACAACCACGTCACCCCCAGAGAGCATGGGCAGTGGCTGGAGAAGATAGGAGTTGTAGTCCCACGGACATCTGTGAAGTCTAGGTTGGGAAAAACTTGATTACTTTGACAGGTGGTACAGGGATCATCACAGAGGGTTATAAAACTGTAAGAAGCATGGATAAAGTCAAAAGAGAGTACATTTCTTCATCTCTCATAACTAGGCGAGGATTTCTATGACACTTCACATTTTCTCTGCCACCTACATTTGAATCCATAAGGAAGTTCAAACATATTTATGAGTAATCTGGCCTTTCTCATCAGATTATTCATAAACATGGATGGGCCTTGTCAGCCTTGGAAGGCAGCCCATCTAGGAGAAGGGAAACTCTGATTTTAAATCTCCAATGCCTTGTGTTGTATCCATCAAGGGAAAAGACTTCAGGCAAAATCCAGAGCCGGAGTCCCGGAGGCAGTTCACAATGCTCTGGCAACTCCTACAATGTCGCTAGAACCAGTCATATTGGCTCTTGCCTTTCCACTGGACTGTTTCAGTGATGTGGAGAGGTGGGATTTGCTGCTTGGGTTACAGTCTGTTCTCCATATTCTTTTACCCAGGCATCGTGCCCTGGAGAGCACACTCCAAGTTCAAACCCACCCATAAGCTCAAATATAGGTTACAGGAAAAAATATGACGTAAAAATCCTTGCCCCTACGAGTCATAACCATCGAATCCCAGATCACCCACTGGGGTTTTTTGGGTGGGTGGGTGCAATTATGAAGAAAACAAATGGATAGACATTACTTCCAACCGATCCAAAGGCTGGCAACATGTCTTTTCTTTTTAACTACAACTCCCAGAATTCTCCAACCATAGGGTGACTGGCCATGCTAGTTGGGGGATTGTAATAATAACAATCCAAAAGAGTAAAATTTCCAAGATCATCCAGTCTCCCTAAGTAAGATCATTTAAAGTCTAAAATTGCCTAGCTGCACAGCTGAGGCAGTGTATACTATTCTAATTGGACATGGGCACTTTGTATTCGTATCTAGGGATACGAAATACGAACCGTGGCACCACCACAAAGATATCAACTGCCATGGTGGCCCAGTTCCCACCCCCAGAACTGGTGGGCCCACTCACCTGGCTCCATGAAGCGCTGGGGCCCTTCTACTGTGCCAGCACTCCAATCCGCTTCCCCACACAGCTGACCACTTAGGCGTGGAGACAGGATGGGGAGTCTCCCCCATTCAGCTGATGAGTGGTTGGCTGTGCAGGGAAGTGGGGAAAGGCTGACCGCGCTCCTTCCCGGATTGGAGTGCCAGTGCAGTAGAAGGACCCCTGTGTTACGTGGTGCCCAGTGAGTGGCCTGACTCGTTTTGGGGATGGGGCCACCGCAGCACCATTAATATTTCACATCCCTGGATACAACTATAAAGTGCCCATGTCCAGTTCTGATTACCAGTTGCTGGGGGACAACATGTCTGGGTTATCAGCTCTGCCAGAGGCTGGGCACTGTGGAGAGTTGGGAGGCTGGACTAGGTAAATGTTTGGTCTGATCTGGGCAGGTTTTTCTTTATCTGTATATCGCGGTATGTTCTTGAACTTAAAATACTTCTGAGAACACGTGTTCTCTTTCATACTTCTGTTTTGTTAGCATTCAGCATCTTTAAATGTTTCGCTGATGGTCTTCTCTTGCAGTTTTGCTTTTCCTGGCTTTTGCCCTGTGCATGTTTGGACTGTACAGTTTCATGCCTGTGGTGATTAAAGTTACGAGTGCAACGTCTGTCAACTTGGGTATTCTGACAGCTGATCTATACAGCCTTTTCTTTGGCATCTTCCTTTTTGGCTACAAGGTAAGTCAAATTCAGATTACTAGCGTTTGTGCCTGAGCTTTGCTTCATGACTTATGGTATTGTGTAAACATACGGGCACACTTACAACAGTTAATAATGTATGGTGTGTTTTGCTTGATTTGTTGTTGTTATGTGCTGTCAAGTTGCTTCCAACTTAGAGCAACCTAGAACTTGGTGTTCTAGGCTAGCCTATCTCCCCGTATGAGTCTTCTCGGCATTTAAAATTGTCAGGGGAGGCCCTCCTCTTCGTCCCATTGCCAGCACAGGTACAGCTGGTGGGGACATAATAGAACACTTTCTCTTTCGCTGCTCCTAGATTATGGGATGCTCTCCCTCATGAGATCAGGCTGGCCTCCTCCCTTTTATACTTCTGCCAACAGCTAAAGACTTACTTTTTCAGGCCGGCTTTTTACCATCATGACTGAGTCCCTGAATGTAATTTTTAAAGTTAAGATAGTTTTTAACGTTTTACCTGTTTTTCATTATTCAATCGTATTTTAATTAGTGCATAGTTTAATTTTTTTTTTATGTTTAACCTATTATGTTTTAAATGTTATTCTTTTTAATGTTGTGAGCCACCTTGGGTCCCCTTGTTGGGAGAAAGGCAACCTATAAATAAAACAAATAAAAATAAAATGTTGTCCCCATGGCCTTGTTACAGATGTGGCATTATGGGCAGAGTTCACTATCAGTGAAAAAAATAAATAAGTTGATTATGCTGGCAATGATAGCTAAGCTAATTAATCAGGGATTATTACACATCAGTGCTCTTTCTCCTTCCCAGCCCTAGGATGCTGGGAGTCCCCAAATCTCCTCCAAATTGTGGGAAATACGTTCAACTAATTAAGGACAGAGCATTCAAACTTGGCTCACCCTGCCAACCTCAGATCTTGCTGCTGACATAGTGTCCTTAAGGATTAGGTATAGTTTCCCATGCCGCTTCAGTTTTGTGAGCAGGGAAAGAATTATACCCATATAATTATCCTGGGAAGTGGGGAAGCACAGGATCATCTCAGAGGAGATCACAATTTCTGATGGTCAGATGCCAGTTGCCTGTACTTACCATCTAGGAACCCTTCCCTAAATCTGTTTCCTCAGCAACAGCAATTAACCAGACTTGTTGGAAAGGAGTGGTACCCAATGTTGTGTAGTGGAGAGAGTGATGGACGAGGACTCTGGAGACAGGCTTCCAATTGGCCGTAGAAGCTGACTAGGGGAATGGAGCTGGTAAACCCACTCCTTAAATGTCTCACTTACCTTGGAAGCTCTATTAGGGTTGTGATAACTCGGTTCTGACTTGATAGCACATACCTAACTATTGGAAAGGAAGCTTCCCTAATCGGTCTCCTAATTTGGTTGGGCTCCAGTTAAAATGTTTTGGAACATCATGGGATGGTGATATTGCATCTTGTCTGCATGTTTTAAGTGTGGGACCTTGAAGCCAGCTGCATTTCCTCATGTCATGGACACTTTCTCCATTATCTCATGAGACCCAGATAGCTGGCTGCTGTTTCTACTGTGTTTACCCACCTCTCCTAAGAGAGACAGAGAGAGAGAGAAACAGATAAAATGTCCATGTTTGGAGAATACCGCAATTTCCTTGACTAGCATTTATGGTTTTGACCTACTGAATCCAAATCCCAATCTGCGTCTTAAGATACAGACTTCAGCTTTGACTTGAAACCTAAGAGTGCAGGCGAAGATGACTGACACCATTTCCTTTGCAGAATTAACAAAGTATACAGGGCCTCCTCAGGCCACACTGCCTAATTAGCCCAAGGGTATCTGTGAAGCCTGTGGCCTTGGAAGCTACATTCAACTTTGGAGAAACAGAGAAAAAGAATAGGTTTGGAAAAATGGTCCTGAAGGGGCTTGAAACCATTCCCCACGGATACCACGGCCCTGCTGTAAAATGGTGTGACTGTTGGCCATAACAACTTTGCCTTCCGTGGTTAATTTACAAAATATTAGGGTGTGCATAGGCCTATGTAGAATTTTATGGCTCCAAAGCAGAATTCTATAATTTTTTATATAAGTTAGACTGTTTTAAATCACAACTTTTCTTTCTTTCTTTTCTTTCTCCCTCTCCTTTATGTTGATCAGTTTTCAGTGCTCTATCTAGTCTCCTTTGTGGTCATCATGGTGGGCTTCATCATGTATTGTTCCACGCCAACCCGCACTGTGGAAGTCATCTCACCTAACTTGCCATCAGCTGCTAGTACCGGATTTGACAATTTTGCCTTAAAAATCGAAGAGAGCCACCTAGATGCCTTGGTTGTCTCACCTACAGAGCACAACAAAGAAGACAGTCGGGCTGAGGAAATAGAATGTTCAAAATTCACTGCCTTGTGAAATGCACGGCTTTTATCAGCTACCCAGATTACCTTGGAAATGTCAGTGAACAACAGATAATGAACATTATGCTGCTCTTAAGGTGGATGAACTGGAGAGATACCTGCGGTGGTATCTCTGCTCATGCCAAAGTTTGTATTTCATTGCAAAATGAGGGCTATTTCCTTGGTTGAATCATCTGTGAAGTCATGTACACTGAAAATCTATCTGTAAAGCTGACAGCAGAACAGAAAAGTAAAGACTACTAGGAGAATTACTAACAAAATGCTCTGTAGAAAGAAAAAAAACTGATTCTCCTCATAACCAATTATTTTGAGTAATATGGGTATTTATGTGTGTCAAGAACCAGGCTGGCAAAAGACTAGACTGTCAAGAATATGAAGGGATGGAAGACACAAAACATGATTAAATTGCCATTAGTCAGAGAATTTGAGAATTGTAAAGGAAAAGAGAGAGTTCTGGTCCATGAGGACTAGAAACACGATATTTTGAAGAGATGGATTTGACAACCGGATTCTGTCTTTGAGCAGTTAACGTGCTTGGTCATACTATCTCTTCAGAATAATTTAATTTCGCCTTATCTTTTGGAAACCAACATAATTAACAGCCATTTGCAATAACAAGTGACGCTCATAAACCAATTTTTGAGTTGATTAATGACAGTGGCTAAACTAAAGCTGCTGTGAGCCTTCCACTCCCTTCACACTGATATTTGTGTCCACCTTTAATTATATCAGCTGACTGAATCATTCAGTGGTTTAGGTATCTGGCTGCAAAGCCAGAGGTTGGGAGTTTGATTCCCCACTGTGCCTCTTGAGGGAAGAGTCAGCCTGTGTGGCCTTGGGCAAGCTGCACAGTCCCAGAAGAAGGGAGTGGCAAACCACTTCTGTGTATTCTGTACCGAGAAAACCCTGAAAAGGGTCACCATAATTCAGCTGACTTGATGGTGTGCAATTATTATTATTAATTATATCATTTATTTTCCTCCCAGATGTACTTTGTCTTGTTCAGCAGGTAAATTGCCTGTCTTTTTAAATATGTGGATGAAAAGCCTTATTTGGAAATATGAAGCTAGTCTTAATGATTCCATAAACGATTTGTCAAGGTATGTTTAAAGGCATTAGTTGAGGATCTGCTGAAGAACATGGAATAACAAGGTGTAGTTTCACCTTTAGAACTTTTGTCACCTATTTTAACGAAATCATGGAAGCATCCATATTTGGAGAACTGAAAGGCCCGCATCGACCCAAATCAGTTCCTTAGTGAGATAATTTGAAAACGGCTGCAGGGTTAAATCTGTCTTCCTCTTCATTCCATGTTAAACAGCGATGTCTGTTTCTATGTGTGCATTCTGTGTGTGTTTAGATCAGGACTAGAGCTTGGAGGCATTATATTTTTGGATTATAACCTCCACAATTCTGTATGGCCACCTATACACAACCTGGGGGGAGTCTGTGAATAACAGTCTAAAAATTAACTAAGAAGCAACTTTTAATGTAATTTTAAAAGTAACTTTTCCAAGCTATGCCATGATCCACGCATTTGTTCCCAACAGCGTTGAACATGTGATCTTGCACCTTTTTCTGATCCTGTTCCATTTTTGTATGGGTAGCATGGCGACCCTGCAAATATATCCCTGTTTTCATTTATGGATGTACTTTTCTGGATCAGAACATTCCTAGTTATCTTGGATCACGTTTTACATTTGAAGCCATACAATAAACTGTTGCAATAGAATTGTGTCATTAGACCATCAGTTGCAGCAGCGACATACTTTCTTCTGCTGCCTGCTTCCAAATAATGTCATAATTGTGTGTGCTGATATGTACATATGTGTGTGACAGAAATAAATTGCAATTGCTTTGTGATATATTTTTAACCAGTTGAAACTGTCTCTGTGTGAATGCAATAAAATTGTTTTTAGGCCATCCCCAAGACTGGTGAAAATGATTAATTCCTGATAAGACTAGAATAAGAATCAGAAGGGAACCATCTTTTCCTAGCAAAGTATTTGGGATGCTTTCTGTTGCACAGTTGTGAAGTTCTGGTAATACTTTCTAGCACAATTAAGGCAATGAGTGAAGATGGAGATGCTTTCATAACAAAGAGAGTGTTTCAAAGCCAAAGTCTGTTGCAGAGTTTTGAATTTCTGGTAAAATTCTACATGGTAGAAATACAAAGATCCACAGAGGATAACAGCTGTAAGTTCTCGAGAATCCATCCCTTTCTCATTAACTGGCACTTAAAGTCTCAGTTACTCTGAGACATTTGTAAGAGAAAGAATAAAAAAACATTACTTACAGTTGCATGAAATTACAGATTTATATATATTGCTTTCGTTACTGCACACATACTAACAATCAACTGAACAGATCGACACAAAAAACAAAATAACTGCCACTAACCAATGAAAGAAAGGGATAGAACATACAGCAGAGAGGCAAAGCTCTCTTTAAATTTCAGAAGCTGAAAAGAATAATTGTCCCAGTCCAGAAAAGTCCTTCCCAATCACTCAAGCTACAGACAGCATGCGAGGTTGTAAATAAAACTCCAGTACTTTCTGCCAATTTGTGCTGCCTTGTGCTTCTCTTAATTTGGAGAGGCTTGCTGCAGATCTTGTTGTCTTTCTGAGCAGCAATCCTAAATGTGTTTACTGTCAGTTAAGGCTGAAATCCAAGGTCATAGGAGGAAACCCTGCCAAACTCAATGGAACTTACTGCTGAATAGAGATGTATCTCATTGGTGTGGAAGTGCTGGTTGAACTCGGTGAAACAGGCAGAGCAATCCTGACTAATAAGAGGGATTGTTGACAACATGTAGAAGGACTTAGGATCTTGTAGATGTCTTCCTTCTTCAGACATGTTCCCAAAATACCTTGTTCCATTCTGCATCGCTGGCAGGACCTGAGAACATTCACTGACAATGGATGGCCCACAGCTCTTGTCCTCAAGATTACTTGTTTTACGATGTGGTTCTTGGCTTGTTTCGGGGAAAGCTACATTGAAGTCTTCCCCACAATGGGAAATTGCTCCTTCACATTTAAAGGCGGGATTGAGAATGGCAGGCCTGAGGATCAGATCTCACCCTCTTAGAATCTCAAGATGACCAGATCCAAGGAGTGTTCAATATATTGTAGTACCACCTTAAGATCACTAGATGGCAGCCAGAGAATGTTTTTATTTTCACTGGCATTTCTATGGCATTGTGCTAAGACGTGATACAGGATGGGAAACGCTGCAGAATTTAGAAGGGGAAAAATAAATTTTAAGGTGAAATGATAAATATGAGCAACAATTTGGCTAAATAACTAAAGTGTTGCTGTAGGGATTTCTGTTCTGTGCCATCACGTCAGAACTGATTTATAGCAACCATTAATAGGGCTTTCAAGGTAAGTGAGATATTTAAGGAATGGTTTTACCAGTTCCAGTCCCCCCAGTGGATTTCCATGGCTGAGTAGGGATTTGAACCCTTGTCTTCAGAATCCTAGTCCATCAGTCTATCCACTACATGAGTGGTCCCCAACCTTGCGCCTCCAGATGTTCTTGGACTTCAGCTCCCAGAAATCCTGGCCAGCAGAGGTGGTGGCGAAGGCTTCTGGGAGTTGTAGTCCAAGAACATCTGGAAGCCCGAGGTTTGGGACCATTGCACTGGGAAATCAGTGTAGAGAGAGTTCCCTATTTAAAAAAAGGTAGGCACAAGTGAGGTTTACATTACAGTATCTATTTTGCGTCTCCCTGGATCCCTGTAGCCTGCTAACCAGAGCTAAAGACAAAATGGCACCTCAAGGAGTTAAGTAAACTATCTACTGAAAGGACAGCAGGTGGACAATTGTGGTCCTCGAGGTTTTTGGATGTACTGTGTTGGCTGGGGTGGATGGCCTAGAAACCCGGAAGAGCAACTATTGCCCGCCTCTGATTTATACAAGCATGCATGTGAGTTACCTGTTCTCAGAGGTTGCAGTGCAATTCTAAAACTGGCTGCGGTATTGAACAAAGATGTGCAAGCATTTATTATCCTGTCTTGCAGATGAGAAATACTAAAGGCCAAGAGATGTAAGTTTTAAGTACAAGGTCAGGCATGGAGGAGGTAGCATTGTGTGGCATAAGCTTGCAATTTATTAGATATTTTTAGAGTCATGTCCTTGGGGGTCTATGCGGATACCAGTAGGATTCCTCATCTACCTTCTGCACATCTGTGCCTTTCAGTAATTACACCTGGTTCATGCTTACCTGTGCATAGTGGCTTTCACTTCTTTATTTCATGTTATAAGAACAGTGGGCATCACATTTTTGGGCTGTCGCCTCAGCCTCAAAGTTTATGCCACCTCTACTAGATGAAAAGATCTGGAGAACTCAAAACGCTTGCGTTTTTGTAACTTCTCAGTTATCTAATAAAGTTTTTTCCCTACTCAGAACTCTGTTTCTTTGCATGGATCACCCAATTACTTTTTCTGTCTGCAGTCTAAAGTTGATTGTGTTGATCACCTCTTAAGGTGTAAGAAACATCCTGCTAAATCAGATCGAAGGGACACCAAGTCCAATATCCTAACCCCCCATTGTAACCAATAAAGGAAGCCCCATTTAGCAGAAAATAACAACTAAATATGAGCTATAATATCCTGCTTCCCTATATAGGAAGACCACGGTATCTGCGGAATCAGTACCCACTGTTTCACTTATTTGCTGCCTGAAAATATTAAATAAGAATCCCCAGAAATATGCATTTCCAAGGTGCATTACCAGATTTCGTCACTAGAAGGAACCAAAGACTGCTATACTGTATATATATCATTTCTATATCAGCCCTTTTAGGCACTGGGGGACAGGCTTGGAACTTCTTTCCCACGGATACTGTGGTCCTACTGTATTTCAGTCACCAGATTTAGATTGTGTGTCTGTTTCTTGGATAGGACAATTTCCCCCACTCTGTGTCATTTTCTTACAGAAAACCTAACAGTATTTTCAATGGAATGCCATCTCAAACCTGGCAATAGCTAGCAAAATAGTAGTATTAGCAGTGGTCGTCCTTAGTGGACCCAAGTGTTGTTTTATTTTAAAAAACCTGTAAGAGCAAACAACATGCTAAACCCTTTACATTGCTTTACGTTCTACTATGGCCAGAAGTGAACCAGAAATAGGACAGTCTAGTGTCATCCTGCTGGAGAGAATTCCGCTGGCTGCATCCTCTCCAGTTCTCCATATTCCCCAGAGAGTAAGAAATGTGCATTTGTTAACAAATAAGAGAATAATCCTCACCCTGCAGTGTGTGGGCTAGAAGGGATTAAGATGCGATAGGAGTGTACTCCACCGAAAAAAGAAGCTACAGGGGAGGAATCCCATAGATCATATAGAGTGCTGTTTCACTCTATATGATCCATGAGAATACAGCTGTATGAAGTGTGTTGTATTCACAGTTTTTCCCTCTTTGCTTGTGTGTGTGTGTGTGTGTATGTATGTGTGTGTGTATTTCTCCAGCTATAGGATGCAGCCGATGTATCCCCATCAATGATCTCTGCACATCTTGTTTTGTTTTAACAACACCCCCACAGGAGTAGGATCAGTCAGCAAAAGTGTTGAGGCTAAGCAGATGTTCTCAGAATAAGAATCTGGAGAAGATACAATTGTGCTGTCTGCTCTTAATTGAAGGCCTCAATAAAAAGGAAGAGGGGAAAAAAACCCAATCTAATTTTAAAGAATCAGGTGCCAAGCATCTGCCCTGGCAGATTGTGATCCGTGGGAGTAAGCCCCACTGAGGATGAAAAAGACTTAATTCTGAGTAAACATGCATAAGACTGCACGGCAGAGCCCTTGCAAATCCACAGTGATTATGGTGTTTGCAGCCTTTTTTATAAAATTAATCGGCCTTGGCGATCCATCTTCCTGGATAAAATCAAGGATTGGGAATACTGCAGATGCACTCTGTCAATTTAAACATGCCGGAGAGTCCTGATCAGCTTCATTTCTAAATGGCTACTCGAGAGGAAAGGAGGGTGCCTTCATTGCATCAGCAGGTACTTCGTTTACACAGATGTAACTGTACAGAGCAAATATCATATATAAAGAGAGAAGTGTCAGCTGCCTACGATTTAGGCTCCTTTGGATCCAGTACTATTTCTTGTGGTTTCTTTAAAAAAAATTCTTCATATGTACGAAGGTGACTATTTCCTGGTGGCCATAGTGTGACTCAATAGTGCTAGGAAACAAGTGCAATTCAAGTGCTTTTCCACACAGTTGTCCTCTTTTCCTGGAAAAAGACCCCCTGTTTGAAAAAACCCTGGGTGATTATCCACACATTTGCATTCACATTATGAGGAACAGCTTCCATACTACTGTGGATCAGTTCTACACATAGAATCACAGGTATTCTGTGTGTAGGTATTATAAACATTTTTGTAGGCTCACTACACAAAAAAATGGAGTGTTGGTGCCCCCTCTCTTTCAACATCTGGACATCAACAGGGTCCCTAGCCTTGAATTTTATGATTTTATTTCCAGTGGAATTTGAAATAAATATATATATATATATCTTGGTTATTTTGAAGATGCTGACCTTTAGTTACGTCTCATAGTATTAGTTCTGCATGATATGATGTTCAGGACAAACTCATCCATTTTTGTCATCAACATTGCAGAGTTCATGGGGCTCCTTTCTGCAAGGCAAATACACAAGAGATACAATTGGTTTACAACATTAGACAAAATTATTTCAACAATATTACATTGCTGATGTAGAAACTTTTGGTCAGAAATACCCCTGATGATTTTAAAGAAGAAGGTTCAATTCACCTAGTATTCATTTCAATGGCAAACACACACACATATGTATATACATTCAAACATGGTGTTTAAAACATGGCTGCTCTGTTGGAAAGATTGCTTCCCCCCCCTTTTTTTTTTAAATTACTGCTCCCTAGCCAGCATGAGATTCTAGGAGCTGCAGTCCAAAAATATAATATATCTCAGCTCTGGTGTTAAAGCAGTTAGAGACACGGAAACAGTCTTCTGCCTGATTAAAAGGTTCTTTTTAACTGGCCAAAAGGGCAAATATAATCAAATTACACTTTTGTCATAATAAATATACACAAACATGTTGCAATGTAAGCAGAATTGTTAATATTTTTCTCAGAATGATGTGCAGTTGATATGCATCTCTGTGCATATCATCATCATCATCATCATCATCATCATCATCCATAGGGGCTTGCGTGCTTCAGTGAGGTTGAGAGCTGTGCTCAAGGGTTTCCCAAGCCAGCCAGGTTTCAGCTGAGAAGCCAGAATAACTGTGTCCACCAACCATCAATCATGATGAGAGGGAATAAACAGAAATCCATACCAGATCGGTCATTGCCCAGGTCAACAAGGGCTATGTGAGATGCTATAGCCCCTGGGCATCTGGTGACAAATGGGCTATAGGATTCAGCAGACCTTGTTGGGGAACTAGGACAGGCTGCTGCAAAGCTACTGGAACAACGTAAATGCAAAACTTGGACTCTCACCAAAAACTGAGAAATTATCAAATGATATTACGAGGCAAACCCAACAGCCTGTGGTTTTCAAAAAAAGAATAATGAAAATTTGGAAAAGGAAACACCCAAGTAGTGACATAACTGAATGACGATTAATGGACCAGAGGTGGTTTATCATCTGGAGTAAAGTGTTTTCAGAGCTGGAACTGCAAGAACTAGAAAAGGTAGCAAAATCAGCACATAACAATGACCATAATATGGAAGACAAATGGGGAGTAGAGGTAGACACAATAGTGGGAGAAAACATATAAATAGAGGAACAACTTATGGAACAACCCAGAAATTATGAGTTGACAGAATGGAAAACATCACTGAGGGAAAAAATAGTAGCCCATATTAGCCGGAACACAGAAAGACAAAGGTTCCCCAATTTGTGCCAGTTACAAAGTAAACCAGTAAAAGATCTACTGAATGATGCAAATGTCATCAGAACAATCCCAACTGACATGCTAAAGGAAACAAACCAGCTCATGTATAGCGCAACTGCAATAATTATCATGGAACTTGGTTACAAGCTGCAAAATGTATGACCTAGAAAGGAAACCAATTGTTGAAACTATGGAAGAATTAAAACAGTGGGTAACAGCTACAGCAAATAAAATTGAAACATATGATAGACACCTGAAACAATATGGAAAAAACACAGAATTTCAAAATAACCAACTATTGTTCTATACATCAATAGGAAAAATGCAGAGCAAAAGAAATTAGGCCCCATGTAAACATGATGCTCTAAAATTTTGGAAAGAATGCAAAAAGGATGAAAACAAACCTTAACATGGCCTGGGTAGGCTATAAAAGGCATTTGACTCATTGCCACACAGTTGGATTAATACCTGCCTAAAAATGTTTGGGATTAGTAAAAAACATTCAGAAGTTCCTCAAGAAAAACATGGAAAAATGGAAAACTATCTTAATGGCCTGCGGTGAAGAAACTGGGGAAGTTCGCATCAAAAGAGGAATATTTCAGAAGGACTCTTTGTCAACAGTGTTTTTTAACATCTCACTAATCCCCATGTCAATAATTTTAAATAAAACTGGACTGAGCTACCATATTTCACAATAAACTGGGAAAATCAATAATCTCATATACATCAATCTTTAGATTACCTAAACTACTGTATATGCAAAAAGTTCTATAGAGATAAAATCACTGCTAAACACAGTGCAAATATTTAGTGAAGATATCCAAATGAAATTTGGAATTGACAAATGTGCAGCTCTGTCTATACACTGTGGCAAAATCCAAAAGTTAGAAAGAACAGAGTTTTAAAAAATGGCAACAGTTTAAAATCACTACCAAGTGAGGAAAATTACAAATACCTTGGAATACTAGAAGCAGACAACATCATGTACACAAAAGTTAAAGAACTGACAGAAAATATATCAAAAGACTACGGAAAATCTTACAATCAAAATTAATTGGGACAAATACAATCAAACTCATAAACACATGGGCTGTTCCAGTAATTAGATACTCAGCTGGAATAATAGATTGGGCTCAAAATGAATTAGAAAAATTAGAATGAAAAACACAGAAACTAATGAACATGCATCATGTACTACATCCAAAAAGTGATGCGGAAGTCCTCTGAAGATGCCGGCCACAGAGACTGGCGAAACATTAGGAAGAACAACCTTCAGAACATGGCCAAAGAGCCTGAAAAAACCACAACAACCATTAGATCCCGGCAATGAAAGCCTTCGCGAATACATTCGACAGATACTTAGGTTTTCTGTTAAAACGTGTGTCTTTTATATAATACCAGACAATGGTTTTATAATTTTGACTGTGCCCATGCTGTCCAGTTCCTCACAGAGGAGGCCCAGTTTGTCAACTGTCCCTTCTGTTCCCTCAAGTAGCCTTGCACAGGCACAGCCCCAATCGCTGGTGCAAGTTGAGGATATGTGGGTGTTTCTGTCACTTAGATCAGGAGTCTAATTTGGGAGAAAGAACTACACCGGACTTCCCTCTTAGCAAGCTGAGGGCTGGGCACCGTCTTGTGAGGTTCAAAGGTTTTGCACCCTAGCCTCCTCTTCTTCTTTTAAGAAGTGCCCTCCTTTCCCCTGGGCCTCATGGCCATTCATTGCAGAACCCCCAAGAGCAGCCCTCACCCTGGAGTCCGGAGCGTCAGAGGAGAGTAAACAAACCAGAGACGATAAACAAATAGCATGAATATTTAATTAAGCTGTGCTTCAATTATTCATGAGGCTGCTTGAGGGTATTCTTTTCAACACGACTCCCGGAGATATCACAGGATGTCTTTTTTTTCACACCGCTCTGTACCTTGGAGAGCCTTTTATTCATCAAAGACCGCCACAACATTTCACTTCTCTGGTAACTATTGTCGATCAATCATCTTTAATCATTGTGGGCTATACCCTACTACAGTTGCTTGGCAGTGGCTCAAGAGAGAACCAGCCGTGTCTAGCTCACTATGTCACCGGGAACTGTGTACCATATAAGGCCTCAATCCTTTTTTCTGCATTTCTTCTGTGTCCCCAGATTTTTTTAAAACTAAAAATTAAAAACAGGGCTGTGGCTCTTTGTCTAAATTTGACATGAAACTACTAATGAGTTCTTTCCTTCCGTGTTGATTTTAAAATCATTGTTGATTGAAAGCATTGTCAGTATTGTCTGAAAGAGGAAACCATTCATTATCCTTAATAATACAGCTACTCCTAAGGCTGATATCTGTTAAGCTCCATCCATTCCTCTTAGATTTGCCCCCCTTGGGCAGCCATCGTGGCTGGGAAATTCTGAAGGAAGGAAAGGAGGGAGGGAGGGAGGAAGGAAGGAAGGTCTACTTATTGTACTCCCCCCCTCATTTATTTTACCTTGAATGGCCATATGCAAGAATCATTTGCCAGTTTTTATTTCCAAATTACTGTATTTTTCCACGTATAAGATGTCCCATGTATAAGATGTCCCCCACTTTTCTAACCCAAAATTAAGAAATCTACAGTAACTGGGGCTTAGCAAGTGGAGGGGAAGGCAGGAATCAAAGCCCTGCAGGACCACTTTGATCCCTGCTTTCCCCTCCACTTATTTTTTTCTCTCCTCAGGGTTGTATAAGACAACCCTGAATTTTTAGTCTAAAGATTTTAGGCAAAAGTATAGTCTTATACATGGAAAAATATGGTACTTTATTTTATGAATTATATGGTTCCTTGGTCTTCATTCATTTGTTCGTTCGTTCGTTCGTTCGTTGTTGGTCATCCCCTTGATTGAGGAAATTCTTACTATCCTGTAATAAGTCTATATCTCCATATTTCTATGGGATGTATATACCTGGAAGAAAATACTCCAGTTTTTTCATATATGTTTCTTCCAAATAATTATTCATTTTTATAAAAGGAAGAATTCCTGCAGAATTCATAAAACCTAATTCTTAGAGATACTTCTTCACCCTTTTGATTTCCCTTCTCCATCTTTCCAGTGTGGAATATATTTCTAGCTCCAGGGAAAGCTTTCAGAATAGAGGTCAGACTCCAAGGCTGTAAATTTGTTTAATAGGATGTGACAACTGTCTATGATCTCCACTTTCTCCTTCACAAACTATAGCAATAGACAGATTAAAATATGGGTTTCAAGTAGGCAGATAAGGTTCTTCTAACTTTCTCCCCATCAGCATAGCTGGATAATATCAGAGCTTGGGATATGGGTTTTTTTAAAGAAGTACCTCCATTATCTTGAACCAGCCGAGCTCCTGCATTTTTACAATGTACGTAGTTAAAATAATATTTTTGATATCTTTATTGTACCTTTTATGCAGCTATATTTTGGATTGAAATCTGACTTGATCATTTGCCTGCAACTTAAGTTTGGTTTTCATTTATTTTTAAGCATTTGTGCCTACAGTTTTTCCATAGCTGTAAGACTTTTTGTATGTTTTTAACAACTTTGGAGTATTTTTGTGCCTATGGAACAGAAGCTGACGTTGCCTGGAATTATTACAGCAATGAAGCAACTGTTACCGTGATACCCAGATTAATTTTGATATGATTGGAAAACAAATGTCTGGTTTCATTCGGGAGTTAACGCTTTTTCTATGATAAATGCCAACTGCTCTTAGGGAGATATTCAGGTGTCAGACTGCCTGACCTGACACCAGACTGATAAAAGAGTGAAATAAAAACTTGAGACATTCTTGTCCAAATGCCTTTGAAAGTAGCTTTCTAAAGTATCAAGAAAATGTTATTTATTACCTAAAAACTAAATGTGGAAATTTCTTGTGGCTCATGATTGGAAAAAAAGGGTGCATCCCCAAATTTGGGGGCGATGCACTCCCTTGGCTTACCCTATGAACTACCCCTTGTAGCTACTAATGGAATTGCTTTTGAAATGTAACTCAATTAGATCTTTGCTACCTAAAAAGGAACTAGTTACAGGTAACTGATTCCAGCAATTACTTTGATGCTGTGCCCCAGTTCCCAGAGAAACTAGGAGTGATGTAGGTGAGGATGAGAAACATTCTTCCTTTAATGTCTTTAAGTTAACTTCTTGTTAGGATCCAGTCTCCAGTCATTGCTCAGATACTTGGAGAGGACAGGTGAGTAGGCAGTAAGATCAAGGAGGAGCCACCAAGGGTAGGAACATCTAGGAGCCACTATTGGGCCTACCAGTGGAGTATGAACCTCGGCAGATGGCCAACAATGCCAACCTCTGATAACAAATTATGGCTGGAAAGGTAACTTCCCCCCCCAACAATGATTATGATCAGCAGAGGTATAACAACAGTAAATATATATTACTGCATTGGTGTTAATAGTACAGTAGGATCCCTGTATCCGTGCGGGATTGGTTCCCAAACCCCTAACAGATGATGAAAACTGTGGATAATAGTGAATGCTGTACATAGCGTAGTAAAAGAAAAAAGCACCAATAAAATGATCTTTGCCATGTACTACCAGAACTGACCATTAGAGGGAGCCAGAGACCATTCTATATAGTCTTCAACAATAAGAATATCTAGCATGGTCTCTGGATCTCTTTAGCGGCCAGTTCTGGTAAATACATAATGAAAATACGTATTTCTAGGCTTTTTTCTTTTACTATTTTTAATATTTTCAGACCACAGATAAGTGAAACCATGGATATCAATCCCATAGGTACCTGGTCCTATTGTGTTTACTGATTTAGACTGCTTGGTATACTTCATGATCTTTGACACTCTCTTCCTAGATGTCGAGCTGGATAAATGCTTTGACAAAGCAGCTACCATGTTCTCTAGACTCACAGAGAGAGTATGTTTTAATAAGAAGCTGATGGTATATACCAAGAACCAGGTCTATAGAGCCTGTGTCCTGAGTACACTCCTATACTGCAGTGAGTCCTGGACCCTTTGTGAATAGCAGGAGAGGAAGCTGAACACGTTCCATATGCGTTATCTCCGATGCATTTTTGGTATTACCTGGCAGGACAAAGAGCCAAATAGAGTAGTTCTAGAACAAAATGGAATTTTTAGCATATATACACTACTGAAACTGCGACATCTACATTGGCTCGGGCATGTCATGAGAATGGCTGATGGTTGAACTCCAAAATATCTCCTGTATGGACAATTAGTGCAGGGAAAGTGCCCCAGAAGGAGACCACAGCTGTGATACAAGGATATCTGCAAGCAGGATCTGAAGGCCTTAGGAATGGACCTCAACAGGTGGGAGACCTTGACATCTGAGCATTCAGCCTGGAGGCAGGCGCTGCATCATGGCCTCTTCCAATTTGAAGAGAGACTTGTTCAGCAGGCTGAGGCAGTCCCGAAAGCAGCAAAATCAGGGAGCTGGACAGGGGAAAGACTGTACTTGTCGTCCTCAGTGTGGAAGGGATCGTCACTCTTGAATTGGCCTTCTCAGCCGCACTAGATGCTGTTCCAAGTCCTCCATACAGAACACGTTACCATAGTCTCTCGAGACTGAAGGATGCCTAGTCTAAAATACCTCACAGACATTTTTATCATCATGGAGAGAAAGTGAAATAAAAAACTTCATTTCTTAAATGTGGCCTGCTCTGCAGCATGCAAAGCCAATAAGAACCCTTCTAGAATGAGACGTTGACAATGGTGACCCCTGTTCCAGCTAGGAAAATTGCTTATTTCTCAGATCCCCAATCCCAGCTAGTGTAGAGAGACTGAGATAAGATGGGAAACAAAACTATTCCACAAAGCTTATTAAAAGTCAACTTACTTCCCCCCCCCCCACTCCTTCTTCCCCATCTCATTTTTCTCTGTGCTGTGCCTTTTTGGCTTATAAGCTTGGAAGCAAGGTCTGGTTTTGTAGCTGATTTTATGTAAGCCATTTTGGAAGCAGTTTCAAGCAAAGACCAGGTTTGTAAGAATGCTTTGAAAAAGCAAACAAACAAATCACTCCCTTTTTGCTCTACTTAAGCAGCAAAAGAATCAATTTTATCAGACATACAATTGCAAATGAGTTATACCCTAGTGAAAATTGCAACCACTTTATTTAATTAATCTAGTTTCAAAACACTTTTCAGAACACTATTTGGCTCCAATACCCTGAAGAAAAGTTGGTCTAATTGGAATATAAAGACAGAAGGCATGTTTTGATTGCAGCATGCCTTGGGTTTAGTGCGCTGAATTCACTGCTTTATTAACATCTACATTCAACACAGACAGAATCATCTGTTGAGAGATCAAGGCGTTGGGTTGAACTCACCAGCCTTCTTTAATCCTCTGCAGCAGGTGCTCCATGAACGTCTAAGACCTGGATACATTACTGCCTGATCTGCGTGACTCCAGGCTAAGCAAAAGCACTTGCAAACTTACTGTCACTCTGGGCAGGAAACGGAGAGAATGTGCTTTGTGATTCTCTCACTGCAATTATGCTTGTCATATCTCTGGTGCTGGCTGAGCTGCCTGGGAATGGTCATGCTTGTCTGGGTCTCCAGGAAGGGAGACAAGTACAGTGGCGCCTCGCTAGACAGTTGCCCCGCATGACAGCTTTTTTGCTAAAAGTTGACTTTTTGTGATCGCTATAGCAGTGATTCCTATGGGGGAATTTCGCTGGACGATGTTTGGCACCTGCTTCGCAAACCGATTTTCGTTAGACAACGATCTTGACAGCTCCCCCTGCACTCGCAAAACGGGTGTTTTCGGGATCTAAGCTTCGCAAGAGAGCGATTTAAACAGTTGATCGGCGGTTCACAAAGCAGCTTTCCTATGGCCGATCTTGGCTAGACAACGACGATTCTTCCCCATTGGAACGCATTAAACAGGTTTCAATGCATCCCAATGGGGAAATGCTTTTCGCTAGACGATGATTTCGCTAAACAGCAATTTCAGTGGAATGGATTATCATCGTCTAGCGAGGCACCACTGTAAACAGCATGTTTTGCTAGGTAAACTCTGGTGGCAGCACTCAATCCTGTGCACCCCACTTTTGTGGCATCACAGGGCCCAGCCTTCTTTCTTTCATTCATTTAAATTATGGACGTATATGAAATACAACATTCAAACAAATTTAAAATGTTAAAATGATTAGGTTATTTTGACTAGAAGCAGACTATTTCAATAGTATTATCTCAGCTATTTACTAGACCTTCTTTGGTACACATGGCAGGCCATAAATTATGGGCTCATAGATGCTGCATTACTGTACAGTATAAAATACCTAAGGTCAAGGCACAGGGCTAGCTTAAATATTACTCCAGCTGACAGCCGCATTGTGACCACTGAAAATAAAAATGATCCCACAAATATGAGTCCATGTTTTAAGCTTGTAGTATTACATGATTGCCACCATTTCTCCTGGATCTGTATCTTTAAACAGTGTGGGTTCAAATTACCAACAGGACTATTGCTTTTATTCATATAGTCCTGTTGATGTGCATAAGTCATCATCAGGGGCCTAGTATACTTACTGTAAGGGCATGCAACCATAGATGCAGTGCTTTTTGTACAGATTCAATGAGTATTCCCAACAGCAGAGTTGATTTTTTGAATTCGTGTCGTTCCCTGCCAATGGCCAGTATCCTCTTGCAGAACTCCAACGGTGTAATGACAATAAGATTGCTGAAGAAGAGTTCCTTATTTTGATTTCGGGGTGCACATAACTCACAATGAGACAAAGTCACATGCACCTCAACAAAAGTTCTTGAACTAGTAGCAGACTTTCGCTACCACTATCCTAATTCCTGTTGCAACGGAAGAGTTCCACGAGAGCATAGTGGCCAATATCTGAAACCTAAAGCCAAAGAATGGTGTATGTGTGTTGGGGGGGGAAGAGAGAATTGTCATATTTCTGTATTTACACACAGAGTTGGGAAGTTTACTTTAAAAAAGTAATTCATTCTAATTATAAAGTCTAAAAGTAGTTAGTTACAATGTTTTTGATTGCTCAATGTCCAAAACAATGAGCATGCTAACAAGCTGCTGGCTGTATGAAAAACCATGTCACAACAGCAAAAATAGAGTGGTTATAAAAGGTAAAGGTAAAGGTTCCCCTTGACAATTTTTGTCCAGTCGTGTTCAACTCTATGGGGCGGTGCTCATCCCCGTTTCCAAGCCATAGAGCCAGCGTTTTGTCCGAAGACAATCTTCCGTGGTCACATGGCCAGTGCGACTTAGACACGAAACGCTGTTACCTTCCCACCGAGGTGGTCCCTATTTATCTACTTGCATTTGCATGCTTTTGAACCGCTAGGTTGGCAGGAGCTGGGACAAGCGACGGGTGCTCACTCCGTCGCGTGGATTCGATCTTACGATTGCTTGGTCTTCTGACCCTGCAGCACAGGCTTCTGCGGTTTAGCCCACAGTGCCACCACGTCCCCAGAGCGGTTATAACTACACACAAAAAGTGAACTTTTCCTTTAGTTGTAGTGTAATTTAAATATTCCTTAGTTATTTAACAACAAGTAACCAGTTGTTTATAATAAGTTACTTCCAAGCTCTACACACACCCTTTTGTGGCATTTTAAAAATTCTCTTAAAGTGCTGGGTGTCTGGTCCATGGCAAGAAGCCTGGAATGCCCTATTTTTAGATCGAGAAAATATAAGTAGGTCAAGTTACAGGAGCTCCTGTAAACATCATCTCTCTATTTAAAAATCCTTTCTGTTCTGCTTTAAGACTGAAGTGACTCTTGTCATTCTGCTTTTTTTTGAATACTGTATTTAGTTTATCACCCCTTTCTGATCTCCTATCAGATTCTGACAGTTTAAAGTAGAAGTAAACACTGCAGCTATGTTTGAGGAAACCTCAGTTCTCTGTAGCTTCAACTGGGGAATTTACTGGGACCAGCCCAAGACATTTTTATACTTGATATGAAGGCCAAGGGTTGTGTCCCCTCCATCATTCTGTGTACAGAAACTGACTTGACTGCCAGGCAAATCTTAACTAGGGTTTTCCTTCTTATAGGACAGGTGACTGTGGGAGGTGAGGACAGGGAGTTCCATCGACCAACAAAGAGGAATGATTGGCAGGGGCTCAGAAAGACCAGCCATGCGGCTGCCACAGCTGCCTCTCCCCCAGTGGTTGACTCCCCTGTGGCTAATGGTAGCATTAGCCCTGGAATTTGTACCCTATAAGAAGCAGAAGAAAGCGTGATAAATTTAGGTGGCAAACTTATTCCTTTAACTGCTGGCATATCTCTAGTTTTTTTCCTGGGTTGCCTCATAGCACCCAAGCTGTGATATACTGTATATCATTAAAAATACAATATTTAAAAGCTAAAAACAGTAAGTATGCAAATATTTAAAAAGAACTAAACAAATATTATATAAACACAGTAGATAAGATCGAATACCAAAACATATTTAAAAGCTACAAAGCATAATGTTTAAGCTGGCTCTCAGACAGCCAGTTACTAAGCAAGACCTGCCTAAAGTGAAAGGTCTTCATCTGCTTGCAACAGGACAGCAAAGACGGGGCCAGTCTGGCCTCCTGTGGGAGGCAGTTCCAAAGTGTGGGAGCAGTAACAGAGAAAAGGTAAAGGTAAAGGTTCCCCTTGACAATTTTTGTCCAGTCGTGTTCGACTCTAGGGGGCGGTGCTCATCCCCGTTTCCAAGCCATAGAGCCAGCGTTTTGTCCGAAGACAATCTTCCGTGGTCACATGGCCAGTGCGACTTAGACACGGAACGCTGTTACCTTCCCACCGAGGTGGTCCCTATTTATCTACTTGCATTTGCATGCTTTCGAACCGCTAGGTTGGCGGGAGCTGGGACAAGCGACGGGAGCTCACTCCGTCGCGTGGATTCGATCTTACGACTGCTTGGTCTTCTGACCCTGCAGCACAGGCTTCTGGGGTTTAGCCCACAGCGCCACCACGTCCCTCAAGTAACAGAGAAGGCCTTCTCATTTGTCCTCACCAAACACACTTGTGAAGGTGATGAGACTGAGAGAAAGGTCATGATCTTAACACCTAGGCAGCCTCATAAAGGGAGACACAGTCATTGAGATAGCTTGGACCCAAGCCGTTTAGGACTTTATGGTTTGGAACGAGCACCTGGAAATGGACTGGCAGCCAGTGAAGTTGCTGTAACACCGGGGGTTATGAAATCCCTGTAACCAGCTCAGTAAGCAATCTGGCTGCAGCATTTTAGACCCACTAAAGTTTCCACTAAAGGGACGTGGTGGCGCTGCAGGCTAAACCGTAGAAGCCTGTGCTGCAGGGTCAAAAGACCAAGCAGTGGTAAGATCGATTCCACGTGATGGAGTGAGCACCCGTCGCTTGTCCCAGCTCCCGCCAACCTAGCGGTTCGAAAGCATGCAAATGCAAGTAGATAAATAGGGACCACCTCAGTGGGAAGGTAACAGCGTTCCGTTTCTAAGTCGCACTGGCCATGTGACCATGGAAGATTGTCTTCGGACAAAAATGCTGGCTCTATGGGTTGGAAACGGGGATGAGCACCGCCCCCTAGAGCCGAACACGACTGGACAAAAATTGTCAAGGGGAACCTTTACCTTTACCTTAAAGTTTCCAAACACTTTCGAAAGGAAGCCCTACACAGAGCGTGTTACAGTAATCCAGCCAGGATGCAACTAAGGCATGTGTCACTATGACCAGATCAGATCCTTCAAGGTGCAGCTGGTGCACTAGTTTTAACTGTGCAAAGGCACTCCTGGCCACCACCAAAAACTGGGCATCCAGGCTCAGAGATGAATCCAGGAGCAGCCCAAAGCTGTGCACCTGTGTTTTCAGAGGTGTTTTAGTTGTTCTTTCCTCTACATTTTCCATCTTTACTGAGATAGCTGCTGGATCAAGTCTTTTTCTACATCACTGTTGGGAATAAAAGTGGTCAATGATTGGATAAAAATTGTGGGAGTTGCACTCCAATGACATTTGAGGATCCCAATGTTCCCCATCTTTGCTCTACTAGGTGAGGTGAGGATTTCAAGTTACATTTGGGGCTGTTTGTGAGACCGCTAGTATCAGTGATAGCTTCAGATCTTGGGGAGTACCTGGGCAAGAAGTAATCAGAGGGTTCCCCCTTTCCTTGTCCCAACCAGTTGTTCATCTTTTCCTTGTCCCAGCGCTCAACGCCTTTATGCACCTGCTCTTCCTCTTGAGCCCATCCACACAACTGTCCAGAAGAACAGAAAAAAGGGAACAGAGAATACAGCTCGTTCTCCTGCCCTTTGTATTGTTTTGCTTCCAGACCTGAAGACAAGTGAAGAGGAAGAAGAGGGGGAAAAGCAGCTCTGGAAGTCTTTGTAAACTGGCCTCTCTTGGCAGGTACTCGATGCAACAATGCCGACTTTAGGGCTGAAGTGTCTGGGAAGTGCTATGCCTCTTTGCATGGTGTAGTGGGGGACAGAAATCGCAGGTGAGCACTGTGAAAGGAAGACGAAGTATGATTTTTGATTGTGAATGTCTTTCAGTTTGGGACATCTCTCTTCACCCACTCCCAGTTTGTTCCAGAGCTCATTGGCTGAAAAAGTCAGGAGTGAAACGCCCTGACCAGGGAGAGGACCAACGGTGCAAGAGCTTGGTTTCGTCATGCCAGTGGGAGTAAGGCAGGGAGTGGAGTGCCAGAATCATGACTCATGAGCATTCTTGTTGCATATGTCTCAGGTTTTAGCTCTGGAGCCTTGAGGCACAGGGCCACCTGGCAACAACAGCTGGCTTCTGTGAGTGCTCCTCCAGCAGGCATTGGTAGATGTAGCCCTTCAGACTGCAGCTCTCATTGTATTTGGCCAGTCATGACATGTGTTGAGAGATACAGTTCAAAAGCATCTGGTGAAGCAACATCTGGTCATTGAGTGTTCATGGTAGAAATCTTCCCAAAAAGGCTGAGTGCCAGATGACACAGGCAGCTGCAAATGACTCAAGGCTATCAGAGAGGGTTGTGGAATCTTTCCCTGCACGGACAGTGGTCTCAAGGCTGGAATTTCAGCCTTCTCCCAAACCAGGAGAGCAGGGCTAAATAAAGGCGCAAACCGTACAGGTAGCAGCAACCTAGGGCAGTTCCCTAGGTACAAGAGAGGACTTCTTGAAAGTAAGTTTTGCTTCTTGAGAGAAGAGCTGTCCTTTTGGACACCTGATGCTGGAAAACAGTAGAGTTCTGAGCAAGGTACATAGGCTAACTAATCTATTCCTCTTCACAGTATTTGACCTTCTGCCTGCTTTGCCTTTTTATGAACACCCTGGTCTGTCCCTCTGTTTTCTCTTGTGCTCTCGCCGCCTTGTTTCATGCTTGCTCTGTCTCCCGTCTGCCTGACTGTGAAGTTCCTTGTATGCTCTGGGTCTTATATGATTTGTAGATCAACAAGGATTTCTCACTGCCAACTGAGTAACAATTGGAATGTTAGAAAGACTCCCATTCAACCCGTCCCTTAATTACATTTCTGAAATGGGGAACATGTGGAGTCATGTGTTGATTTTTGTGTAAAGGATCAGTCAGACTCCAGGAACACCAGCATTAAGTTTACCACTTTCACATGATTTTCCCCCCACCACATCCAGATTTCCCTGCTGCCAGTTCAACCGGTGGATGGGTCTGGGATGAAGATACCATGTTATCCTTTGCTTCGTGTAGCGAAATAGCTTGGTTCTGCCCTGTGGATTCAGAAAGTATTTGACTGCATACTTGAAATGGTATAAAACAGGTGTCAATTTTAGTAAATGGATTGTATATAAATGGGTGGAAGTAGGTCCAAGTGTGAGAGAAGTTGATGAGTGAGTCCTTTACTGAATGTGTCAAAGTTGTTATGGGTGTGCAATATTACATAGAAAATCAATTGAATGGGAATTGTTTCCTTTCCACCATTACTGTTTTAGCTCCTTTCTACTTATTTATTTGTCCCTGTGAACTTTGTTCTCTCTTACTCAGAACCATAGCTGATCCCATTACCTTCAGTTTATTCAGAGGGAATATGTTTTACAGTTCCCTAGCAACTGTGGCATGCTCAAAGTTGCCCTTCATAGTGAAGAAAACATGCCATCTGCTCACAGGGTTTCCATTTTGAAGGTGGCAACATGATCTGACACATAACAATCGGGAGTGGAGAAAGAACAAGCACAATTGAGACATTTGCATGAAATGTGTGTCCTCTCTCTCTCTCTCTCTCTCTCTCTCTCTCTCTCTCTCTCTCACACACACACACACACACACACACACACACACACACACACACACACACACACACACACACACACACACACACACACACACACACACATGGTCAACAGCTTCTCTGAAATTACAAACTCTTTGGCTTATGATCATTCAGGGCGTGTCCTTGACATACTCACCAACTCCTCTTATTTCAATAATCCTTAAAGGCCACAGTTAGGACTAACCCCACATTGTTCAAAAGGTAGAGAAATACACTGAATGTCCGAAGGATTTCACTGTATTAGACTGTCTTTTACTGTCTTTTTGGTTTTATAATTAGGCTGGGGATGCAAAAAAAGGGGGGGGGGAACACACACACAACACATTAATGATTTTTAAAAATATTAATTTATCAGGTCATTTTCTGGAGACCTATTCATATATTTTTTGGGGGGTTTCTCCTTAGAGAAGGAAACCACATCATGTTACCCTCTTTTCCCCCTCTTGTTTCAATTATAGTGAAAGCACAGAATAAAAACTTACTTAGTAAGATTACCCTGCAAGTCTAGCCAACTTTTGCCTTATTAAATGAGAAGGAACCCTCTTATTCTCAGTCAGGAAAATTTACTGAGTTGGCCTTGCATCCGTATATTATCATATAGATCAGATATACACTAAGCGATGGGTTCCTAATTCTGACAGCTCATTTCATATAGATTTCATATCTGTTTTGGGACAAAGCCTGGACAAGTTACTTTTTTGGACTACAGTTCCAGAATTGCCTGGTGGGAATCAGGGAGTTTTTGTGGCAACTCCATCCCAAGCTATCACCGGGCAGGAATTATGAAAGCTGAAGTCCAAAAAATTTAATAATTCCACTTTCTGCTTAACAAAATGAATAGGACAAGGTGGTCAGTCCTCTGAGAACAAGAGGGGAAAAGGGATTGAGTCAGTATTTGAGTGGTTTTTATATCTGCCTGTTAGTTACATTACAAAGGTGGAAGAGTGCTGACTGAGAACAGAGGGGGAAATCCATGAACAGCCCTATTTCAAAATTTTGTTTATACCCATCCTCTTTTTCCACTGACTAAGATGTCTGCTAATAATAGGTCTCGGTCTCCTCTGAGATCTAGCCTTATAAATATTATCCAGCAGCTTGATTTCCTTCAAGGCAACTGAGTCAGCTGTTTCTCTCGAAGGATCCAGCATTGTGCATACCTTTCCATTCCTGCTAAATAGGAAACAGCCAGCCGAGATGTACCAGTGAAATACCAGCGAGTTCATCCTTCACAGATTAATCACATCACCACACCAATGTTGTTGCTTCGATTAGGAACATGTTCCCTTCCCTCTATTTAACGGTTGCAGCCAACCTAATTCTGCAAAATTCTGCAGAATTTTGCTATTATGTCTTTCTCCAGCTGTCTCATTTTGCATTATATTTCTTCCATTGCTTCCCTTTGAGTTCCAGTGGGCACCATGGAAGTACTCATGGAAATGTTGAAGGGGAAATCTGATCACAATAAAATGAAAGGCCAGGCTCATTACTGCCCTGATGGGTCAGAAAATAAAACGTGCCCACTGCTGTCCTGCGATTTTTGGCAGCTGGTATCTAAACACATTTAAAATGCTGTGAAACAACCAATGTTCCTTTCTATGCGCACCACAGTTTTTTTTAATGACATGGGGAATCAATCACCATTTCTTCAGGGAATTTCATAGATGTTATATCAAGATGAGGTGTGTGTTGTCTGGATGATGAAGCATCTAGTGATGTCCCATCTCTACAACCCAGCTGGGATCACTATACAAACCTGCATCTAGTTCCCCAAAGAATATAGAGGCCAGTTTCAAGTTGGGTACAGATGTCTATGCAAAGAGGAGTGAGTGTCGATTGCTTATCAGAGGGGGGAGACTACTGTATGGAGCTAATTGTCTCAAGATGTTTTGCCACCTTCGGCAAAGACTAAGTGCCACTCATATTCCATTACTGAGAAGCCTACTAGAGCCGATTCAATCTTTCTTTAATATCATAGGAAGTGCCTTCTCACACACCTGAAGGCAAAAAGGCAGGTTAGGAGGAGCAGGCCATGTTGTGTGACACAGATTTCTGGCCTTCAGTTCTTCGCTGCTTATCTAATGGTGTGCCCAGCCCTAGTTTTCTCTCATTTTCACTTTTAGCCGCATGAATGTAACGTTCTGCCTGAGGCAAAGAATGTCCCTCACCACACCAGGCCAAGGAACACAAGTCATTCATATTCTTTTTGCACATGAGGCAGAAAATTCCAGATCCACATTTTTCCCCATCCCTGACAGTAAAAACACAGTGATAACATAATAAATAAGAATTTGCTTCCTCTTTAACATAATTTATTGCTGCTTCACTCTGCCTAATAGTTTGGCCAGCTCTCGTCCAGTCTGAAAGATGATCCATTCTTTATTATCTACCTACACAGCGAATCCAAAGAAGTAAAATTTCTAAGCTCTCAAGGTGCCTCACTTAATCTAATGATAAGGGTGACCTTAATGTCCCTCTGTCAAGAGCAATGTTTAGGTAGATGGGTGTGCGTGTGTGCACGCGCGCGTGTTACACTATAAAGTTAAAGCCAAATTATAGCAACCCTAATAGGGCTTTCAAAGTAAGTGAGATATTTAAGGAGTGTTTTAAAAAAACTGTTTAGAATTTTAAAAGACACCGGGGAAAAAAGACCAAGAAAGAAAGAAAGAAAGAAAGAAAGAAAGAAAGAAAGAAAGAAAGAAAGAAAGAAAGAATATTAAATAAAACCTTTTAAAGAGTGGTTTTACCAGTTCCACCCTCCAGCAAGTTTCCATGCCTGAGTACAAATGTGAAGCCAGCTCTGCTGAGTCCTAGTCCATTACTCTATCTACACACACCTGATATGATGATGTATATACTTAAAGGTATGTATGCATGTTTTCTGACCCTTTCATTGATTTTCCTCTGTTGAACAACGTTACAAAAAATTACAGTTCAGTTACATAAGATTGCAAGGAAAAGCCAGGACTACATGCTATTTGATGTGTAGACTAAGGAGAAGAATCTGGCACAAAGACGAGGGAGTTTAAATATAGACCAAGGCCTTAAGTTTGAATATGTAAGGCATGAGGAAGGTACTTCAGTTGGACAGTTCCAAAGGTTAGAGCACTAAATATTGTTTCAGAACTGAGAAACCCACAAGAAGCTTCAAATACAGAATCCAATGTAGATCTCTCCCCTATCCCCATGAACAAGGAACCTGTTTTTCATTTTCAGTCATCTTTGACATCAGTATAGCTTGAATGTCTTAAGGTAGCATTTCCCAATTTTTTTGAGTCACAACCCCCTTTTATAATAGCCAAGTAAACTGTGCCCCCCTCAGCCCACCATTGATTGTTTTGTTTTGTTTTTTTGCTGGTAGATTTGGCCTGTATCCCTGTAAGAATAATTTAGACTTGACTTTTCCAGCGGCAAACAGTACCACTACCTTTCCTCCCAGAGCATACGTCCCAGATGATTGCTGCCATCACCACCATGCCCTCCCTAATTATCCCACTACAAGAGTCCAGAGTCCACAATGCACTTCCTAGTTCAGTTTCCAGCAGGAACACAGCTACACATTATTACTAATGTCCATTTCCTACTCATTCCCTTCATCTTCTTTTATTTTTCAGAAATGACACAGAACTGATCTGACATAGCATTAAATCTGGCAAGTGTAATTTTAAAATAACAGTAAAATTTTTCAAATTGAAGAGAGACAACAGGTATTCAGAAATTATCTTGCTGTAGCACTGCACCCCACAGAAGATGTCTATGGTGCTGTGGGGCATGTCAACAGTTGCCCCTTTGTGAGATAAGCAATCACATGAGCCATAGAACAGAGAAGAGCAATGACAGCTGAATTGGTAGAAAATAGAGACTCACTTGCTGGCTGAACAAAAAGAAACAAATGTCCATGGAAAATGACTGGGTTTTCCCACACATGGCTTTATGTAATATAGTCACTGCTAAATACTTTGATTTTAACCATGACAGCTCTGTCATAAACCACAGGGTAAACTGCAATATGATACCCAATGTGGTGTAGGATAGAGTGACGGACTAGGACTCAAGAGTAGAGATGGACACAAACTGCCATTTTGTGGTTCAGCCGCACAGCTTCTTCTGTGGGCGCCCCAGCTTCCTAGCCCTGCCTCCTCTGGCAGGCACCCAGCAGGGAAGCTGCGCTGAGGAGGCAGGGCTAGGAAGCCAGGGCACCCATGGAAGAAGCTGTGAGGTCTTACTGCAGAACAGTGCCAAACCACATAATAGCGCTTCATGCTCATCTTACTTAGTCATAGAAACACACTAGGGGAGTGGAACTGGTAAAACCACTTTTAAAATATCACACTTAGCTTGAAAGCCCTGTTAGGGTCACTATCAGTTTTATATAACAAAACTGCAATGTAGGTATATCCTAGCTACAACTGAAGACTTTGAAAAAGAGACTTTGCTCAGTTATGATTATGAAGACAGAGCTTTACTTAGTTGTAAAAATACACAGAGAAAATATAGCAAAAAAAATATTTATGGACAGCAGATCTAGCTCTTCTATCTTTATTTTCATGCAACAACAAACAGCAAATTCAGAAACAGTTGATTATCTTTTTCTGTGTGGCATCACATTTGGAAATTGCCACATACTGGAAGGGAACTTGTAATTTATCTTTATGTGCACTGGTTCTGAACCTTGGGTTACTCAGGAGTTTTGGACTGCAACTCCCAGAAGCCTTCACCACCAACTGTGCTGGCTGGGGTTTTTGGGAGTTGCAGTTCAAAAACATCCGAGTAACAAAGGTTAAGAACCACTGTTTACGTGAATACAGCCTATTGCCATATTGGAAAAATTAACACACCAGTTCAAATTATACAAACAACCACATTTTACAGATGAGTTTTTCAACACATAGCTTCAGGTTGTTGGGTTTTTTAAAATATTAATAAAGAATGATAAGTCTTATTGTCCACCTGCTTCCCGTGTGAATCTTCTTAGCAGAGCGTGGAGTTTTATGGGTGAAAAGCCTTTAGCTCTATGCTGTGGGGGGGAAATCCACAGAGCAGAATTAGCATCCAGCCTCCCTACAATAGACCACCACTTATTGTTTAGTTCTCCTTAACTGATACTTACTGTCTCAGGAACTCTTACTCAGAGACACTGATGAGAAAAAAAAATTAAAGGGGTTCTATTTATTCACAGTTCTGAATAGATCAAAATAACATTCTCTAGGAAAAAAAAAGAATGATCAGTTATATCTGAGCTTCTCAAGGTGTGTGCCAGGCACCTCTTGTGGTGCCCCACAGCTCCGTGGCATGCTGCCAAACCGGCCAGGAGCAATACGGAAACTTTTCTTTGTTTTTCGTTGAGCAGGCGCACCCCTCGCTGTTCTTCCTGCTCCATTGCTTCTGGGTTACATGAACAGAGCTTAACTAACTAGCTTCATAAACGACTCACTACATGGCTTAGGATTCTGACAGAACACTGACTCTTAATTAACTACATATGGATTCTCTAACCATTTGTTTAAAAAATGTAGAAAGAGAACTCTTGAGTAGAGAGGTGTGTCTCTTTGCTGGATTGACTGACAATCATCCCAGCCCAGAAAAGCCCCTCCCGGCCAAAACCTCTTAAAGGCAGCATTTGAAGGCTGCTAAATTCCAAGAAATCTTTGGTGCAGTATTCTAATCTGATGCAGATTACAAGGGTGCGAAGGTACTATATGAGAGTATACATTTATAATGAAAGACCTGCACTATTATTTTGTTGCTCCTGCTGTTTCCATGTTCTTTCAATAAATCTGTGGGCTCTATAGAACCGCACAGTGATAGTTGCAAACACTGAAGCAATAACTCAGGATGTGACACTGAATTGGAACGATCCGGCTTTGCTGCGGTTTGATTCACCACCTTTATTATGTCTGAAATTGCAATCAGCGCTCGTACTCAGCTTTTGGATTGAATCAGGAGTTCATCTTCCACACCAGCAATTTAACAAATCACCAACTCGGAGCACTTTTGACCCTCCATTTCTCTCTTTCTGCCTCTCTTCCTGCCAAACTCAGTTGTCCTCTATACCTGGCACCTCCTCCTTTTATATCAGTGTTTCACGCCCCTCTTTTTCCTTCTTCCTCTTCTTCCTATCAGAGGTTGGTCAGGTGCCTTCCCACAGTCCCTCCTCATGGGATAAAGGCAGCAAAGGGACCAAGTGCTGTGGTGGCTTTTTCCTCTCTTTCCCCCTCCTTCTTCGTCTCCTTTCCCTCCTTCACAGGCACGCGCACACACTCCCTGCTCTCTTTCACTGCTTCTCCTCTCATGCGCCTGTTAGCCTTTATTTTGAGGCTTTTATGAAATTTGAGCTAATCTCCGGCAGAGGATCAGACACAGACGAACCAGCTGTGATACAACACATTTTATTGAGAAAACAAAGTATGTCAGAACAGACAGCTGGGGCTCCTCTCATAAAGACTGAGAAGGCTCTGAAAATACATTGGTCAGATACATATATATACTGTTTACAAATAGGGAGTCATAAATCCCAACATCATGATTGGGCCTAAGATGCAACAAGTTTGGATCCTTGCCCTAATTAGTGTTTGGGCTATGATCAAGGTGAGCTATGGGTTCTTGACAGGGAATGGAAAGAGGTGGAGGTCCCCCTCTCATTGTCCTTCTAATTTCCAGACATCCTGGCACCCTAGATGTGTATCCCTTATCTATACGTTGGTGTTGGTATATAAGGACTGAGGATTTGTTGTGTTGTAAATGGACCTCTTCACACATCCCCTGTAACATCTGGTAAGATTCCAATGTGTTTGGAGGTCCTGACCCCTCCTGTGACCGTTTCTCCAGTCTTACACAGTTGTATTCAGATTATTGATCAAGAGTTCTCAAGCTGCAAAGACCTGCGAGATATGGTTGTAAGCCACCCCGATGTAGAGTATTTTGTGGACGGAAGCAGCCTAGTGTGAGGGGGTGAGCGAAAAGCGGCATATGCAGTACTTACAGTTCCTCACTCCCTCTCTTTTTTCTTGGCACGTGCCTCTCCTTCTGCTCTTCCTCCTTTTGGTCTTCTACAGACAATCCCCCTAATCTGTACATATATAAACACAAAAAAATGCCCTCCTTCTGGCAAAAAAAGGTCAGAGACAGAAAAGCCGCTTTGCCTGCAATAAGGGCTGGATGGATTTGAATTATCATTTGCATCATGTGGGCAACAAAAAATGTTGAATTCACCCATTTTATAAGTGGAGCAAATCCTGAGATATTTGATGGTGTAGTTGGGTGCTCAGTCTGAAGACTTCTGTCTGACTTTTCAGGAGAGTGGGGAAGCAGTCTGACACAGCACTTGTGCACTTAGAAAGTTCGCTTTTAAAAAAAATCCCTGCAAGGGATGTCCCCAGATTTTGCCTTAAATTTAGGCGTTTCAATGGTTTGACAAGGGTTTATTAACAATCTCCAGTAAGAGGCTAATAAAGCCAAGAGTGGAAGAAGGGACTCTGTATCCTAGATCACAGGCCAATAAACAGGAGGGGCATCTGATCCTTATGAAACTGAATACCACATAGCATTTGTGGTAGAACTGAATGCTCCCCCTGGAAGAATTCCAGAGGTGTGGTCGGCTTAGGGTTTTTTTTTAAAACAGCAAATGCTCTTGAGGCATCATTCTAACTTTCCAAAACTCAAGTACCTGAAAGGAAAACCTTATTTACCTCACAGATACTGTATGTTACTGGGGGGAGGGGTCTGTTGAGAAAATACGAGTCCCCCACAATAGGAGTGCAATCTCTTATTGAAAAAGATGTGGGTGCTATCTGTGGCACACAACAAATATAGTTTTTTACACACTCTGAAGAGTTTCCATGGGTGATGGGGAATTCAAACCCAGGTCTCCTAAGTCCTTGTCTGTCACTCTATCCTCTATACTGCACTCAGGATTAAAACATTACCTGGAAAGAAAATACATAATTATGCTGGCTAAAAACCTACCTGTTATGGCTGTTGGCATAGTAAATTTGGTGTAAATCTTAGTGTGATTGGGTTCTGATTCTAAACTGAGCAGTTCCTCTTCTTTGACAGGATTAATCATAGGAGACATAATACTATTAACAGAACTTTTACTTTCTTTAGCAGGGGAGGGATCTGTTACGCCTTCTATAGACCCAATGGGACTGGCAACTATTGAAGACTCAGACTACATCATAAGAAGTCCATTTAACAATCCATTGTCCTTTAATATGGAGACATTCCAAACATCGCGGTCTGTAGGCATTCTCAGATGGTTGCTCCTCACCGTGCAGATAGTTCCACAGCATGGGTGTTGAGCCCATACTCCCTCGTGGGGTGTCTGTGTAGCAGGAATAGGATTGGGTTGCACCATCCTCTTTCAGGGACCCTTCCCTCTTGGATATACATACGCAGTTCATTCTAAAGGATATGTTTCTCCCAACTGTATCACTAAACCTGGATTTACTCATCGCTGCACATATCCACTTCCCCCTCCTCTCTTTTCCTCCTCTCTCTGAGGAAAAGATCACACATACGGTCCTTCTTCCTTCTCTGGTCCCACACTACTCTCTTCCTTTACTTCTCTCTCCGGACTTATCCATTCTTCCGAATCCCAGTTTCTCCCTTTCACTGTCTCCCCCTCGCCTTTCACCAAGAAGCCTTCTGTCACCTCCCCTCCCTTTCCTGCCTTTTCTGCTCTCCCTCTCTTTTCAGTCTGCCCTCCCCCTACTGTCAAGTCCTCCATCCTCGTGGGTAGAGTGGATAAAAGGGCGCTGATGCCTTCTGCCTCAGATGATCGAGGGGACGGCTCATTTCCAGTCTTGATGGTGTCAATGGGATCCTCTTCACACTTAGCGAGTTATGAAACTCAGCATGCAACAGTAAACACCTACATGTGCCTCCTTAACTTGTAGCGATCTGCCACCAAGATTTATATCAACTGAGTTATGTCAGTGTAAAAACTCAATAGAATTTTGACCAATTGTTGTTGTTGTTTAGTCATTTAGTCATGTCCGACTCTTCGTGACCCCATGGACCAGAGCACTCCAGGCCCACCTGTCTTCCACTTCTTCCTGGAGTTTGGTCAAATTCATGTTGGTAGCTTCGATGACACTGTCCAACCATATCGTCCTCTGTTGTCCCCTTCTCCTCCTGCCTTCACACTTTCCTAACATCAGGGTCTTTTCCAGGAAGTCTTCTCATGAGATGGCCAAAGTATTGGAGCCTCAGAATCTGTCCTTCCAATTTTTTTGACCAATATAATTCTGTTATTCAAAACAATTTGCCATTTATTAATATTAAGTGATTAATAAATCAGTCCTTTAAAATATTTGTGTTGGATTGTCTCAATAAGGAAGCCACTGTTTTGATTTTGCAACAGCGATCAGGATGGTTGATTATAGGATTTTCTGGATGTCACTTATTCATGGAGTTGCCATAAGTTGGAAGCAACTTGATGACACATAACAACAAAGATTCTGTGTGTGCATGTATGTGTTAGAGAGAGAGAGAGAGAGAGAGAGAGAGAGAGAGAGAGAATTGGAAGGCAGGAATCTTTCTTTCTTTCTTTCTTTTACGTGCAAACTAAAGGTAACTCATTTATGAAAAAAAAGAGCTAACGAAACTATTAGGTGATAAGCTGAAACACCTGCCTCAAAAGGTCATGAATGCTGAGAACTTTTTTTCATTTGGCTTATCCCAAATTTTACAATGGAGTAAAATGGCTGCTTGAGACAGTGGTTGTTAAGTGACACTGGAGGACAGCAACAGGAGTCTTCTTGGCTATTCCTCTTGAACGTAACCCATCATTCTCTGCTGTTAAGTCAGGGGTGGGCTGCTTGTGCTGTGTGGGACAGATATGTGGCCCTGGACTAATTTTTGCTGTCTCCCACCCCCTTTGCCCTTCCCCATGCCTCCAAGGCACTGTACCAGCTTCCAACCACCTCTGGGGGCTTTAAAGTTACAGTGGATAAGATTTATTAGTTGAAACATGTGTGTGTGTGTGTGTGTGTGTGTGTGTGTGTGTGTGTGTGTGAGAGAGAGAGAGAGAGAGAGAGAGAACTTCTGGTTGTGATTCTGAAGGTATGCATTAATATATTCCTACACTGCTTTCAAAGTCTCCTGTTCAAGGAAAGATACATGACTGTCTCTACACCGTGGTCCAGGAATTGATGTTAAATAATCTTGAAACCGTGTTCAGTATGTTGTAAACAAGATAAGAAGCCATGGGCTGGCTGAATGGCTGGCTGGCTGGATGCAGAAAGATATGTTTGCTCCTGATAGCTAGTAATGCAACACCACAATTTTGCAATCAAAGCTGCAGCACCGAAGGGACTGCCAGCTTAATGTCACAAGGAGACACCTGTCAGCCTCCTACACTGGAAGTATTTTATATTAGCTGGATCAGCAAAATATATATATATATAAAATTCTTGCCACAGTTCACTCTCACAGACTGACCTTTTTTGTTGTTTTATTTAGACGGGCATACCTTGTAGCACAGCTATAATTCAGATAGTAATAATAACCAATGAGGACTGAATCCTTGGGAATCTTAACAAGTACAATCCTGCCAAAAGTGTTAGCAAGGAATTGATTCATAGGAAAGCCACTGCATATCTTGTAAAGTTCCCATGCGCTCCAGGTGACATTTAAATGCACTTACCATACGCCATGATCCCATCTTACTCAGTATTTGATACTCCAAGTCTCAGCGTATATATGCTCACAAATTCTTCCAGAGCCCTTATTTCAGAATTCCAAAATTCAACCCTCTCAATGTTATCTGTTAAGGTAAAAATAAATTTGCACCAGTGTGGTGTGTTGAGTATCAGACTGCAGAGGAGACTGGTGCTTTTTCTGACATTACTGGGAGTAAGAATCTCCATGAAAACCACATGTGAGAAAGGCTTTCTCCAAAGATTCTGGCTGTGGCCTCTGCCAGATAATTTGTTCTTTGTAATGTACTTGATTCATCATTGATGTTGTAATTTTTTTCTCCTGCTATACAACACAAAATTTGCAGTGTCTTGGCTTTCTATGCTTTCTAGTTCCTCCATTCAGCAGGAAGGTCAGACCTCGATAACGTTCGCTCTATGCTGGCAGCCAGGATGACTGATATTGTAGAACGAGTCACAGACTTCCTTGATACTATTGTTAGGAGACAAACCATTGTCCCTTTATGGATATCTAACAGTTTTCTGCCATCTTGATGCCTATATATGTAGTTACCTAGCAAACCACTGTGGCCATGTCCAATTTCTACTCATGCCAATAAAGGTTTTATGCTTTGTTTTTCAACTCAGTTTGTTCTGGTGAGAAGAGTTTAGCGCTGTGACACTTCTAACTGGAAGTTGATTTCCATGGTCAACTTTCTAGCTGAAAGCCTTAAATTAGATTCCAATTAGCTACAAATACACATTAAAACAGCTTTCTTTGAAACGATTTCCTGTGGACAAGTTGCTTTTGGAGATGAAACTTTTTAGATGGAGGACTGAACTCAGATCTTAATAAGCCCTACAGGTATTCATGACCAAGCAGCAGAAATGGATGTGTATCTTTTGCTTAGTCTGGAAAAGCCCAAAGAGAACAGTTTGTCTTCTGCTTTCTAGTGGAGAAACAGCAATCACACTGGAATTTGCTGTGTGATTTTCTAGTGCTGCAGAAGGTAAAAGATCATTCTGATCCCTCTGCTGATGTGATTCTAAGACTCCTGGGTAGTGTCAACGAAGGCTTTCACACCTATAGAAATATACACATATACACCATAGATCTCAGTGGGCAGAGCGGGGAGTTAAACCTCGCTATCTCACTAAGCTGTGATGTGCATTGGGTAGGTAGGGGAAGGAAGGAATGTCTGTCTGTCTAGATAAGGGATGTTGGCAAGTCTTTGAGTCTGAGTCCCAAGTTTGAGTTCAGGTCCTTGGTACCAACTCCCAAGTCCGAATCCAAGTCCTGAGTCCCTATTAAAAGCAAGCTCTTTTCCCCAGAAAAAAAGGGAGGGGTGGGTTCTAAGTCTCAAGTTGGGTCAGAATCATTGAACAACCCCAAGCTAAGTCACCAATACGGCTGAAGTCCGACTTGACCACAAGTCCTGTGACTCTAGTCCCCATCCCTGGTCTAGATAAGTATTTCTGCATGAGCATTCACGAGTACCTGGGCATATATAAGAGCCCAACAGCCATATGGCTTGTGGCTCTCTAGGTCCAAGTGTTTGGGCACAGATCCTCATGAGAAGAAGTTATGAGTCAGTGGCATCAGGGCCTGCCCCAAAGGGCCTTTTAGGACTCCCCATACTGAAGCTGACTAGACCAGCAGCTAAAAATATTAGAATGCAGGGTGTACTTTGGGAGCAGGTGAAAATAGCAGAAATTCTTAGGGGCAAAGGGAGGCTAAAAGGCACCCACAGTTTTGCCCTGCAGTACCCCTGGCTGCCATTTCCCATTTTCCCAAATCTGCTGTCTGAAGCAGCTGCCTCGTTTTCCCAAATGACAGGTCCAGATCTTACTTACTATATAGATTTTCTTATGATACCATGGAGAATAAAAAGTGGTCTGATTTAAAAATGAGTAATGTATATCTAGGACAATATTCCAAGTGCTGCACACATTGGCTGAAATCCTGCTACTTGGTGTAGTAAAGTTGCACTAGAATAGGCCCATTGAATCCATGAGGGTTTGGTGAGACAATCTATATAAGTTCCATTGATTCAATGGGTCTACTCTAATCATTTACTACTAGTGTCTTTCTATGGATTTCAAGATTTGAGGGGAAAAATACATATTTTAGTTTGCCTTTTTGGTCAGCAATGTAATATTATCCATGGGCCCACCACTTCTTGCCTGCTTACACTGGCATCACACTGGTGTAACTTTTAGAGGTAAAATACTTTTAATTAAGAAATTACTGTATTATTATGTGTTGCGTACTGAGTTTTGTGACTCCAGGTGCAACTGATGATGTCTAAGGTGATTCCTTAACCTGGAATTCCCCCCCCCCAATTAATGCTATTTGCATAGATATGCAAGATTTTAGCCTTTGAAATTATGGAGGGCACAGGCAGATGTCAACCATATTAAGGCTGTGATACAATCCCTATTTAGCTGGGAGTAAGTCCCATTGAACATATTTCTGTGTAGACATAAGGGATGTGGCGGCGCTGCAGGTTAAACCGCAGAAGGCTCTGTGCTGCAAGGTCAGAAGACCAGCAGTCCTAAGATCGAATCCACGTGACAGAGTGAGCTCCCGTTGCTTGTCCCAGCTCCTGGCAACCTAGCGGTTCGAAAGCATGTGAATGCGAGTAGATAAATAGGTACCACCACGGTGGAAAGATAAACAGCGTTCCATGTCTAGTTGCGCTGGCCACTTGACCACGGAAAATGTCTACAGACAAACACTGGCTCTATGGCTTGGAGACGGGGATGAGCACCGCACCCTAGAGTCGGACACGACTGGACTAAATGTCAAGGGAAACCTTTACTTTATCTAAGTCCCACTGAACATATTTCTGTGTAGACATATACAGGACTGAGCTATTTGAATAAGTTAACACCAGGACATTAAAAAAACAAAACAAACATTAAATAAAAGCAAAAATAAGATAAAACTAGAGACCAAAACAAGAAGAAATAACTTTTTTAAAGTTTCCAGCTTTATAAACATGCAAAAGTTTTATTGTCTATTTTGCTGTGTGCTAAGCAACGTCATTAAAGCAGTTGTTACAGCAATACAGCGTACAGCAACAACCAAGAATGTTAGGCATGGCTCTTTGGTAGTATTTGGACGCAGGATTTAATAACAACAATAACCTTAGAACTGCAGAGCTGGAAGGGACCCTTTGGATCATTGAGTCCAGCCCCTCTCAAGGAGGCACAGTGGGAAATTGAACTCCCACCCTCTACTTAAACCACTGAGCTATCCAGCAGTTCTTATGGGTTGGTATATTGCATCCTTGTTCCGGCTCTTGCATTGTTCTGCTATATCTTCCAATTCCACATCTCACACACATGCCTTCTAAAAACTGAAGCATTGTATTCTACTCTAATCATCTTCTGCCCATGTCTCTTGTACCCACAACCTCATGCAGTCTCTGACATTCCATCCCGCCTCATCTCCTTTCCACATCCCCAGCTCCTTACCTGCCTGTCCATATGGGTCTGCCTTTCTTTAGGCTGGGCGAACGTAAACCAGGTCTTATAGGTCAGCCTGAGATCTACCTCTCTGACTCTGTTCTCAGTACAAGGAAGCAGAGGGGTGTGTGTGTATGTGTGTGACGGAGGAGGAGGAGGAGGAGCAACACCATGCCCTTGACATTACAGGTGGCCTTTCATTTAAGACTAGAACCCTAAAGATCCAAAGCCCATACAGAAGTATTCTATGCTTCTTTTTGGGAGCAAGACCCATTGTAAAAGCCTTTTAGCTAGAATTTGACTGGATGGAATTTCTTGGACTAAATGTTTCCTCATGTACTCTAATGGCAGCAGAGGTTCCAGAAAGTAGGCGACACTTAGAAAGTTTTAAAAACCTTCTTCTGTTCGCCATCTCATTTTCCTCTACCTTAATCCAAGGCCATATTTACCTAATCCCTCCCTTCCTCTTTGTACATGAAGTAATTTATTGATGGGCCCTCGATGCTTCCCCCGCCCCCCGCATCTGTGCACGGTATTGGTGACCCAAAGTGTTAGGGCTGCACTTGGTTCATCATAATTACCTATAATATTTCAGCAGAGGTAAAGGGTTAAATAAAAGGGCACCTGCTACAATGCTGTTTTTGAACAATAAACTGAATGGCTAATGTAAGCCTAGTGAGAGAAGGACCTGTTTGCTTTTACCTCATAAAGCAGCATGCCACACGAATGATACTGTGAATTAAATCATTGAAATTTGAATGGGTATCTGAAGAAAGGAGTCAAAGATGAGAACATGGGGAAAGGAAACAAAAACATCAAATCAGTATTTCAGATGGGATGGCTCATGGACTAGGGTAGAGTGGACACCTCACTTCCCAAATTTGTGAAGGGTTGCCTCCAGTACCAGGTCATGAACAATTTTAAAAGACATGAAAATCAAACTCATTGTCTGTCTACTGAAGGAATGGAACCATGCACCATATCTCACTAGAAATAATACTGTGCTGCTGTTCTGCTGTCTTGGATTAAACATATAGGAACATGAGAAGCCAAAGAGGCTACTATAATAAGGACTGAGGACAGCAACAGGTGGCCGTACTTATCAAGTAAACCGCATAGAATCTGGACTCCACTCAGTTGTCCAAAAGCAGGGTCAGGTTTTGCCTTGATCCTGAAAATTTATTGCACATTCCTGGGAGCTGTGCATTTCTGCAGTTGATCCTGAGGCATGTGCTTAGGAGTAGAATAAGCCTGCTTTGTTTTATTTTTTATTTTTTAAAAATTAGAAAGTTCCTGGCCTGTTAAGAATTTTCTGGGGCTAGGATAATAATCCATGAGAGAATCCAAAGGAAATATGTAAATCAATACAGAAGCCGGCCTGCCTCCCCTCATAAATAGCTTGAACTGAATGCTGCCCATCAGCCTAACCCCATTTTAAATAGGCAGCTGGTGATGTCATGGCTTATGTTGCCAATGCCCTGGTTGCTTGCCTCCCTCCTCCCTCTGACTACTTTAGTCCCACCAGAGGAACTGGGAATCCAGACTGCCCTGGGAGATGAGGAGAAGCTGAGGAAAGCCCCGGGTACCACGGGTTCGTGCTGTGCTCCATCCTTCCTCTCCAGGTAGAGCAAGGGGTTGTATTTCATATGCCTGGCATCCTCCTTTTTCAAAAATACTAGACAACCTGAATGTCCAAAGAGTGAGGGAGGGGGAGAAATTAAATTTAAAAATATGCAAAATGCTAGCTTCCTAATTTTGTTGAGCTTTGGGCAGAAAAATCCTACCTAAATCCTTCTGCTTCTAACACCATCTAATGTTAAATTCGTGACATGGAGATCTGCATGAAATATTATTTTCCACGGCTTGATATAACGGTTATAGGCTGCAATGTTGAGCCAAAGTAGATAAATGACAATAACAATTACGTGCCGTCAAACTGATTGCGAGAACCTTCCTCTCCGTTTTCTAGGTGTAGGATACTCAGAAATGGTTTACCCTGCACAGACATTGATCTCAAGAAGGTTAAACCTGTTCTTTAATCAGGGAACAATGGCATGCTTCATGTTAATGATCTTATTTATTCCATGAGCTCAATAAAAAAAATGTTCCTATGCCCATTTTATAGATCAGGAACTGAGGCTAAGGAAAAGTGAGTTGATCAGGGCCCACTACTGTGAGATTTGAACTCTGGCTTTTGGAACTAAAAGGAACGTAATATTTGTAGCACAATCCTGATTTTGTATTATCCTGAGGTGGCTTACTACCATGCTTAAAGCACTAAAAATCCATGAAATGAAAGCCCCTGAATTAAATCTCCGCTCAGTTTATGAGCAACTCAATAGCCCTAGGCAACACATATCTTTGTACAGTACAAGCATCCTGGCTGCAAAATGAAACTTAATGGCCTACCTTTCAAGGGTGTTTGTATGTATTACTAAAAAAATATTTGCACAGTGTTTTCAACATTTTAAAATGTCTATTATTGTTAAAACAGTGTAGTCATACTACTAGATTATATTGCTACATATATACTGCTGCTACTGCTAACACAGTAATATGAGACGATTATTATCTTCAGTGCACAGTTGGGAGTAAATGCTGTTCAGCTCACTGAATCTCAGGATACGACCAGACACTTACTTATCTGGGAGTGAGCTCCAATAGGAGGGCTTATGTCTGAGTAAATAGAGATGATGATAGTGCCGTTAGTTCTACGAACAAGCTTATCAGTTTTATAATTTGTATATTCTCGAGAGACACTGAAAAATTAAGAGGCATAGAAGCCCAGACTGGCTGAGGCCAGTGAAACAGAAATATTTGATGCTCAGAACATTTTGAATTGCAGGAAAAAGTGAGGGCAGGAACTTCTCTAGGGGAATTATGTAAGGGTGTTAAGAGCAGGAGAAAAATCTCGATGGAGGTACTTAAACAATTGTTAGGACAGCTGGAAAACCTATTTTTCAAAGGAAAGATTTTCTAAGGTACTTGTTTTGCACTACCCCAGAGTTTTTAAAAGTTCCTCCTTGTGAACCACACTTCCGAAAACTCCCTAGGTTGCATGACCACTGAAGGTTGTATTCCTAAAAAAGTTTCTTTTCTGAACTCTGATGGAAGACAAGATTCAAAGCAAAGTTCAAAAGGGGTAAATTGAAGATTATGTTGCTCAACATATAGCATCCTTGCTGACTTTGTTATGTTTATATTCTTAATAACTAACCAGTGAATTCCTGAGATATAGTCATGTGGGGTGTGTATGTGTTTGAGAAAGAGAGAGATCAGATAAAGAATTTCTTTATCATAAAAGAGAGAGCCGCTCTTGCCAAATGGTGTCTCACAACTGCACATCTGCTTTTCTGCCTCTCCACATCTTTTGTTGTGTTCTTTTTAAAGAACAGCCTGGCACTCTTCTTCTCGGTTGCACCACAGCTCCCATCATCCTCAGTCAGTGTGCTCATCAAGTGAGCCATTCATGTGAGCTATTGACCATGCTGGTTGAGGATAATGAGAGTGGTGATCCTCTGGAGGGTACCCGGTAGAGGACAGCTAATCGACATCATATATCATGACATGCCCAACAACTCCGGCATGGTAAGCTTTGCTAGGAAAAAGAGTGGAGGGCTCAAAAAATAATGTTTGCTTTCCAAAACGTAATTCAACTTGCTTTTCTTTTTGTATTATTTTCTTCTTTAAAAAATGATGCTTAATTGTTATGTTACATGCTCTTAATGGTTGTTGTTTTCCTTATATTGTATTTGTCTGTTTGTGTGGGTAGATTTATTCACTTCTTTATACACCACCTTGGAATTTGACAGCAGCATAGGTACTTGATTTTGGCTTCACATACATGGGACATCAGATCTGCTGACACAACACATCTGAAAATGGCAGCCGATGCAGCTCTTGCTTGGTTAAAACAACTATGCTCTGGAGGGAAGGAGATTTAAGCATTCACCGTATGGTGGGCTCTATCTGTCCATCTCAGCAGGAGGTAGTCTCTGGCCTCCTGCTGAGGTTCACATTAACCTCCTACATCCAACAGAAGTGGGGAGTGTTACTTTTTTCGGACAAAACTCCTTTAGTCCCAATAGCCAATGAGAAGTGTAGTCCAAAAAAGGAACTCCCTCAAGTTCTTCTTCAACAAGTAGTTAATACTGTTATGTGGTGACTTTTTCTCAGGGGGTGTGGCCAGGGGATATGGCTTGGAGGAGGAGCCTGGGAGGCACAGAATCCCCAGGCCCTCTTCAGCCCATAAGGGGCAACATCTGTTGGCCAGATTAAGACTGTCAGAGATTTTCCCTCTTCTGGAGCTTGTGTTTACAGTCAATTATCCTGCTTGGGAGGTTGATACTTCCAGATGATTGGATTTTACTTTGGTCTAGAAACAGAGGGGTGGTATGGGATGAGTTGACAACATGGTTGCATCTCACACCTTTATCAATTTTGTTTATTTATTAAACTTCTTTACCGCCTAATTAGTGAAAAACACTACTCTGGGTGGTATACACGATTAGACAACAAAATCCCAACCTCCCTGTCCAAAATAAGGGTTCTGTCAGATCATCCAGCACCTTCTTTCAAGGAAACTATTGTTTTTACCATATTGGTCCTGCAAAGTGGAATTCAGGTGGGATTAATGAGGGGAGGACCTTTCGGAATGGAGGAAAAATGGGATCCATGCCAAACAGAATCCAAAACTTCCATTTAATAGGATTCAAAGCAAAGCTTGGAAAAGTTGCATTTTTGGATGACAGTTCTTGAACCAACATGAGCACTGGGTGTTGCAGTCCAAAAAGCCACTCCCCCAAACTCTTGCCTCAAGACATCCTAAACTCATACTTCTGAACGAATCATATTGTAGGTTAGTGAAAATATATTCAAGGGAAATATTCCTTTTCCCTTTAAAAGCAACACACATCTAAATATTAGAATTTGTAATCATTAAAGGTTTTTTTTAACATCCAGTTTTCAAACCCTTTCCAAAATCATAGATCAACTGTGCACGGGTGTTTTAAGAAGAATTGTAAATCCAAATGGGATTCGTCGGATTGTCTTCGTGTGGGATATATTTGGGTGGGGAGTGGTACTGAAAGGACCAGTTGTGGATCAGAAACTGAAGAAGGTGATAAGCTGTTAGAGATACCCTCTGCCTTTAAAAAAACCTCTCTTGCTTGCACTAAAGGTTAGCAATAGAAATAACATTTACTTATGCTGGCGGTATAAATAGTGCTGGAGTAGGCTTCCCACCTTCGCACGTCTAGTTCTGATGCTGTTGTTCTTGTTCTGTAGGAGAGGACAAGGTTAATCACAAGGACAACCCGAAATAAGAACTCTCTCTTCACGCTTGTCCGGTGAGCGCAGCCTTTGCTCTTCCCTTGTCGGTCCCAAGCCCAGCCATGGAGAGATCCACACAAGAGCTGTTCCTCAACTTCATGGTTGTACTGATCACAGTACTCCTCATGTGGATTCTGGTGAAATCCTACCTAGAATGAAATGACTGTGCCACACTCTTTGGAGTCGGTGAAAGATCCAAGATCAGAGGAGGATGTCCTTTCTGCTACACAAAAATGCTTCCCTGTGCACTCTCTGTCTTTGTGTGTAAAAGAAAGTTATGCAGGCTTTTTTAAAAACTTTAAAATACTTCTTGCCTATAGGCAGCTAAACACTGAAATGGATCTGGGATGATGTAAATTATTTAATTTATTATACAGAGCATGTCATATCTTTTTCCCCCCCTGCTCATCCTTTGTAATTCATACGTGTTCTTGACCTGAAGGCATAACGGTGACAAGTGTCAACATTCATTTGTCTTTCTTACCTGTTTGTTCCTTGTGCATTCTTGTGTGGCTTTCATGGTTTCAGCATTGTGTACTGGGATCTACTTAGCTGAAGTATGGAAACTCTTCTCACATCCACTGTTGTAATTGGAATAAAGAGCTAAATATGATGCATTTCTTGTTTTCCTGAATTCTCTTCTTGATCTTATCATTGGTGTGTGGATTACAGCTGTGGGTGGGGCATTTGGTCCTCCAATTGGTTTGGGTTTCTGTTCCCAAGGCCTTCATCCAACATGCCACAGTAAGGGATTATGGGAGATGTAGGCCCAAACATCTGGAGGACCTCTGGCTCCCAGAAGCTCACTGGCAAAATAGCACTTTGGTTACACTGAATCCAAAGGCATCTTAGTCCCTAAATAGAAATACACAGAATGTACATTGTATACTGTAATGCTGCCATAGGCAGAAATAAACTATATATCTGCATTTAGCCTTTCTTTCCTTTGGTTCCAACAGAGTGGAGCCAAAGACATTGTATATATATCTATATAGAGATTTTATCCTTTCATTCCAACATATTTTGAGCCCATCGCAACCAATGAGAAGAAAAGTGTGGGTGGAGGTGTATGTGGCTGAGTGTCTCGAAATACGTTGGAATCAAAGAAAAAAAATATCCAAAGGAAAGAAGGAACATGTCATCTCTCTCAGCCTTTAGCCCATGCTCCATCCTCTTCCTAAGCTAGCTTGTTCTGCTGCCTATGGTATGTCAGAAGAAACTGTGCTGAATACCTGGATTCTATACATGGAAGAAACATACAGAGATTTTGGTTGTTGTGGGTTTTTCGGGCTCTTTGGCCGTGTTCTGAAGGTTGTTCTTCCTAACCTTTCGCCAGTCTCTGTGGCTGGCATCTTCAGAGGACAGCACTCTGTGCTCTGGTGCTGTCCTCTGAAGTGCTGTCCTCTGAAGATGCCGGGCACAGAGACTGGTGAAAGGTTAGGAAGAACAACCTTCAGAACCCGGCCAAAGAGCCCGAAAAACCGACAACAACCATTAGATCACGGCTGTGAAAGCCTTCGCGAATATACAGAGGTTTTGTCTATTGCCTCAGCCCACAAAAATGTTTTGGGCCAGCCCAGAAAAAGGCACTTGGAGTCCAGACTTGGCTTTTACTGTATTTCAGTGGCATAGACCTTACAGTAGCGCAGCTTCTGTGGCAACATGAGAAGACCCAAACCAGGAGGGATTGAGGGGAACAGCCCTCCTTTTGCAACTCTTCCTCCTTCCCTTCTTATGCCAAATAGAGGATCTCTAAGTAGGAAGCATTTCTTGGAGGCTCCCAGGCTTCTCCTGTTACCCTCACAGCATGAGAAGGAAGAGAGCCACAGCTTCTGGAAACTGCTTGAGCCTGCCAGGTAACTGAAGAACTCAGGCAACGATGTCAGCTTGGCTTGTGTTGAGTGAGAGGTGTCTTACCCTTGACATTAGACCCACCTATCAGGAGAAGCTGCCACAGTCCCACCAATTGACATAGTTTGGTTGCATTCCATGGGCGGCAACTGAACGACACAGCCACCTTAAGAGAGCTGTAATCTATTTCTATAGGTCATGAATCGGCAGATATTCAATATGGAGGATCATCATCTTTAACATACCTCTCTTTTTAATTCACGAGTTTGGGTACCTTCCTCTGGTATTATCAGATCTCCTTTCTGGCTCAAAAATATTTCTTTTTCCAGAGGCTCCTTCTGTATTTAAGTGACAGTTGATGGGTAGCTGTGCACTAGATTATTTTTTTTATTCCTCAAGTGATGAGATAAACAATCTACACTTGACAATTCAAAGGATACATGTTTGTAACAGAAGTGGAAAATGGAACACACCTAGGTGACTTAGTGATAACTCTGCAACTGCAAATGCTCTTAGGGATGCGATTTATTGAATCAAAATCCCATAATACTCCATTCTGGAATAGACACCTTACAGCCACCTAAACGGCAGGGATGGAGACTCGAGTCATGGGACACGCTGTCAAGCGTCTGGGACTCAACTCAGGTTTTCTTTTCAATAAATGAGACTCAACAAATGATTTGTAACCCACCCACCCCTCTCCATTTTCTGGAGAAGAAAGCTTGTTTTCAACAGGGACTCAGACCTGCAGCTTAGAACTCGGGACTTGGGACTTGGTACCAGAGACTCAGACTTGGGACTCGGACCCAAAGACTTGCCAACATCCCTGCTAAATGTTTTCTCTCTGCCTTGATCAACTATTTATGGTACGTTTTCGTTTAGTCGTGTCCGACTTGTCATGCCCCCATGGACTAGAGCACGCCAGGCCCTCCTATCTCCACTGTATCCCAGAGTTGTGTCAAATTCATGTTGGTCGCTTCGATGACACTGTCCAACCATCTCATCCTCTGTCATCCCCTTCTCCTCTTGCCTTCACACTTTCCCAACATCAGGGGCTTTTTCCAAGGAGTCTTCTCTTCTCATGAGATGGCCAAAGTGTTGGAGCCTCAGCTTCAGGACCTGTCCTTCCAGTGAGCACTCAGGGTTGATTTCCTTTAGAATTGATAGGTTTGTTCTCCTTGCAGTCCAGGGGACTGTCAAGAGCCTCCTCCAGCACCACAATTCAAAGGCATCAATTCTTCGGCTGTCAGCTTTCTTTATGGTCCAGCTCTCACTTCCATACATCACAACAGGAAAAACCATAGCTTTGACTATTCGGACTTTTGTTGGCAAGGTGATGTCTCTGCTTTTTAAGATGCTGTCAAGGTTTGTCATCGCTTTATGGCAGTTTGTGTCGTTCTGCCAACTCCTGCGATGTTGCTGGAACCAGTTGTATTAGCTCTTGCCTTTCCATTGGACCATTTCAGCAACGTGGAGAGGGGGGATCTGCTGCTAGGGTAACAGCCTATCCTCCATATTACTTTACCCAGGCTTCATGCTCTGGAGAGGACATGCCTCGATACAGAGCGCGTTACCATGGTCTCTCAAGACTGAAGGATGCCTATGTGTATGTTATGGTACAGCCCCTTGCTATTGAGACCAGACCCACCCTGAAATAGGACACCAATAATTAAGCCTTAGGGAGGCATTTCAGCCTTTTAGAATGGAGAAAGAAAGACAAAAACCCTAGGCAACTGCCAACTGATGGTGTAATAAGGTACAGGATGAGGTCATAGTACAATGGACTGGGATTATATTTCAACCCAGTATTTGATGTTCCATGCCCTGTTAAATTAAAGAAGCCAGTTCTCGACACTTCATCATGCCCTCTCAAGTTTCTATTACACTTATTGAACTCCATGGTAGAAAGTGTTGATCTATCTGAGGCACTGGCTAAATGATGGATGGAAAAGTGGATAGTGGAGAGAAGGAGAAGAGGGTTGGGGTTGGGTAAATAGAACACTCCGTCCATCCTTTCCCTTCACATCATTCTGAGATGGTGCAATCACTTATAATTATGACCTGATAAATATTATATTGGACCCATCAACGATTCTAGGTTTTGAAGAGCTTCTACGTAAGCTAGTCATGTTCACATCATTCTTTCAAAATGAATTATTCCCTTTCTTTCCCATGTTCATACTAAGAGTGCCTTGGGTAACACATCTAAAATGGTACTTTCAGCTCTGAACAGGAAGTATCAGTTGACTTACTTGATGGACCCCATGACTAGCAGAAGTCCTGCTTTAGGGAGGGAAACCCCTCCCCCCAAAAAGCCCAATGAAAAATAAGGCGCAGATGTCGGGGAGAGATATACCACGTAGGAATGCTGTAAAGGTCACCGACACCCTGGTGGAATGAGGGCAAATAGCTTGAGGGACTGGCTGTTGAGCAAGCTGGTATGCAAGCCGAATAGTAGAGGCAACCCAGCGAGAGATCGTCTGGGAGGTGACTTGTAGGCCCTTGTTAGGAAGTTGATGACTGACAAAGAAGTGTGGAGAACATCGAAAGGGTTGTGTTCATGACAAATAAAAGGAGAGGGCCCTCCTGACGTCCAAAGTATGAAGAAATCATTCATGGGTTGTGAATGGTGATGGAAAGAAAGATGGGAGGACCAAGGGTTGAGAGAGATGAAACTGAGACACTACTTTAGGGAGGAAGGAGACATCAAGGAACAGCTTTATCAGGATAGAATTGTGTATAAGGATAATCATGGTGTAGGGCTGCAAGGTCGCTTGCTCGGCAAGCTGAAGTAATTGCAATGAGAAAGGCCATTTTAAAGGAAAGTAGACAGAGATTTGCTAAAGCTAGTGGTTCGAATGGATGTTTACTGAGTTGTCGCAAGACTAAGGTCAAGGACCATTGTGGAGAGGGCAAGTTAACATCTGGGTACGTGCGTGACAATCCCTTAAGAAAGCGCTTGAGTGTGGGATGTCTGAAAAATCAAGCCGCTGGAGAGGTCGGTGGTTGGTACGAAATGATTGCCGAGAGATAAACTCTAATAGATGAGAGAGAAAGACCAGAAGAGTTGAGATGGAGCAAATATCGGAGAACCATGGAGAGAGACGGGTTGACATCAGGAAGGGAAAGAGCTGTAGTAAAAGATTGAATTTTTTTCCATTTATACAGGTAAGCTTTTCTAGTTGAGGGCTTCTTTGCTTGATGGAGAACATCCACCAAGGAGGGAGAATCCTCCATGCTGCCAGGTGCAGAGCAGGCAAGTCAGGATGAAGGATTTGGAAGTTGTTTTCCATGAGGAGGTGAGGTAGGTGGGGGAAGTGATAGACATCGGAGGATAGGTGGTGTAGCACTGGGAACCAGGGCTATCTCAGCCACCAAGGAGCAACAAGGATGGCGTTGGGTTTGTCCTGTTTTATTTGGACAATTACCTTGTGGGGGTAACAGCGTTCCGTGTCTAAGTCACACTGGCCATGTGACCATGGAGGATTGTCTTTGGACAAAACGCTGGCTCTATGGCTTGGATACGGGCATGAGCACCGCCCCCTAGAGTCGAACACGACTGGACAAAAATTGTCAAGGGGAACCTTTACCTTTACCTTACCTTGTGGGGGAGCGGGAATGGTGGGAAGAGGTATGTGAGGGTCTTGGGCCAGCAGTCAATGAACGCGTCTCCTCGGGAGTGTTTGCTGATCCCAGCATGGGAGCAATAGCACTTGTATTTCTGATTTTTGTGGGAGGTAAAAAGGTCTAGAGTCGGTTTTCACCATTTTTTGCACAGGTGGAGGGAAATTGTTCGATCTAATTCCACTGACCATGCAGCCGTTTGCACAACCTGTTGCACACCAGTTGTGCCAACATGAACTGTATAGGATATTTCAGAAAATGTGCATGCTAGCACAACAGATTCTGTGCTAGTGCAGCTGCATCACTGGCTCCAAGTACTTCAGTCACAGCCCATTCCTATTTGAAGAAGGGTTCGTGCATGTATTCTAGAAGGGCTTGTTTCAATCTTGGCATACTTTGCCATTCAAGTAACACTGATTTTATGTTCAGGCAGTGTCGTTTGCTGCTTTGTCACACTGCACTGTGTGGTGCTATGCTGCAGGGTGTTCTACCTGTCGCCTTGCTTCTTTGTACAATTCCCAATGAATTTATCATGCATTCAGCAGAGTCTTTCCCAAAACCTACTTGAAATCACTGAAATATTTCTCATGTGCAAAATGGAACCCAGTGTGACATTCACCTCTTCCACGGAGCATTCGGCAGCTTTCACACTGGGGAGCCTACAGCAGGAGAAATGGGTGAGGAAGCTCAAGATTATATGATGCAAAGGCATGGGAAAAGCAAGGGGGAAGCTGAAACTGGCTCCTTGGCTGTGGCAATGCCTCTCTGCTGCCCTGGCATCCTCTTAAGAGGCAGGGCTTCAGAGAGCAGGCAGAACAAGGGGGGAACCCCACTTTAATCCCATAAAATGGGAGCTTCCAGCCTTACTCCTACTTCAAGGGGAAATCAGCTCATTCCTTGAATCACAACCCACCAATACTGTACTAGTTCTACTATATACTGAATGCTTTTTTGTGTGTTGGGATCCCAGTCCTGAACCATCCTGTTTCTTTATAACTCGGCAAAGTAAAATCCAGATATACTTTGGAAATGGAACATGTGTTTTTGTGATGTCACAGGGTTTAGGTGTTGGCAATATATGGCTTTTCCCCAAATGTCGAAGCCAATTTTTCAAAATTCGTTTTGGTTCAAACAACTCCCTGTGGTCTTTAGAGGGCATGGGAGGCAATTTCTCCATGTTCTCAGGCCTCCAGTTTTCCAATTCAAAATATATACATTTGGCCACTAGAGGGCACAGGTAGACTTTTAAAGTTAAAAAAAATTGCCTATCCAGCCATTTGGGGATGGGGAGGGAATGTCATGTCAGTAGCTGCCCACCACACAGGGACAGGAATGTGTGGGCACTGGATCTCTGGAACACATCCACCCCAAACTAGTTACAAGAGTCCCAAAACAGTTGTCTGTTGCTGCAAACCTTTAAAACAATTTATATTTTTATAAGAAGCCAGCAGGAAAAGATGCATCTATAAAGAACCACAGAACTGAAGTGTTAGAAGGGATTTCGAGGGTCAGCAAGTCCAACTCCTGCTAATATACAAACCTCCTCCTGGTTAACTCTGCATGTTACAAATGCTACCATAACTCTTGATTACATTGTGTGTACATTGCATTATACTTTGCTTTGTATGCTTCATTTGGAGGATGGAACAAATAAAACCATGCAATAATTAAACATGCACATATTATTTATGTCAAGCCCTAAATGCAGCACTTACTGGTGCAGCATACTGGAGCATTGAGAAAAGAGGAACTTCTAACAGTGCAATATAACAACATTCTACTGTTAAGAATAGCTCTGTATTTTGCAGACCTTGTCTGAGAGATCTGAGTTGTCACATACCTGTTGGGAGAAGGGTGAAGGGGCAATGAATAATTCATGGAGCCCGGGCTGGTTTCCAACAAAACAAAATCTGCTTTTAATAATTCATGCTCTTTCATGAGAAAGACAGCGCAAACCGATAGTCAAAACCACAGCAAGTGTAACAAATAATAGCCCGTGGGTCTCATTAGTTCCAACTCCCGCTGAGCGTCCTGACCCAAATCCAGTTTTAAATTATATTTTTGGGGCTGATGAGTTGGGCGGGGCCATTAACGCAGTAAGCCAGAAATGGGCATGCATGAATCCAATGCTTTTCTTTCTTCTTTTGCAGCCACATTGACTTCTTACGCTCCAGAGCAGAAGTGAAAAGCTTGGCAGAGCCGGTGCCTTCTTCCCCTGCCCAAACCTCACCAGTCATTACCTACATCTGGCTGCAGAGCCAGTGGCTGGGAGTTGGATTCCCCACTGTGCCTCCTTGACAGCAGCTGGAATGGATGATCCAAAGGGTCCCGTCCAGCTCTGCAGTTCTAAGATCGCTGCTGCTGTTGTTTCCAGTTGACCTTTTTGTGCAGAGTCCTGGCTTCAACAGGGGCTGGAGGGTGACCTTGGGCTCTCGAGGGCTGTGACTGCACACCACAAGCTCCAACACATTGTACTAAGCCGGTATGTCTTTGAGCATAGCTTTAGATTGTGCATCTACCATAAGACAGCCACCCTAACTAAATGCAGAGGCTCCTCACCAGAAGGCCATCAAGTAATGAATTGGCTGCAGCAACTATGAACACAATGACATTGTGAAATAGTTGTGAGTGGAGGGACTAACTCCACCCAATGAAATGATGGAGGTAATCAAGGTATGTCAGCTCAGCCAATCCAGATACTCTGCTACGTGCACCTGTATAGTGGAATAAAATGGGGGGAAGTGTGTGGAAAATATAAAATATCAATGCAGGAGTAGGTGATAAATCTCAACAACCTTACTACTTCCTACTTACATCTAAGAAAGACTGCCCGGCAAAATCTATCTTGCCATGAACATTTGGACTTTTGGTACCTTGCCTTGAAGAAGTGAATTTCGTGGGGTTTACCCATGAAAGCTTGCATATTGTATGAGGATGAAAAGACTTCCTTTATGCCCTCTAGTGGCTGTGTGGGAATTCTTTTTTGCTATTTTTGGTTGCTCCTAAACTCTTTTAAACAACTTCCGGTTTTGAAAACTCCCTTCCACATACATACACTCAAACCAGGTAGGGGAATTATGGCAGACATCTAGAAAGGGGACTTTCAGAGCATTTATTTTTGTAAAACAGTTTTTAAAAAGGGTGAGGGATGTAATGGAACCATTTCGGGGGGGGGGGGGCAGAGATAGGCCTCTGGAAGCCACATGTATCCAATGGGTTGTATTTTCCTCCTCCTGTTTTAAGGATAAAAAGAGGTTGTTTCCTTTGAAAGAAGTTGCCTTATATAATTGGCTCGCTTGGCCATATTCAACACAGGCTGCAAGTAAGTTCTCTCGAATCTCAACCTCCCCATGTTCTATGTGAAGATGATGGGGACTGAACCTGGGGTTTTATGAAGTATATCTTCTACCCCTGAACTGCATTTGCTCCCCACTTGGTTTGACCCTGCCTACCATCATTTTCTCGAACAAACCCAAACAATAAAAATGTAGTACAGTGGACCCTCGCCTTACAGACGGCTCGACTTACAGACTTTTCAAGTTACAGACCTCTCTGGCCGCAAAATTTAGGTTCGACTTGCAGTCGGAGAATCGACTTACAGACCAGAAAAAACCCAAAATGGAACAAAAACGGCCAGTTACGGGATTAATCAGTTTTCAATGCATTGTAGGTCAATGGAGACTCGAGCTACAGACTTTTCGACCTGCAGCCACCTTTCCAATACGGATTAATTCCGTAAGTAGAGGGTCCACTGTACTGATGCACTTTACACATGAACCACGCAGAGAACTTCCTGTTTGGAGTGATGTCGTTTATTCATATAATCCACAAATAATTAGGCAATACCTCAGATTCAATCTTGCTATGCAAGCAACTTCACAAACTACCTAGTATTAGTCAATAGTAAAAAAATACCATGGGTATGAAATGCCATGGCAAAGTACAGTTTGCTATAGACTACACATGGTTCTGAGAGGTGCTGGCTGCAACCCAACAGGAATTGCTCCTTTGCAAGCCCATTTAAAAAGAAATGAATTGTATGTATGAGCATCATTGCCTACATGTGCATCTACCCATCATCGCAGCAAGGTTTACATAGGAAATTTCTACACACCATGTGCATGTCAGTTTTGAAAAAAAACCCAACCAACCCACCCACCCACGCTTGAAATCTGATACTTCACAAATGAAGACAGTATAGATATTTTCCATTTTGGACCCCTTAATCAGTCACATGCAAATGTTCAATTCATGACACATTTGCAAACGCAAACCACTAATCCTGGATTTTCAAAACCAATGCAATTCAGTTCCACCACGGTGGTACGAAAAGGGTAGTTCAGTACCATCATGAACATCTGAGAAGACAGCCTCTCATTAGATGCCTTGTTATTTATAAGGGTAGTGGTGCCGGGAGTGGGGTTTGCTATCAACACAGCCAATGCTGTCAAAATCTTATAACACTCATGATCTACACTGTCATAGCAAATACAATTCTTTAAAACTCCTCTGCATTTATACCATAAATATCTTTTTTTCCGTGAAGCACGAATGGTTGAAGGGGTGGGGGATGTTCATTTTAATATGTTCTGCCTGCATAAGGCTCAAGTCACATACACGGTCTTCTTAATAATGTACAAAGGCAGGGCACAATTCATACAATCTCCCATTGTTTTTGCTGATACTGTTTTAAGTACATATCATTCAGATCAATGGGACCTAAAGGTGCTTTACTTCTACTTGATAACACCCCTTAAAAAAAAGTTGAGATTTCCCCTAAAACAAAATCCAGTTAAGTTAAAATGCTTGCTTCCACGGTACAAGTTTCAACTCAGGTATTTCACTTATACAAAACAACCCAAAACCACTCCCCACAGCTAGAGAGAAATACAATTCTTTAATTCTTTAATTCTGAATTGAGAAGGAGAGAGTGGGGAGCAAGAGAGAGTCTAAAAAAAATAAGAACAAAACTTAATGTGGTGCATTGATTCAGAATGTTTTAACACTGCAAAATGCTGCAATATGACCTCTCTGCTTTAATGACAAAACTCCTCAAAAGGAACGGCGTTAACAAGATGCCAGAGAGAGTGAGAGAAAGAGACGATTACTGCACCAAGAAACATGCATACAATCGCTATGGTCATTCAATACATTAGCGATTTAATCTCTAGATGGTGGCATAACACAAGAATGAGGCAGTGTTTTCAAAACTGGGCCCGATTAATGGCTACAGGTTGATCAAACTTTCTGAGGCAGCAAAATGAGGGCACAAAGCCATATCTGGATTCTGGAGTTGTTTGATGATTCGTTTGTGGAACTTCTCTCGCACACGGTTAAATTCCATGATGTCCATGGGATCTTCCTCAATCCAGAATTTATGGAATTCATGCATCAAGTAGCCTAAGAGAACACAAATCCAGACAGTTAGAATACAGATGAAAATGGTATCCTTTTTGTTTATAAATCAACAGCTATTGCTAGGGTGGTATAGCAGCTCAGATGTTTGGACTATTACTTGGGAAATCCAAGTTCTAGCCCCAACTGAGCCATGACATTCATTAGTGTGTACGTGCGTGTGGTGGGTTCTGGTCTCTCTCACCCCCCCCCAAATACTAATTGGAAGTTAAGGTAGAGTCCCTAGAGGCTGACAACTCTGCTTCCAAAGGCACTGTGAATCCATTTCAGGTTGATTCAGTACTTTGCAAGTGTCACTGAAGATGCTGAATCTATCTGGGAAATATAGTTCATCACCTTCAATAGCTCCTGTCAAGTTCAGAGTGAAACCAGAAATGGATTCACAGCACCTCCAAAATTTGAGTCAACACCCTGTTTTGAATGAACTGATTTTCTTTTCTTTTTTCTGTCAGCATTCACATCAGTATGTACTTATCTAGAGTATCGTACTGATGATCAAAAGATGACTTCTTCAAGTCATCATGAAGATGACTTTAACAACTGTTGTCTTGTGTGTGAAAAAAAGTAAATAAATAAATGAGACTTGTGAGGAAATGTTGTGACATCACCAGAATTTGGAAAACTTTTCTCTCTCTTTTTGGACTACAGTTCCTGGGACTGGCTATGCTGCTGAATGATTTCTGGGAGTAAAAATAAAAAATAAAAAGTTTTTTTTTTCTAAAAGCAGTCCCCTTAATTTGCTTTTTGTGCAGTCAACCCATACTTTTTGAAGTCGGGGAGTTAAAAAGAGCATTGCTGAGTCGGGAGAATGAACCTTTTGAAAACCAGAAGTGCACACAGACCCAGAGTGGGCAATTTCAGCTTTTGAGAATTTTGTCAGCCGTCCCACTGCCTAATTATGATGTCCAAATGACAAAGTGCAATAAAAATTATGATTCTCTGCCAGTATTTTTTCCACTATATTCTGCAATATCTTCAGATAAGAATGTCCAAATTTGCAAACATAACCATTTGTTATTAAAAATATCTCTCAGAAGAAAGAACACGAAGTTTCCGCTTATTGTGCTTATTATTTTTATGAACCTTACATGCATTCCTGTTTCAGTCTGCACCTCGTATGTAACACATCCGGCAGCGTTTAAAGATAAATAGGGAGGCGAAGCCCAGTTTATTACATTGCCTCAAGTATCCTAAATGCAGCTTTTGAACTGAGGTTGGAGGCCAAGTTCCACACGAAAAAGCACACCAGATGCCAAAGGGAACAGATAAATGCAGAATCAGCCAGAATTTGACCTAATAATTGCAAGGCCAAATTAGTCCAGCTATCATTCTTTCCCCGAGAGCCAGAGCATGCTGCAATTCAGACACCCAGCCTGGGGGCATTTAGAAAAAAAATGTGTGGCTTCTCTTTTACTCCCCTACTTTTCCACTGACCTCAACTGCACTGGTTAGTAGAAACAATACCACATTTACAGCGCTATGAGGGAAAAATGTGGAAATGCTGTGGAAGTACTTTATGCAAAGGTACCTGTGGGACTGGAAAGGTGACAAGGTGGATTTGATTTAAATCCACTACTCAGAAAGATGCAATTCAGTCATGCACCTCTTCCTCCACCAAAAGTACGGTTTTCCTTGCTGTCTACTTCAGTGGTTCCTAAGCTTGGGTAACCAGGTGTTCTTGGACTAAAAAATCCCAGAAGCCTTCACTACCAGCTGTGCTGGTCAGGAATTCTGGGAGTTGCAGTCCAAGGACACCTGGATTACCCCAGGTTGGGAATGACTGGTGTACTTAATATTTATTTTTCACAATCTCATTGCCCAGATTGACATCACCTCATCTTCTGTTCATTTCCCCTTCCCATTTCTGAAAAGGAGCATTTTTAATTAGAGAGATGAAGGCTTGAATTGGGTCAAATTCCCTCAGATCAAATCCTTGCTCACTTGGAGCCTGAAAATATGCCCTGAGCCATATAAGAATGTCTGTCAATCTAGGAACCACGATTTGTGGATTCTGGTGTAGGTTCACAGGTTGAACCACGAGGGGTGATTTTGAACCAATGATCTTGAGAGCAACTGGGTGAGGATATCCCAGCACCTATGTATGTTCTTCAGAGTATTACAACACAGTTTTTGAAATAACTGTTGGAAAAAAAGTTACCCAGATTATCCCATTTGGTAATCTGATCCTAGATCTTTCTATGCCTCAAGGATCACACCACTGCAGAAAGAGTGGGGAATGAATACAGTGGTGCCTCACAAGATGAATGTAATTCGTTCCACGAGTAGTGCTGTCTTGCAAAATTTTCATCTCGCAAGACAAAAACAATTCATTTGCCTTACGAGGCATTTGTCTTGCAAAAAACATTCATCTTGCGAAGCACGGCCATAGAAGAAGCTGTCTTGCGAGGCACCACAGCGATCACAAAAACCATTCGTCTTGCGTGTTTTTCGTCCTGCAAGGCGTTTGTCTTGTGAGGCACCACTATATGTTGTGGCAACATATAGAGCAGAAAGTGGTTAAATCAAAGAATGTTATGCTTGCATTCTTGAAGGCTTTCACAGCCGGGATTCCAATGGCTGTTGTAGGTTTTTTGGGCTGTTTCAGGTTTTTGGGGCCAAACATTCTGAAAAACCTACAACAACCGTTATGCTTGTTTGGTTGTGCAAACCAAACAGCACCACCTGGTGGAGGGGGTCTGGCACTACCGAGTCAAAACACAAGCTAAGTGATTTCAGAGTTCTTCAAGACTCACAAAGGATCTGTTATAAGAAAGCATGCAGAAAACCTATATGACCAAACTCCACTTTGTATGTGCTATTTTTCCATGGCTGAAATCACACTGCATTTGGCATAGAATAAAATTATATCTGTGGAAGTTTGCAGGTAGTCAGGACTGTGCCCCTAATTGCACTAGTTGTGCAACTGTGCCTGTGGAACGACTTGCTGCGAATGTAGAGCTATCCAGAGCACTGGAACTCTCCTCTCTAGCACAGGGGTGGGGTAACATCAACCCTATACTGTATTTGATGACTTCACAAATCTCAAATCACAGAAAGCAGAAATTAGCCTTCTTCAGCTTGGTAACTCCCCTGATGCACAAGACCAAAACGCCCATTGCCTTTTCCTGGCAGAAGACCATCAACATGGTTTTTATTTCTTTGCAACAACCAGTAACACTTTGTATGTAAGAATGTCAATTAATAGGAAAGGAAAGGCTGACACATTCTTATCAACAATGTGTTATAATCAAAACACAGCCTGAAACCAAGAGAGAACAAAGTCAACAAAGGAAGTGAATTCAAGCAATATTGGGAAAGAGGAGCTTATTATGTGTTCCAGTTATCAAAGGTGGGAAAAACAAAGCATTTTTCCAAGACTTGCCAAGTACTCTATGATTATTTGGAGACAGCCAACCTTTGAAATGGGAAACAGGAAAGTGTTCCTTTAGCCTGAGATGATCAATGGTCTCACAAAGCAGATTTATCTCTTTTTGTCACATGTAGGTTGACAAATATTAGATATGATGTAAAAATGTAATCTAGAGCAGGGGTCCCCAACTGCTGGTCCATGGACTTTGCAGGACCCGGCCATGGAGACAGATCTCCCGTCCCCCCCCCACATGCCCACATGCACGCAAGGCCCGCCCACCCGCATGCATGCATGGACCGCCCACCCGCATGTGTACACGAGCACACCTCTCACCCACGAGTACCCCCATTCACTCACACATGCACACAAGTGCAACACGTCTACCTGCGAGCGTGCCACACTCACCTGTGCATGCATGCGAGTGCACCATGTCCACTCACTCCAGCCCCTCCATGCACGGACCCTGCCGCCCCCAACTGATCTGCAGTTCGGAAAAGGTTAGGGACCACTGATCTGGGGGACAGAGGCCATTGCAGGAGAAGGGTATTCACTCGAACAACTCATCTTTATTTCTTTTCTCCCTCAGCCTGCAGCTTTCCACACCTGCCAACACTGCACCAAAGAGTGGGCCAACTCTCCAGATTACATCTTGTCAAACCATACGGGGTGGGGGTGGCTAGAAATCATCCCCTGTATCATGGACAGAAGTATTTTTGTCAACAGAAAATGTATCCTAGAGTAGACTCAATCAATGGAAAGCTAGTTTTATAGAACTGATCATCTGCACCAATTCTGGGCAAAAATATCACCAGGACAACAAATTGTTTCCCCTCCCCCATATCTACTTACAGAATGTCTGCTGGAAATGGGGTAACGTTGGAGCCTCAGGAGCAACATTGTAGAAGTGTGTTTTCAGAGCACCACTCACAAGGAGATTATAGGCAAGGTCTGTAATGTTAATGCCAACGATAGCAAATGAGTATCTGAAAAAAACACAAGTGCAGAAGTTGGAAGACCTGGAAGGAACGAATACTCATGAAACAGTCACATATGATGCTCGTACGCATCCTGTGGCCTAAAAGCAATGGTAACCATGGCATTGAACAAGACTCTATGTCTAATTGTTTTCATCATCTGGTGAAAATTAAAAAAAAACCAGAATGTGCTGCTTATATACCATCCCATATCATTTAAAGCACTCTCTGGGAGGCTACGATTTAATTAGACCCTGTACATTGAACAATGAACTACTGATAGCAAGATGATGTCTTATAACTTTGAAAGAAACTTTAAGGAATACCAGTTTTGTACAAGGGGTTTCAAGCCAATCTGCAATTCAAACCCAGATCAGTCAGGGTAAAAACATATTGAATATTTTAAAAGGATGTTAATACCTTTGCCAGCTGTGTGCAAAACACAAGTCTATAAGTCTCTCATAGGGAGTTTGCACGAAGCTGGAGTCTTGTGAAGACATTCAGATATTTCCCAGTAAAATCTGACAAGGCTACACATTGCTTCCTCCCTGTGAGTTGGATACTCAATTTACCAACCTTGGAAGGATGAAAGGGTGAGTCAACCATGCAATGGCCATGGAAACTCATTGGGGGTTGGCAATGGTAAACCATTCTTTGAACTAACTTTACTGATTTCTCCCATTAGTGCTAAGGCACTACTTTGGGTGGTTACAACAAATACAATACAAAAAAAGATAAGAGCATTAAAAACAACTACAACGAACCCTTAAAAACAGATGGAGCAGACCAATCATATAAAACCAGAGTGGACGGAGGAAAGGGGGTAAACAAGGTGATTAGCTAGGGTTGATGTGGAAAGTTTCCCTGAAAAGCAATGTCTTTAATTGCCTCCTAAATATCAACAGGGAGGGGGCTAGGTGGAGCTCCTATGGAAGCTGGTTCCATATGCTTGGAGTCACCACGAAGAAGGCCCTACCTCTTGTAGATGATTTCTGGTGCTCCCTCAGGGTGGCTACCCGGAGAAGCCTCAACTGGGATGATCTTGTGGGTCAGGCAGATGACATTAAGGAAAGATGCTTTATCAAACAGCATGGGACCAAACTGTGGAGGGCTTTGTATGTAAGTATCAAAACCTTGAACCTGATCCAGGACGCAACAGGCAACCAGTGAAGGCAAGCCAGAAACAGAGTGATATGGTCAAATTTACTTGCACCCACAACTGGTTTGGCCTCACCGAAGTCTCCAGATCAGGCTCAAGGGAAGTCCCATGTAAAGAGCATTGCAGTAGTTGATTTAGGAGATGACCATGGCCTGCATCAAAGTACTGAGGGAGTCCTCCTTTAGGTAGGGGCAGAGTTGGGTGATTAGCCTAAACTGGTTAAAGGCTGATCTGCACACAGATGCAAACTGGGACTCCAAAGGGAAAAAACGGGTCCAGAAAAGCCCCCAAGTTGAGCACTTGGTCCCTAAAATGGGAGGACAATGCCATGCAGCCTAAGGACCATCCCCTCCAACCGATCACCCCCTTGGAGCAAAATGTCTGTCTTGTCCAGGTTCAGTTTGAGACTGTTAGACCTGGTCCATTCCAGGATTGAAGCCAGGCAATGGTCAAGCATCTGGATGGCATCCACTGCAGAGGTGGTACATCTCACATACTCTGAAAACCCTATCAGGATCCCTTTAAGTGGGAAGCAATTTAACAACAATTTAACAAAAACAGGAACACACTAGTATACTGACAAGAAGTTCAAGATTAGCATATGTAGGATCCCATCACTGGCAGCAGTAATTGGTTTGCTTCTTTAAGAGCATTGAGCAAAGGGAACGCTCAGGCTTAGTTAAGCCCTACATCTGAGTGGAGAAAGAACAAGAGAGAATACTTAAAAGGTATTTTCCTTCTCCACTCAAATACAGAGCTATTTCCTGAATGATACACCCCAGCAGTCTTCAAAAATAATGGGCATCAAGTCTAGGCCATTTTTAAAGAAAGATGATTAGTTTTTCCCCTACCCCTGAATTTTATACCAATTACCTAATGAAAATTTTTGAGGAATGCAAACACTTCATCTGGAACTTTATAGAGATAAAATGAAGCTATTACATAACCTAAAATTTTGTTGTTGCTAATCTGGAAGCCCTAAGGTGTGGGGCAGGTGCTCCCACCCCCTTGCAGGATGTAATATGGCAACAATTCTTTACACAGCTAGGGCAGACCTTAAAAAGCAAAGTATTCAAGACAGAAAATTTCAGACATTTAGAAAACGGAACAGACAGCCTGGCATAATGCCATAAGAAGAGGGGTGGCCTTAAAAACCATATTGCCAACAAACATGAATTTGTGCTAAAAGATTTTTGTTTTGTTTAGAATTTTACACTTACCCAATGGCTTTGTCGAACTTTTTCTTCTCCCACTCAGCCTTGCTGAATTTGCTGAAAAATTAAACCAGATTTTGCTGTTCAATGGATTCTCTCTTTGTTATCGTCACTACCCGGAACAAGATGACCTTGTAGTATTCTGCTCTCAGTCTGGTGACTAATATGCTTGTAGTCTTTTAAATCTCAGCCGATCCGAAACCTCTGAAGCCACTTTAACTCATCTGCCCTTTACCACTATCGCTATATCCTATTCATTAGTACAGTCTACAAAGAGATTGTGACTTTGGTATTCTCCCTGTCAAAGGCAATATATTCTCTTTGCAGCCTTAAAAAAACTAAATATAAAAGGGGATAGGCCTCTTCTGCTACACTGGGGTAGAAGGAAAAAAATATATGTGGAAAAAGCTCTCTATCTTTCACCTCCAAGCAAGGTTGACCGTAGCCTTTGGTATTCTGTTAAGACAGATGTGACATAAATCATTTGATATAAGCCTGAGGAACTAATACTACTCACTGGAGAGATGGAGGGGGAGAAAGTATTTCTCTTGCGCAGATACTTTTAAAGCCTCTGACAGCCACTTCACACATAGCTTGGAGTAAAGGTCTTCTACACAGAAAGTCATTGATTTAACCCTAATGGTTAACCCTATCCTTTCCAATACACACAGGGTGTACAATGTCATCTGCCTCCCCTTAGCATATGTTCTACTATGGCTTTCCCCATGCCAGCACCCTCTTGGCATGTTGAATTACCATTCCTTACAAACCAGCTCTGCTGGCAGGCTGTGCTGAGGATTGTAGTCCAACACTTTCGGAGGCAACCCATTTTGGCTCTAGTATGTGTAAAGCTCCATCCGCCAGTTCTACCATTACCGAAGAGGAGAAAGACTGTGGGATCAAGCGCTTTCCACTTTACAGGGGTTGTTGTGCACTATCAAGTCGCCTCCGGTTTATGGCAACCCTCTGAATGACTGATTCCCCCAAATGTCTTGTCCTCAACAGTCCCACTCCATTCTTGTCAGTGAGCTATCTGGGTGAAAATATCCATTTCCAGTACACTTTAATTCAATGACACCAAGCACCACAATGTTCAGACTACCCAAAGTGCAGCAGATTTAAGTCTCAGTCAAAGGGCTGCTTTCAAAATAAGGAGGAGGCAGCATCTAATCTGAGGCTTGGTTGTGCTGTGCTTGCTTTTGTGGCCTCTGTCAAAGTGGTTGGTGAAATGTGGCAGAGAAAGAGCAGCAACAGCAAAAACAAGGTGTGCAGAAAATGCCTGTGAACACAAGATTTGCTAGCCACTAACTTTCCTCACCAGAAACCAGGATGGGAACAATGATATAACTAACACACTTTTTAAAAAAAGCATGCAGTGGTGCCTTGCAAGAGGAATGCCTCACAGGAGAAAAAACTTGCAAGACAAATGGTTTTGGCAATGGGGTTGATGACTCGCAAGGCGAATGTTCCTATGGCCGTGTTTCGTAAGACGAATGTTTTCCGATTTTCGTTCCTGCCTCATGTTTTTAAATGCTTTTCTATGATGTTTAAAAAGCTAAAGTTTTTTGATTGAAATTTTTGAAATCATCTGCACAATATGTATGACTTTAAAGAGCACTTAATAAACCCTTTGTAAACCAAATTTGACTTTGTTCTGACTTTTTTTGCCCATAGGAATGCATTAATTAGATTTCAATGCATTCCTGTGGGAAAACGCATTTCGTAAGATGATTTTTTTCGCAAGACAACATTAACCGTGGAACGAATTAAATTCATCTTCGAGGCATCACTGTATTTTGTTTTGTAGATATTATTTAAAATTTATAAACATATTCCTGTGTATCTAGAGAGTCTCCAAAGTATGCACAACCAACGGTGGCTGATCCCATTGTGCTGCTTAACAGGTAAGCTTTCTTATGGCAGGGCAGAATTCGAACCCAAGTCTATTGGTCTACAAGCCAGAACTCACTGACTCTATCTCACGCTCTTTGACACTGACCTAGAAGCTACTTCGAAAGGCATTCTAGGCCGAGGCCTTTATTAACAAATATATTCCTTACTTATTTAAGAACAAAAATAGTATGTAGGTTACATCCCCATGGCCATTATCATCATTTTGGTTCATACACATCCTTGAAAACTTACTTTTTGCCTTTGGGGTTACCATGTACTATAATAACAATAGCAGATTATTCTGATTGTTCACAGAAAGCACTGAGCTGTAGAAAGCACTTTTGCCAGGAGTAATTAACAGGCCCCATCCTCATGAAACCCAAAATGTTAATGGAACACAGACATGTATGTTACATTTCTCATCATCCCCTTTTATATCGATAGCAAGAAAAAGGTATTTTCAAAGATATGTCTGAGAATTATTTCATACTCTGGTGGATACTTTTTCAAGGAAGAAAACGACATGCACAGTCATGACATAAATCACCACAGAACATCCAGCAGACACACATACGCACACCGAGCAATAGAAAGATCTCCGCCGTGTATAATTTTCCCACTGGAAAATGGGAACATTTTATCCAGCAATGCGTAGAAACAAGAATATAAGTTCAGTCCTCAATTCTAAAACCTAATTTTTCAGCTAAAGCTAGGACACATTAAAAAAAATGTTTTAAGGCTAAAATAGATCCAAGGCAAGAGAGGAGAAATTGTGTTTAAATGAGAAATTATGACCAACTCTCCCCTCATGGCTTACATTTGACATTCTGGTATCAATTTTGTTTCCTGGCGTATGCCAGGTGAGACTGTTACAGGGAGGTAACAACCCCTGAAGGTCCAGAGAGGGCAAACTGACCATTTAGGCCCTCAGATGTTCTCCCTATCTCCCTTAAAGTCTCACCCCCTCTATGTTAACATAACACATACCCGAGGGGTGCAGATCTGTGGGTTTTTATGCACTACACTGCACATTATTCCCCCGGCCTGGAAAATTCTGGGAGTTTTAGCACCGTTCTCCCCACAAATCTACACATCTGTCTCTCTCCCTCTTCCTCATTCTTTCTTCATAACATTCCAGCCTCAGCAGTCGGTTTTTCCCGTTTGATCTTTGAAAGGTATCTTTTCCAGCTTTTGCCTACTTCCACAAACAAGACATGGAAAACAGGATATATTGTTTTAGAAGTACAGTACAACTCTGTCTCTTTTATAGACCACCAAGCCTATCATATGTAAGTTATGATATTTAAGAAGGTTTATAAACTAGCTGAGAAAAATTGGCATATTTTCAGAGCCATTTTTTAAAAAACAAAACAAAAAGTTACCAATACCAATAGCTGCTGCCATTTTAATGGTATGGGGTTTACCACCAGTGGTATTATACTACAGCCAAGGCTGGCTGGCTTAGAAAACCATGCTTCTTTGATTACCAAGACTGAGGATCTCTCTGCCATCCAGCTACTCCAGCTCCCCTGTTTCCTTTCAGCTTAGCTACCACAGCTAACACCCATAAGAACAGCTCTATGTGAGGGGAGGGTGGAATGGGGATTTTCCCAGAATTAATCCATGAGGTCTCCCTGGCATTTAGATTTAAGGGCTCAGAAGAGCAGCTGTAATTCTGATCACAGAATGATAGCATACTGCTAGGGATGTGTACTATTACAGAGATCATGTACTGATTAATCTTGTCTTGAAAACATTATTTGCTGCTACTTAAGCATCTGTGGGCTTGCTGGATAGCTCAGTGGTTTAAGTACCTGGCTGCAGAGCCAGAGGTGGGGAGTTCAATTCCTCACTGTGCCTCCTATGAGGATAACCAGCCTCTGTGGCCTTGGGCAAGCTGCACAGTTGCAGAGTGGCCCAAAAGAAGGGAATGGGAAATCAATTCTGAGTATTCTTTATCTGGAAAATCCAGCAAAGGGTTGCCACAGGTAAGAACTCTCTCTCTCGCTCTCTCTCCTTGTATCCCTATTGTTTTAATAATGGAACTGGGACACCATATGGTTGCTTTAAAAAAAGAATATGGAGAGATCATAAGCTTCTTTAGCAAGCAACTAAAGGCAAAAGGTGCTGTTGCAACTGTGACCAATGGTTAAACTCCTACTGACATCAACTATGTACCAGTGTGGCGAAGTGGTTAGTGTTCAGCTGGGATTCTGGAAATCCCAGTTCCAGCTCCTACCGAATCATGAAACTCACTGGATGACTTTGGACTCGTCTTTCTATCTCTCAGCATCACCCACCTTGCTGGGTTGTTGTGGGAATAAAAGGTACAGAAGGTAAGCCACATATGCCACTTTGAGCTCTCTGAACTGAAAACTAAAAACTGGGCACAAGTGCCACTAAAAAATTAAAATTAATTATAAATAAATTGGATTTTAAAAGCCGTGCAGCATTGCCCTTTAAGCATTAAGGACCAAAACAATGTTCCAGTGATCACATATTTTCCTTATTCAGATGAACCTCTCCACTTTGCAGAAACGTTAGGAGAAAAGGGTCTAGGAATCTGGAACGTGTGGTTTATTACTAGAGACACTGAAAAGTTAAAACAGGCTTTCTGCTACAGCTTGCAAGGAAGCAAAAGTGATATGAATAAATATGTCTTGACACTGTATCCACGAATCTCTCCAAGGCATGGCTACACACATAATATAGCCTAACGAGGCTCAAATTAATATTACAATACAGGCCAGCAGTTGTCCTTGAGGGAATGCCTTTCCCTACGACTCACCTGTAGTTCTCTCCCCCCCCCCGCCCCACAACTCACCTATGGCAAAAAGGGAGCTTTACAAAAAATGTAGTAATGATGAGGGCTTGCTTAGGCTTCCCCCATGGCAAATGGATCTGCCATTTAGTCCTACAGCACGTTCAACCTTCTCACTGTTCCTGGTTTAGAGCTTCAGCACTAAAGCATAGTAGAAGCAGCTAAACTCAATTACAAACAGTAACTTTGACAAAAGAATTATAGCTTTGACAAAGGAATTTATCAAATGGAATGGGGAATTTTACATGTGAGCAATATGTTTCTGGAAACGTGAATGCTTCTGCGAACGTTCAGATGAACCTCTCAGCTTTGCAGAAACATTAGGAGAAAGGGTCTAGGAGTCTGGAATGTGTGGTTTATTACAAGAGACACTGAAAAGTTAAAACAGGCTTTCTGCTACAGCTTGCAAGGAAGCAAAAGTGATACGAATTTTTCCAGTTTCTGGAAATGTGAATGCTTCTGTGAACATGCTGGTACATTTGAGACGGTATGAACATTTGCCTTGCAGTCCTCCTGAACAAGAGGTCACACCTTCTCAGCAGTGGCACCAACTCTTTCAAATGCCTCCCAGGGGGAGCTACACCTGGCTCCCTCCCTGCCTAATTTTAAATCAAAAGCGTGCTGCTTATACACCGCCCCATAGTGCTTAAAGCACTCTCTGGGTGATTTACAAATTAATTATGCAGGCTACACATTGCCCTCCAGCAAGCTGGGTGCTCAGTTTTATCAGCCTCGGAAGGATGGAAGGCTGAGTCAACCCTGAGCCGGCTACCTGGGATTGAACCTGGGTCGCGAGCACAGTTTTGACTGCAGGACAACAGTTTAACCACGGTGCCACGAGGTTCTTACTAAGAGGCTACTGAAGACACATCTCTTTTAAGAGGCCTTTGAAGGCAGCCTCTCCTGACTTTTTGCCTCTGGACTCCTGCATCGATACGCTGGCTTTCAGGGCTTAATATTGGTTCTTATGTTGGTGTTGGGTTTTTCTATTCCATTTTGTTTGTGCTACTTGCACTGTTTTATATGTAGACCACCCAGAACAGTGCAATCCACTAATGGGGTGGTATATAAATGAAATAAATAAAAACTACCTCTGCGAATAAAAACAGGACTACAATTAAAACTATCCTCCACCACTGTCTGTTCAAGGACATAAAGCTGTCTGGGAAATAGTGCAGAACCTATCCCTTCTCCTGAATATTTTAACTGTGGCACTTTTTTGTCTTACACTTTTAAAATGAAAACTATGTCATTGAAATATTTTGATGGAATTCTGGGAAGAAACATGTTGGAGACCACAGTAGAACTGTAGATGAGGCTACTAAACAAAGATCCAAATGGAATCCTCCGCAGGAGCAAGCAATGCATGGAGCAAGGCGGGGGGGGGGTCACCCCAAAATGTCAAGGGTCCCTTGCCTGAGCCACAAGCTGCCTATATCCTGGCACCCTGAATTCCCTATTTCCTATGAAGGAACCAAGAGGTTGGCTAACAGTAGAAAATACTGAGATTCTTTACATGATTGTTTTAATATTCTTTGGTGTATTTTGTTTTGGAAGACAAAATTTTATATTTAAAAGCTATACCAAAAAATGGTCGTGTTACTAAGTGAGTCTGCTTTACTACCTTAAACATAAGAACGCAAAAAGGACTCTGCTGGATCTTCTGAAAACTATGGATTAAACAGACCATCTATTTCAAATAGAGATCCTACAACTACTAAATGCAAAGCCCGGGGTGTAAGGGCAATTAAGAATTATCCTCAGCTATTGCTTGCCTAATTCAAAATCAACTAAAGGTTACATTTTGCCATTATTGCTAACAGCTACAGTACTGGCAACTGTATCTCCTACCGATGCATCTAATTGCCATTTAAAGCCATCAATGCTAGTGGTAGTCAACACACCATGCAGCAGTAAAATTCTTAAGTTCAATTACGTCTTGCAAAAGCATTCTAACGCTGGGAAATAATTAACTTTTTGGATTTTGTCTCCGAGACTCTATCCTTTCTCCCTTCTGAACAACAGCCAGCTTACCCAACCCCTCAGCAGTCTATTCTCCAAGTTGGACATATCCAGTACTTTCAAACTTTCCTTGTAAGATTTATTATGCCTTTGCTTAGGTGCCCTCCTTTGAAACCCTGACAGACAGAGCTGCTCCTCTCACATGGACCTGCCTCTGAGAGAGGCCTGCGGCTTCTCGCAACAGCTCTGCCCCCTCCCAGCACTGCTGCTTCTCCTAGAATACAGCTTAAATCATCTTCAGATCTGCTTCTTTCAACAGTTATGAAATGCAAAAAGGAACAAAAATAATATACCTTAGCTCCTCTTTAGTGACTTCCCTTCATTGTGAAAGATGAAAAAAGGAAAAAAAAATAAGCAGCTTAAAAAGCAATATAAACATGAATTAAAATTGATGCATTCAATAACAAAAATTAAGTGGGTAGCGTTGGGGAAATGGAACATAAATCAATATTAAAATGTTTTAGTTATTAGTGGCTGTTAGGTCTTTAAGAAGAAGAAATGTAATTAACAATTAGTTAGTGCAGGTGGAGTTATTTAGTCATGTGACAAGAAGGACACAGCCGTGTGGAATTAACTACCATGAGGTGAACCACTAATTTGATTGGTTGGAGGCAGTATAAATTAAGAGGCTGGTTAGTGTGTCCTTCACAGTTCTAGTTTGACTGTCATGCTTATGTTCTGTCTGTTTGACTGTTGAATGCCTATGTTTATGTTCCTGTGAGCACTGTGTCAATATGTACAGCAAATAAATATTCTCTGCACTTATTCCTGGTGTCTTACTACGCTGGAGCTTCTGGTCCAAACCTTCGTAAGGAGAAAATCTTCTGCTGTGATTTCAAATGCTAACAGAGGCTGCTGTTTTGTGCTTCAAATGTTACCTGTACTTTGGTTGAAGAGAGTCAGAGAGGATCTGCTGAGCTGCAGCACCATCACATTCAGCAAAATATCTGAAAAGGGAGGACATTTCAGCATTTAATTGCTTTCCCCAAACGAATGCAGACATATTTTCACCATTACATGCAATGATACATAGCAACTTCGCTCATACACTGTGTAGAACAATCTTATGTAGGTCTAATCAAAAAGAGGGTCACTTTGGAGCCCAGTGGGACTTTCTCTCAGAAGATGACAGCCTAAATTGCACAGGTTATTTTCTTCATGGTGAAATTAGCATATGACTGTCTATTTTGCTACTGAAGTTTTTATTAAAATACCATCTACATATTAATGTGAACACAGAGGAATTTGAACAGTTAAGACATTGTTTGAAAAGTGACAGAACTGTTCATCAGTGACACAATTAGCAAGTACGATGAGGAAGGGGGAAAGACTTTAACATTTTTGTTAAATACCAAAGACACTTTATTATAAAGTATGCTGGTATAAATTACTGCTCCATTTGGTTTTGAACCAACCCCCCCCCCCCCAAAATCTGGAATAATGTTTTTTTATCCCCCAAGAGGAACAGAAAACTACCATGAACTAAGACAGAAATCTCTAACGACTCTAAGAAGAAGAAATGATACCAGTTAGAAACATGTTTGTTCAAACATAATTTGCACCTTTATGCTTGAAAAGAACCTCAAAGTATACTTACAACAAGTTATATAAACCCAGGAGGCCCATTCCTCTGAAGTCTGTTTTAGGATCGTCACCTTGGAAACCAATTTCACACCACTGCTTGGAAATCCGACCTTCCAACGGGGCATTAGGTTTCAAACATTTCCACAACTATGGGAAAGGGGGGGAAAACACACCAAATCACAGGTATATTGCAGCCCAAGACTTCTGTGGGCTGCCATTTCTGAAAATTTGTTCTCAAAGGGCTTTGCCCTCATTGCTATGCACAGTCTTTGGAGGCGCCTGAGGCAATCTTCCAAAGAAAGAGTGGGCAGAAAAAGGCCCCTTTGATATAAACAGACATTTCAGAAAGGACTGGTGGGAAATATTGTTTGTGCTCCAGCAGAAAAGGTATAAAAACCTTGTGGGTGGCTCAATGTGTGCATGCACTGTATGGTGATGTTAAGAAAACTTGGCCTAGATTCCATTTTGTTTCTTTAAATCCCCCCTGCATTCCTATTCTATCTTCCATTTCTGCAAGTTTCATTTTTAATTCCTACACTGAAATTTGCATACATTTTTTTCTTAATCTATGTATTTTCCTAATCAACTAAACCATGCTTATGTTCATTTTCCATGAATACTAAAACGTGTGCATTTTAATAGCCGTGCCATTTTAATGCCAAGAAAATAAACAAGGAAAAGGAATAAGAGTATGCCTCCATTCCCTAAAGCCACTGCAATAATCACATTAAGAGTCTCACTCTCTTTCACCCCAAGCTATTTCTGCTTCTTTGTTTTATATCCAAAAATACAAGGAAGGGGTAATAGCTTCAGCTGGCCCAGGGTTCAATTTTGACCCTTGAGGCCCTACTACAGACTGCTGCTCCTCCCCCACCTAATGGCAACAAAGAAGGGAAATAAATCATGTCATGCAAGCATTTTGCTTGATTTAAATTCACTACGGCACTTTGCCCTGAAATCTGGGGGCAAACCCGTACAAGCAAGCTTTAAACCATTAAAAAAAAAAAGAAACACTCTCCCCCATTTCAAATTTGGTAGTATGGTTTTCAGGATGGAGCAGTGGGGCTACAAAAATGTGGCGGGGGTCCTGCGTGGTTCCAGCCTGGATTAGGAAACCCAATTATGGGTCTTCCACATCAAGAGCAGTTCAACAGAGAATGACACAAAAAAACTGGAGTAAACAGCCTGGTATCTCCAGCAGAAGAAACCTTTTAGTGAAATGAGCAGTTTGTCCAGTGGAACAGACTGCCTCAGTTCTTGGTGGGTTCTCTTTTGCTGGAGAAATTCAAACAGAAGTTGAGCAGATGGCTGTTAAGAATGCTGGAGCTGCATGAGGCAACAGATGTGAAGCAGTCTTTTTCAATTTCACCAACCATTGTACCTCTCATGTTCAGGCTGGGATTAGTGGCTCCCTTGATTTGTTAATGGTCATTGGCCAGGTAGAAAAGATCCTAGAAAATGCGACCTGATTGCGTACCTTCAGAAGCATTTCTTCGTGCTGAGGGTCTTCCGAATCATAGGGCTCTCTGCGCAGCTTTTCAACTTCTGCAATCAAATTCCTGTAGCCTACAATCTGTAGAAGGCAGGCTTGCAGAGAGACACCAAGTCTGGCATGAAAAGACAAACAAAGGCGCTGGTGAGCAAAACGCAAAGCGCTCAGCAATTTAAACTTTCTGTGATTGATGTTCACACAGTACAGAGCTATTACCCTCAACCTTTCTGCCACAAAAGAAGTGCATTCACTGAAAGTACACACACACCACATTGTGCTGGGTGCATGATAGTGCCATAGCTTAAGAATGATTTTCTGTTTCAATTGATTTTGGTTTGCCCGCACTAATAGCAGTGAATTTCTTCCCTAACAATGTACGTGTAAATGAGAACGAGATGAATGCTGCCACCTCCTCAAGGTCGCATCATTTTAAAATCCTCTCTTGGGAGTTACAGCTTTTGCTGCTCTCCCACAAGCCTTCCCGCTCAGCAATGATGCTCTAGCTTATGTTTCTCAGCTAGAAAAACCCGGAATGGAATTTCTCATATGTGAAAAAACAAATAAATGCTGTGTTCTTCAATGGTCTGTTACTGTAGAAAAGGTCACTGCAGTGCTTAATTTCCAAAAGAGGCTGGTGAGGAATTAACACCACAATCTCAGCAAGAATGGATCCATGTTATTGACAGGGGCAATATGCTCTGCATATGCTCAGAAATACTTTTCATCGTACGCCCTAGGAGTCAGGCTTCATGTTCTCTGTGGTTTACATCCTGCGGCTTTGTGTTATATCCATAATTCAAGCAAAGACTGAGACAGTCGGGAGCAGCTTCAAGGAAAAATATAAAAGCAAAGTGTGCTGCTTAAATACCGCCCCATAGCGCTTAAAACACTCTTTGGTGGTTTACGAGTTACACAGGCTACAAATTGCTGCCCCCCCCAAGGCAAGCTGGGTACAGTGGTGCCCCGCAAGACTATGTTAATTCGTTCCGTGAAAATTGCTGTCTTGTGAAAACATTGTCTTGCGAAACATGGTTCCCCATTGGAATGCATTGAAATCTATTTAATGCGTTTCAATGCAAAAAATCGCTGTCTTGTGAAAATCGTCCATAGAAAACATCGTCTTGCAGAACGCAGTTCCCCATTGGAATGCATTGAAATCCATTTAATGCATTCCAATGGGGAAAAATCGTCTTGTGAAAATCGTCCATAGGAAACCATCGTCTTGCGAAGTGCAACAGCAATCACAAAAACTAACCGTCTTTCGGATTAATCGTCCCACGAGGCAGTAGTCTTGCGAGGCACCACTGTATTCATTTTATCGACCTTGGAAGGGTGGAAGGCTGACTCAACTTTGAGATGCTACCTGGGATTGAACCTGGGTTTTGGCAGAGTTTTGGCTTCAGGACTGCAGTTTAACCACTGTGCCACGAGGGGTGAAATTATATAGATAATTTATTGATGGCCACTCAAAAATTGGGGTTGAAGGAGAACATCACATAAACCTTAGTAACTGAAGGATTGCCATCTTCCCAAATGTGGCATCCCAATTAGTGAATGCCTTCCTTGCAGTTGAACACAACTGGAAGACACACGAGCCTGTACTTTATTCAATATTTATCCACACACAGAACAACTACACAAGCTGCCACTGTGATCTGACAAAGTACTGATTATGTTTGACCAGGGACACAACCAGCACCTTATCAGATTGCTGTGGCAGCTTCTGCAGCTGGATTTCCACATATTTATTTATTTATTTATTTATTTATTTATTTATTTATTTATTTACAATATTTTTTAGCCGCACCATTGCCAGTACTGGACAGAATACTAGCCACTTGTACTGTGGATACAGAAATACAACTGCCACCAGGACGTATTTCGTTTTCCAAGTCTGTTAGCTTCCATCTAACATGTGCTGATTTTAAATAACAAGCTTAATGCTATGTCCTGATCTTGGGACGATCACATCATTTAAGAACTACACTTTCTCCCCTAAAAGACATTATTTCCCATTATTGTGCAAAGCAATAGTTCATCTATGAATAGCTCAGCGCTCTCTTTAACATCGGAAGAAAACTGCATCTCTAGGACATACTGCACACATTAAGACCAGCAATCCTGCATTTGCATGCTTGTTAGACATCGAACGAAACCTGAATTCCTTGAGCAGGTATCTTTCGTTGGAACTCAAAGTGTGCAAATGAAGGATTGCCGATTCAATCCATACATCGGTATTGGGGGCATGTGTCGGAAACCGATGGTGCAGCTGAAGAATCAGCATGTGATGGTAAGTATCAGGTTGTAAGATAGAGCAGGGAAACATTGAGCAACAGGCCTAATCTGGCCTAAAGATGCCCCCAAACCCAGCTCTAGCAAGGTCAATGTATTCTCCCCCTAGCATATCCTAGGAAGGATGCCAATGTGCAGAAGCAGCATCCACAGAGGAATGGCTTAGTCTGGGTAATACAATCTGTGATGATTAGAATGTACGACTGAACCATCAAACCACACTTTCCCTGGGACTCCACTGTGAATCTATGGGAAATAACAGGTCCCAAAGAGATACAAAGCAAAACATTTAAACACCAAAAAAACAAGCTTTCCCCTACAAACTTAACCCCACCCACGTAAACTTACTGCGGGTTTACATCTGGGTTAATCTTCTTCAGCTCCATGATTGCATCTATAGTTTTTTCAATAGCATCTGGATGAACACTTACTGCATTTTGGAGCAACTGAGAAAAAAAATAATTTAATCCACATGAGCTACTGCAACAGAAAATGATATGTAACCATCATGACTGAACATAACTTTTATGAGTGTTCCTGACATCACAGACCTGGGTTTCTATTTGTGTGCACACGCACTGCACAGAAACATGGCAGACCTATCAACATGCTAATGTCACCTCTCCCCAGGCTGATACCACCTCAATAGGTGGCATTCAGCAAGTCACAATTTCCATCTGCTGAATGAGATCAATAATGACTTGCTTCACAGTGGTGTCAGGAGACAAAGGGACCTTTAAAATATATTAAAAGCACCTGGCATGTTAGAACCTGCTGTAGACAGACTTAACAACACCTATTTTATCTCTTAGTGGCCTTAAAACTTTGGTGGACTATTCTGTGTGACCTAGGTAGCTGTGTTTGATAAAGGACTCCGATACTGTTCTTTTTAATTTTATAGGGCTTTTCAGTGTCCAGGGTGTTACATACAGCACTGATGTTACCTGTCTGTCATGGGTTTGGAGGGAAAGTTCCATCCTATGGGGAGTGGAAGGCGGGACATCAGGAGGAGGGGCTGTACTGTATATATATGTGAAGCCTGTGTGGAGAAGTTAGGAGAAGCTGGAGAAGAGCTGAGAGAAGAAGCTTGAGTGGGAGTCTGTGTGTCAGACAGGGTACTACTGTATGTCAGTCAGTACCAACCTGATAGGTTCAGGTGTCTGTAGGGTTAGCCAGAACTGATAGGTTCAGGGTCTGTGCTTCAAGTTAAGTGTTCTGTGTGAACCAAACTGTGTGTATGTATGATTGAGACTAAGCCACGTTACTGTATCTTATTCACTTGATCATTTTATTTTCCCTGTGTGTTGTTTAAATAAACCTTATTCTTTTATTTGTTTAAAAATCCATCCCTGGTCTGTGTGACTTCTTATAGGGAATGGTTGGTGGCAGCTTAGTGAAACTGTGGCATAGCTCAGTAGGTCTGGGTTTGTCACACAGGGCACCTCATATGTTGCCATTTCAATGATACCCCAACACCAAAAACAGCAATTTCCCAAAGAACACCCCAAAACCATCTTGGGCAAGATGGAATATTCAGATGTCATACTGATTTCTTGAGGCCACTGTGGTAAGAAGACTGCATTTTCCACTACGTCCTTTCCTCACTGGTGCCCTTTGTTCCTTCAGGTTTATAAATAAATGACTCACACACAGCTCCACGATTAGAAGTATGTTGCTGATGTTTTGCTATTTGCAAGGCCACACAAACTGTTAACATCACTGAGAAGAAGAAAGCCAGGAACACATGGTATGGGAAATCAGGACCTAACATACGGACGCATACTCACCTTACTTTTTGAACTTCTCAGTGATGTTTCTGCCAAGAAAACATTTTAAAAACTTCAGTTTTAATTAGATTTCAGCAATTTTAAAAATAAGAGAGCAATATAATCACTGGCAACCAATAATCAGAAATATTTCACCACTATCAACAAATTTGCAGGCATTATACTACATCACTATAAGTGTATAATTGCTAAGGAGAAGAAAATAAAAATGGGGAGAGATTGAGTTGCAAACCAATATGTGAAGCCAAATTCCCACAAATATATAAAGTATCAGTATAATGAGAGGGTAACTCAAGTGCATTCAGTAATATAAAATAAGTTTTTATTTATCAGGCAGGCAGGGCAACAAACACTTTGAAGCATGAATATTTAAATTTGTTTAATTATGAATAATTTACAACACACAAAATTCTGGATTAAGCAATATCTTTACAGTATTGGACAATGACGGTACAAACAAGGACAAGTTCTCAGTTGTCCAGAACTCTTCATCAAGCAGAGACAGGACGAAACATGGGATTCAAGAAGGAATTCCCATAATTGGGCCAGATGTGATGTCTAATGATTTGCAGATTGACAGGGAGGAGGAGAGAAGATAGGCAAAAGCCTTCCTTGAGATGGAAGTGCCTACAGATGGATAACTTTTCCATTCTGCCTCATGATCTACTTCCCAAAAGCTTCATTTAGTCTTCCTAACAATCTGACTGCATGAGTCACTGTGGACCATACAGTGGGGTCTCTACTTAAGAACTTAATCCGTATTGGAAGGTGGTTCTCAAGTTGAAAAGTTCTTATGTTGAATCTGCATTTCCCATAGGAATGCATTGCAAACCATTTAATCCGTATCTGCTCTTTTCCGTCCATAGAAACTACAGTGGAACCTCTACTTAAGAACTTAATCTGTTTTGGAATGGTGTTCTTAAGTTGAAACGTTCTTAAGTTGAAGCAAAATTTCCCATAGGAATGGACTGAAAACCGATTAATCCGTTCTGGCTGTTTGTTTTTTGTTATGTAGAGGTGCGTTCGTACATTGAAGCATTAGTTCCCATAGGAACTAATGCAAAGCTGGTTAATATGTACTCTACCACTAGGGGGAGAATTTTTTTTTAACCTAAGATGACCTTAAAAAAAAGAGCAGGAAAGGTTTTTTTTCCTGTTCTTATCTTGGATTTCTGTTCTCAAGTAGAAGCAAAATTTAGCAAATGGAGCTGTTCTTAAGTTGGATTGTTCTTAAGTAGAGACGTTCTTAAGTAGAGACCCCACTGTATCTGGCCCAATGTTTAGACTTTCTTCCTGAAGCCAAAGTTTTATTCTAGCTTTGCCTGATGGATAATTCTGGGGAACTTGAAAGCTTGCCTAGTTTGTATCTTTCTAGTGATACATTAAAAGTACTGCCTACCCAGAACTTTGTTTTCATGAAAGTCTTTGCATGCAATATATTACAGCGGTGACAAACACACACATAAAATTTAAAGCAAATATCAAGGGGTTGGTGGGGTTTTTAAAACTTTTTTTAAAACTTTTTTCCTCCCAAAAAGCTTCTTACCAATTTTCATAGTTCTGCCGGCCCCAGGCTTTGTGTTATAGCAGATCCTTTGCAATTCACATCGTCCCGTCAGCTTCCTTGCCACGAATTTCATGCAGCGCCATAAGCATTTGCAGTAGAAGTACAGGCACACCTGGACTAGCATTCTGTTAAAAGAACCCTTGAAGTGAGAATGTGAAATTAGACTCTCAGATGGGCAAAGCGCCCCCAATGAGCTGCTCAAGAAAAGCTCCCATTCCCATTCTTCTAAATATCTCTGAAGGCGGCCATTTTTAACTCTCTTCTACTGAGTCTTACTGTTGGGAGGAAATTCAGGGTGTTTTTCCCCCTTTAAGAACAGTTTCTCCAGGTAAACAAAAACCTGTTAGCCATTCTCAGGAAAGAAATCACCCCAGTGAGCTCTTAATTCAAAGGAAAAAACTCGCTTTGAGTCTGTGTACACTTGCATGCATGTGCATTTAATATAAGGAAGTAAGAGCATGGCTTAACTTCTGTAGTGATATAAGTACCAGGTAACAAGAAGAATATCATTCATTCATTCATTCATTCATTCATTCATTCATTCATTCATTCATTCATTCATACATACATACATACACACACACACACACACACACACACACACACATACATACATACATACATACATACATACATACATAGTGGTGCCCCACATAGTGACGATAATCCGTTCCGAAAAAATCGTCGCTATACGGATTTGTAGCTATGCGGAACAAAAAAAGCCCATAGGAATGCATTAAAACACATTTAATGTGTTCCTATGGGCAAAAAAACTCACCGTTATGCAGATATCCTCCATACGGCCGCCATTTTCGCTGCCCAGTAAGTGAGGAAAGGGCGCGAAAACACTGCGGGCGACCATTTTTTCCAGCGGCCATTTTGGAACCGCCGATCAGCTGTTAGAAAAAACATCAGCATGCGAAAATTGATAAGCGAAACAGCTTACCAATCGTCGCAAAGCGATGTTTCCCCATTTAAAACATTGTTATGCGATCGCTTTTGCGATCGCAAAAAACACATCGCTATGTGGATTCGTCGTGAAATGAATCGCTCATTAAGCGAGGCACCACTGTACATACGTACGTACATACATACATACATACGTATTTTAAAGAACATAAACATCTGGGGTGCAATGCCAAGGCCTCCAGGAACCTGATGGCCTAAAGGAGAAGAGGTTCAGTGAGTTCTCTAGTACTTTGTGAATTCAGACATCAGATCCCCTGCTAAGACAGAGCAGAAGAAAGGATGAGGATGATCAATTCGTGTAATGAGCAGCAAACAAGAAGTGTTTCCATTGGCCCAGCAAGATATGAATTGCTAGGTACAAGGCCCTATCTGAAGAAAACTTCTGTTCTCTACACTTAAGGCCCAGTTCCAGCCCAAGGGGTCTAGGTCTGGCTTTAGCTTAAACTCTCACATCCAAAACCTGACTTTAGGGACCTCACGATGGAGAATATGCTTGCTGCATCTCAGTTTTTGGATGCTCCTGCCTTGAGTGCCAGCCTTGGTTGAGACTTACTTCCTCTGTTCTCCTAATGCCTAATTCGCACCTTTCTTTTTTTTCCGTGACTATCCAAAGAAAGGCAAGCAAAACTGCTTTTAAGGATTTTTTCTACACAGAAAGCCTGTGTGAAAGGGGCAAGGAGAAAGGTGGCCAAGTCCACTGGGATACCCTACATTACTGTTTCTAGGAACCAATTAAAGCTCAATTAGATTTAAAGCAGCAGGGCTTGGGATCAACTGTGTGCAACGGATCTTGGGTTTGTAGAGGGAAATGACTGGGACTTTTCCTGTATTTCTGAGGTATTTCTGTCTAACTGAAGAATGAGCCACAAAATAGGTTTCGTGCTTGAAGAAAAAACAGTGTTGCACACAACTCAGGCCAAGATTCCTTATTGTTCATCACTGGGCCAACAGGGTATCTAAACTTGTCTATACTATACAACGATGTCTTAGCATCTCAATGTGGCCTGAAGAGATCAGGCATGTTTTAGATACGACAATATGTACAAAATAATATGTATAAATACAGTCTAACCACATGATAGTAAATAGAGTAGAGGCAAGCAACATGTCACCTAGTTACTGGACTGCAACTCCCATCATCCTTCTCTTTGGGCTATGCCAGCTAGAAATGATGAGTTATCTCCCTTTGAAACAGATTAACATTGACTTATGAAGACTGAAGTTATCATTCATAATCAAGTACATCTAGAAGTTCAGGGAACTGCTACCTTTGTTTCAAAATACCTTTGGAAGTGGACTCACCAAAAAAAAAAGGGGGGAATGGGGGGGTCATAAAAAGAAAAATTATTTCTGGACTCCATTTTGTACATCAGGAGACCTGAACCTGCGAGTTTTCTGAAGCAGCAAGAATTCTGCAACACTCCTGAATGCTGCTTCTTGAGGCCTTAGGTTTTAGCACACCTACTCTTGAGTAAAGCAAAAACAAACATTTCACTGAGTTGCCTTCAAGGCTGAGAGTCTTGACAGAATAGCAAGGGAGAAAGTATTCATCAGTCACCACTGTACAGTGGCAAAATATCAAATACCTGAAAAAGCCAAAGGGAGAAGAAATCATCAGGCTTCTTATATTAAGAGGCAAAGTTTGGGTGTAAGAGACTAAACAGAACTGAACAGGGGAAGACTAAAAGGTAGCAGGCCCCGGGTTTGCAAGACACCTCCATCTTTGGAAACATTTGCTTCCAGTTTGTGATGACTGTAGTCCCATGTGTTTTGATGCCCTAAGTTCTGCTAATGTATAGTTTGAACACATCTGCTTCCTAGCCTACAATTTCCTCTTTTCTTTCAAGCAAACTACTGACAAGCTTAGCAGTTCGAAAGCATGCAAATGCAAGTAGCTAAATAGGGACCACCTCAGTGGGAAGGTAACAGCGTTCCGTGTCTAAGTCGCACTGGCCATGTGACCACGGAAGATTGTCTCCGGACAAACGCTGGCTCTATGGCTTGGAAATGGGGATGAGCACCACCCCCTAGAGTCGAACACGACTGGACAAAAATTGTCAAGGGGAACCTTTACCTTTACCTTACTGACAAGCCCAGACACACTTTATCGGGCTCATAAGAACCAAAAGCAAAGGCTTTCAACAGTCTTCTCCCTGCTGTGGAAGGACTAGGGAGTGCATCAGCCAGTCATTGTCATGGTTAGGACATTGAACTTGGGAGTTCTAGGTTGTGGTCCCTGCTTCAGCTGTGAAACTCACTAAGAGACCTTGGGGTAATCACTTTCTCTCAGCTTCACCTGCCTCACAGGGTTAGTTTTTAGAGGGGAAAGTAGAGAAAGAGACCAGTTTCTGTTGCCTTGATCTCACTGGGAGAGAGGCAAGATATAAATGTAATTACCTAATATGAGCCTTAGGCTCACTGTGGCTCATTCTCATCTCGCTAAACTAGGAAATAGTGTGACAGCCAAATCAGGCCACTGTGTCAACCCTGCAACCTCACCCACAATATTTGTGTGCATGGAATACCTGCACAAGCAGCCTTTCCCATTTAACTCGTGTCATTTCCACACGTATTTCTCCAATATGCAGTTAATGTCCCTATAGCACTGAAGTCAAAAGGTGAAGACTCTTTGCACAGAAACTCTATTTGTGCCACAATGCAACCTTCAAGACAGAGAGTTGGGTTTTTTTTAATTGCACAGCACCACATGCAACATTAGTTCATTTATGCATGCTTGTCTATGTATCTTTTTCTTCTACTTGTCTATGTATCTTTTTCTTCTAAAGTGTAAATACCATTGTGTCAACAGGGATTATTCTGAGGTAAGTGTTCACAGGATTGCAGTGTTCGTAAGTAACTTAAATAACATGTGTACAATTGGGGTCATTGCCCTGCAAAGGATTGCTGGATCTGGCCCTCTGTCTTCTCTTCAGTGGAAGAACCGCAGCTGATGATATTCTGCTCCACTCTTATATAGCATGAGATTTTTAGGAAAAGCAAATGGCCCTTTGTAATAAATAGGCCATAAATAGATATCTGTAGTAAATAGGCCATAAATAAATAAATATCTGATAACCTAATAGGACAGGAGGCCATATTTATGAATGCAGAACTCATTTGCAGCTGGTAAGCACTTGTGTTTTAACCTCCATGATACTGGCTTGTAAATGAACCAGCCGGTATAATGGCCTTGCAAACTGCAATTATTACTCCTAGTTAAACTATGATTACTGTTGGATTTTGGCTGCAGTCCTCAACAAACTTGCTTGGAAGGCAGTCATACTGAATTCTGATAGTCCCACTTCTATGTAAACATGCACAGGAATAGCAGTGAGTTGTTTGGCTTATCTAGTTCAGATGCAAGCCAAATTGACACCAGTAAGGAACACTAAGTCACAAGCGCAATACTAAAAAGCAATTATAGATCACACACCACTTACAGAGGAGAGTACTGTACTAAGAAAGTACTACTGTATATTTTAGCTAAGCATCTATTAGTAAAATAATATTCATTTGTTGGTACCTTTAAATGATATACTACTCCTCCATCTTAAACTTATGACATTGGAGATCTTCTTTAGGAACAAGAATGGAAAATACAGTTAAGTCTGATATCTTTTCAATGATTGTTTTTACAAAAACAAATTCTTGCTTGTAGAAATCCTGCAATGAAAGCACACTATTTATGAAATGGATTAGGCGTTTTAAGATGAACTGGCTTTCCTAATCCCACTAAGATCACAAATGAATGCCTACATTTTTCTATACTATCGTAATATACCACACAAAACATTTTCAGCAAATGGGTGTGTAACTCAGAATACAATTTTTAAGAGAGATGGTGGGACAGGGAGCACTCCTGCCACTTTCTTGACTTCCCAGAAGTCTTCTTTGTTATAGTTGCTCATGACATCAACAACTGCATCAACACAATCTCTGCTTCACCCATATTTGAGATCCAAAAACTCTAATTAGCACAAACCACAGTTGGTATTAGGATCAAAGTAAAAATTAACTACGAGGAAGTTAGGGATGGGGAGAATTTAATACTGGGGAGCAGAAAGTTAACCACAACCCTTGGCTCATTTTTTGATTCTTAACTGAGATCAAGAAATGAGACTTATTATGCCAGGTCAAACACCAGTTTTTTTTAAAAAATGGAGATAAATTGGCAGGACCCCTAATTGACAGTAAGAGACTGCTTCACCAAAGGAGTTGGTATTTTCTTTTCCTTCCTCACTGCTCCTTATTTAGAATCCACATTTTACACCTACATCTTGAGGCCTGCATCTCTGGTGCCTAGTAAAGCTGTCTGACATATTTTCATAGCATCCTCATGGGGAGATACATAACCTCTTTACTGTGGCACCACTCATAAATAACAAAGATGATTCTACAAGAAATAGCACACCTTTCTCTTTAAGGATACCCTTCCCACAGTGGCTGTTCGCCATGATGGTGGTGGACGCAGTCTTCAAACAAAGTTCATTCAGGGGACAACATGATTTATTAACTAGATTCCAGGGAGAACACAGCAGGCGTCTGCTTCTAGACTGTTTATCCATATGGAGAGAAAGGATTTTGCCTGCAGCTTGAATCCTGCCAGAGTTAGCAGAGGCAGTATGGTACAAATACATTTGGACCTCAAGGTCTTAACCGGGTGTGACCTGTCTGAACCCACCCAGCCATTTTTTCACCTCTGCTTCTCCGTCCATCAGCAAATGGCAAACCATACAAATCAGCTGTGGGGAACCCCCTTCATCCCTTTAAATTCCAATCTGGAAGGGAAAGATACACTGTCTGTGTGTAGGACGAGAGTGTATCTTCTGCAGCTGAAGCCACTGTTCCAATGGAGCAAGTGATACACACACTGCTTTTATGCAATATCCTCCTGCATTACAGAGAGTTGTCGCATTTGCTGCTGAAATCTGGTTGCACCTGCGGACGAGCTTCAGATCATCCAAATCCTGGAAGTTGCTCACCCAAGTCTTAGACTGAAACCCCTATGATGCTGACACAACACCCAAGCTTTTCAAAGTGACTAGAGATGGGCATGAATCTCAGTTCAGAGGTATATATCATATGTGCCCTTCCCCTCCCAGATCCCCTTCCCCATCAATGTTTTTTATTACAATTCATTTTACTTAAGATCCCAATGGTAAAGTTGTTCAGTTGGGGGGGGGAGCAAAATCAAAGCGTGGCAAAATCAGCCCTGTGATCACCGGAAGGCACAAGAAATGGAGCTGGGTAGAGGTTGCAGAGAGACACCTGGGGCCTGCATGCAACTTAGTGGGTTGTACTTTGCCCACTCCAATGTGTAGGAGGCAATGTGCATCCTAGTTTTCACATTTTAAAGTGGCCATATTTAAAAGTGGCTATACTCATAAGGATGAATCATGGTCCAACCATGAAGAGATGCTTTGCTTGTTGTTCCACAGGTCTCTCAAGTGAAGCCACCGAGGGTATGTGGTAGAGCCTTCTCCATTTAGGGATTCATTCACTTCTGGAATTCTGCTGCATGCTAAAAACTCACTTCCTGAGGCATTTCGTCAGGACACAGAAGGCATTGCTTTGGTGAGTCTCTGTTGCTACATTTATCATTTCAGTGTTTAAAGGTTTGTCCTCCATTATGGCCTGCTGGTTCTCCTTCTTCCTCCCACAACCAAACCATGCCCCCCCCCCATCTGTTGCATTTCCACAGTGCTTTGGCATATTCCTACACAGCTACTTGCTCGGATTCTTCTCTGTAGACTGAGGAAAATAACTCCCTTCTCAGAGTCCAGAGACAAAATGGAGTGAGGCAGAAGAGAGAAAGAGCAAGAGGTTTCTTGAGCCTTGAATTGGGCCACATCCATATGGAGTGTGAAGGCCCCACGTACCAGAAATGAATGCACTCTCTGAAAAACCTAGTATTTAAACATTGAATACTGTTATTTTTCTATTTTTGTTACATTGCTTTGAACACTTTGGGCTGTAAACAGGCAAACCAATGTAGCCACGCTGGTCCCTGAGGTAAGAAATAAAATCCACAGTAAGGACACAGATTTATTAGGACCAACATAAATTGCGTAAGCTTTTGAACTCTTCAGAACTCTTCACAGGAACAGGAGATACAGAAACAGGTTGGAGAGACAAGAGTAAAAACAGAAAAACTCAAAATTTAGGCAAATGGCGTGGCCATGAAAATATAAGGTATATTCACCTATTGAAACATCTATCCAAAGTAGGCCAAAAGCTACTGGTGAATTACATCTTTGGTCCACATATACAGCATCCAAAAGAAGGTTGAACAACTGATTAGCTGGTTTGTTGATCCAACCTTCTGATGGGGCTCTTGAAACATAAAGCACAGGGAACAATGCACAACACAACATACTGTATGGTGACATAAACTTTCTCCCCCTCACACAGGCACATCATAGCTCTGTGACAGCCTAGCTTTAGGCTTAAGCAGAAAGTGGCAGTCTAGGTAATCATTTTGCTTGCTCAAGACTGGTGTTATACAGTTTGCTGAACCACACATATTCATTATGACACTCCAATGACTTTCATTTATGCTTCAGTTAGTCAGTAGGCACTTCCCTGTCTTTATAAACCTGCTATATACATTAAAAATACACCACAGGAGCCTCTGGATATTTATTCATTTAAAATATTTAGGTGTCACTTTTCTTTTAAAAATGCAAGGTCGTTTACAGTACTAAAAGAAACAATGTTGAAAGCTAAAACAATAAAGTATTACAATATTTAAAATTAACCAAATACGTTTAAAATTTGGAAATGCAAATTTGCTAAGTTCTTAGAGCTTCCAGGGGTTATGTGTGGTTGCTAACAAGTAGCTCATCTAAAATCTGCACAGGGTACCATTACAACAACATGGATACTTCCTTCTACAGCCTTTTGTGTTCACTGAAATTCTTCCTAACTATAGCTGCATTTTCTGATATAATCATGATTGGTTCCCTCCACTCCCTGTTTATCCATCTGGTTAGATAAAGAGATGCACCATAGCAACCACAGTTCATATCAGTTTAAAGTTGTTCAGAAACATTACATACTCTACAACTCATCCTCATGATTCAATTTGCTCTGTGATTTATTTTTTTAGATGTGAGCAGACTGTGTATCATGGCTACTATGGATATCTGCTGCTAGTTAAGGATCTGGTTGGTGGCAGGTAACACATGTGATTTTCCACAGTTTTTGGTCACATGGACAGCCAGTCTCCACACAACAGGGATCTCTTTATTTTCATATTTATTTTCTATAAAAAGCAAGCAACAGTGGTGGACAGTGGGGTATGAGATTGGGAGTTCCATTCATGAGAGGTGAAAAATTATCCTTCAGAGTCTCTTTTGTAGACTATATTTGAGTTTAATGTTAACACTCTTACATTATTTCCAAGCTTGGGGGAAAACTTACCAATAACAGTAACCTAAACAACTGGAAATACCATATTTTTCTGTGTATAAGACTATACTTTTGTCTAAAATCTTAGACTAAAAAATTTAGGGTCATCTTATACACGGATGTAAGCTGAGGAGACAACAAAAAGAAGTGGCAGAGAAAGCAGGGATCAAAGTGATTCTGCAGCACTTTGATCCCTTTTTCCCTACACTTGCTAAGCCCCACTTAGATTTCTTAAGTTTGGATTAGAAAAGTGGGGGTGTCTTATACATGGGGGTGTCTTATACACGGAAAATATGGTATATAGGGATAAACCTGTGCAAATCTGTGTTTCTGGACCATAGCTCCCAGAATTCCCCAGCAGTTGAAGCAATTCTGGAAGCTGTAGCACAAAAACACAAATCTGAATACATCCATAGTGGGGTCTCAACTAAGTTTCTGTGTAAAGCACAGAACAAGGGAAAGCCAACAGGCAGTGGGTGAGGACCCATCCATCATCTGAAGACTTTGATGTGGCTCTTTCTGTCAGTCAGAGCAATCTAAAGCAGATAATCCTTTTCCAACTCAAAAGCAAGCAGGGGAAACCTCTGAAACAGCCTGGATGAAACAGAGCTGCAACTGTAAACCATATGGAGCTCTCTGTAGCCGCACTACCAAAATAGATTTCTTAGAAAGAAACTGTTTCAGAACACTGTCTAACAATTTCTACCCAATCACCTTGCTTCAATACCACACATACACAGAGAGAAAGAGAGACAGGATAGAAATGCAAATTATTTCAATTTGGTCTTTTTTAGAGAGTTAAAAATTGTCATGTTTGTGGATCAATAAAAACAGTACACAAGGATTTCATTTTTAAAAAAATTATTTGAAAACTAAGACTTCAATACAACTATTGTAATAAATAAAAAAGATAGAATTAATAACTACCAAGGAAAGGGGGAAAATCCTTGTTAATAAAAAGCACTAACTCTTAATACATTACTATCCTTACTACTAACATTTAGTGCTCCCCACCACTGGGACCTTTTGAGATCACTGTTTAATTAATTATTATTAATATTTATTTATTTATTTTCTCATTACAAAACCCCTTGATCCTTCCAAAAATACCACATTTCTTGTGCTGGCACCTAACCCTAACCCTCTCCCTAGAACAAATTCTACAAAATCTCCCCATATATCGCTAAACATATAACATGTCATCATTAATGGCTAAATTCCATATTTCTTTATGACCTTCACTTAACTGGAAAAGTGTAGAATGATTTCGACATTTATTCTTAAAGTAAAAATACCAGCTCTGTTAGATGCAAAGTTTTGCTTGGATTTTTTAAAAACTACCATTCTTATTATGTTGTTACATATGCAGTTTTTGATTTTAATTGTAATCCATCCTAGAGGTTTCTGCACTAGGGTGTGGAATAAACAAACTGTAACATTAGGCTTGATATCTGAGGCACCTTAAGGATTCAGGCAACCCTAAACTATTTTCTGGGAAATCAGTGTGTGTAGGATCACACTGTGTTCCAATGCTTTGTCTGCATTCTATTCACTTTGTGAAAAGCAATCTACATGTTTCTGTACAGTTCCAACTGTATTATTGCATTTCCTCCCACGTCCTACGCCTCTGATCTGCCCCGAGTGCCTGCTAAATAAATCAAGAACAGGTAGAATAGCTCTGCTCAAGAGCCAAGGCAGTTTAACAGCCAACAGAACCATGGAGAGCGCTCAGGAGAGCAGCCTACAGAAATCAACCCTGCCTGTTACCCAAGCAACAGCAGAAGGAGAGCTTGCAACGGATTTAGATATTTTGAAAAGGGGAAAAGCAATTCGTTTCCGAGATGTAGCAGCACGATCAACTAACGCTGCAGCCCAAATGCCTTGGGGGAGAAAAGCTATACACGATGGAAACATGCATCACACTGATTATGCTTCTGTCCTGGGCAATCAGACGTTCTCCTATATACTATATATGGTCCGAGCTTTGTAGCCCTAGCATATGTGCACTTGTGAACAATTCACACTCAGAAACTATCTTCCCCTGACATTGTATTATCACCAGCAGTCGATACAGCTGTATGAGGTACGAAGCTTAATGCCATTAAATAGCTCCAAATGCACAAGATCTGTTCCCACTGCAGGCTACACACTACTCTTGTAATGCAGACAAGAGGCATGGACCTGAACAGACAGACTATTGGAGGCAGTCTGTACAAAAAAACCAACAGTCTGCACTTAAAAATATATTCTGCCTGCATCTGGCTTACGTAACTAGAATTTTAATACTGCACAAAGATTCCCGTATTGCTTTTATGACTACCCAATGGGTTAGTATTCAGCTTACTCCTCCTGGTAGCCCACTAAGGTTACTGTGAGTGGATGTACTTGTTGACTCCAAACAAACAAACAAACAAGTCTATTAAATATGAAAAAGTCCTATTCATGTTTGATAGCCAAAGATCCACTAGTGATTTCTGCTTTCATAAGGGAAATTACCTATGTTTTGGTGGCTAATTGCCACTCTTTACTGAAGTGCTGGTTGAAATGCCCATCTAAGAGCCCTTAACAGTGGATGGGGTTCCATTCTGACTACTTTATATGTATACTTTATATATAAAGTACTGTAGTCAGAATGGAAGCCCATCCACTGCTAAGGGCTCTTTGATGGGTATTTCCCTCTAAACACTTTCACAGCCAAGAGGTTATGCTACTCTGTTCAAGAGAATAGAATAATATTGCTTCATGGAGTTGAAAAATGGAGGAGAATATCCCTTATCTCCAAAACAGCAGAGACACCCAATCCCCTGCTAAAGATTCTAGAGTAGGGGTAGAGTGAGAAGCTTCCAATCCACTTGAGTCATTTTTGAAAGGCAGATGATATCCTTTTTGTTTTCCACCAAAATGAAACTTTATAAAAAAGGAATTGAAATATGAAACATAAAAGAACTAAATACAGATTAAAATTTTCTTAAAGAAAAGAGTTCCATGAATTATTTCAATTTACAGAAATCAAAACAAGAATAAGAACAAGACAAAATTGGAGTATAAATAATTCCCATGTCATCAGATGCATTACATAACAACTGAGAATGTGTTGTTACACAGTGCTAGTTACTATTCATTGGCCAAAATCCTGTTGAACAGCATAGTAAATTGCACTAGAATAGGCCCATTAAACCAATGGGGATTTTGTGAGTTAACTCCTGCATAAGTTCCATTGATTCAAATGGGTCTACTGTAGTAGCAACTTACTTTAGCATAGCAGAAAATAGAACAAGCCTATTTGAATCAATGGAACTCACAGAGTAGACTCACTAAATCCCCATTGATTCAATGGGCCTATTCTAGTGCAAAATGAAATCCAGCACTAAGTCAAAACTAAAGTAGGCCCACTGAACCAATGGACATTTGGTAACTCAACAACTCTGCAAGTTCCTCTGATTCAATGGTCCTACTCTAGTTGCAACTCAGAGTAGGCCCACTGAATCATTATTGTCGGCCAATGTATTTGATAAAGTGGGCTCTCTTTACGTTCCAACATGCATCCGTTAATTAAAGAGGCACGAGCTGCTATTCTTCTTCTTTGTCTTGTGTTTCAGCACTATTTCCCCCATGGAACTGAACATAATTATAATATAGTTTATCAAGATATATGAATTATTACGTGCCTTAATGAGAGTTCAGCCTAATGCTCCTCAAAAGTATACACATAATACCCATCAGGAAGACCAGTTTACCCACCAACATCATATTTAACCCAGAAATATTGATCTGCAGTACTGTAGTAAAAAACCAAGCCCTGTACTTAGTGTTATCACATTCAAAAAGTTCATTGCAACTTGCATATTCATCCCAATTATTTCAGTGGAATTTTCTGCCAGGAAAGGTTACATACTTTGAACTGTTATCTGGTTCACTGCTCACACTTATCATCAGAACAAAGGTTCTTTTTCAATCATTTAATTAATTTACATTAGACGCACAAGGAAAATCTTGCTTGAATTCTGAACTCATTGTGTAAGATAATTGAAAAATAAATGCAAGATAACTTCAGTCTGCTAGCAGATTAGAAGTGTACTTCTTATACACCAAAAATCCACAAGGACTCTAGAAGGGATGGTCTTCAAATGCTGATTTGTTTTTACTGGCCAGACATTATTTGTTATTCAGTGCTAACAACCTCCAAGTATTCCACTAGTTTCCTTTAACGATGAATAGCCTGCAGCTTGGAGAAGATATAAAACAGCAGGTTTAAAGCCTTGGAACAGACTTTTGCCATTTCTTGTCTTCTTCAAACTGCACTGCAATGGATGGCTTTAGAGAATAGGCCTTGCTCGCCTTTGGAATGGCTCATTCATGAATTCATTAAAGCTTATTAATAGGCTGCAATGAAAATTTCTCTTTTAAAAGGGCACCACAATGATTTTGTGGAAGAATAGTCATGCAAGACAGGTAAAAGACAAGCCAAATCTGTTTCGTTTGTACCATTTCCCACCAACCCTGTAACTTAGTTAGTTGGTCTAATATAAAATATTGCCGTGGTACCAAACTTTGGCTTTTAAAAATAGAGCAGAGCATATAATGCAAACCTTTTTGTAAACTATTGGTTCTGTAGATAGCATAAGATGCGCACTGCAGAGGCAGGTATAGGAGAGTTTACCTCAGAAAGTGCTTCATGACGGTAACTTTGCTCTTCAATCCCAGCAACTATCTTCAGCTGATCACAGGTAAACTTCTTCACTGGAATGTATTTATGCTGTGAAAACAAGATTTAACATTTTTAGTAAGTGAAAAGTTTCAATATTCATAGTTAACAAGTGCCTATATATCATTAAGAGATATTTTCAAATGACTTCATGTTACAAACAGAACAAAAAAATGAATATGATCGATTCCTTTATTATGATCCGTAGATCAGATAAATATAAAATTATATTGATCGATGCAACCAAGTTTCACATTGGCTCCCCCCTCCCACCATATCACACTGTTGTATCATGTTCAACTTAGGGTCTACTAAGATTCCTGGATTTTTTTCAACATCTACTGTTGCCAAGCCAGCTGTTACCCATCAAATGTTTTAAGTATCTGCTTTTTCCTGCCAAAATGTATACCATTACATTCACCTTGCTGAAACCCACATAGCTCCAGACCAAATCTCCCCACTGTCTAGGTCATCCTGAGTCTTGATTTTGTCTTCTGGACATTTTATCTTCCGAGTCCTGATTTTGTCTACCCTCCAATTGGTTGTCATCTGCAAATCTAATGAGCATCCCTTCTATAACTTCATCTATACAGATGTGAGTAATACTGGCCCAGGACAAACTCCTGTGACATTCCACTTAACTCTTCTTTAAAGGATGATGAGGAACCATTGGTGTGTACCTGCTGGGTATGGTCTGTTGGCCAGCTATAAATCCTCCAGGCAGCAGCATCGCCTATCGTAGCCATTCTCAACTTTTTTTGGCCATGGTCAAAATGAAAGAAATATAGGCCGATATGAAGGAAATATAGGCCAAATCAGGATTGTGTAAGTTGCATCAGGATTGTGTAAGTTGCATATAAGGTGGGTTGTGAAGAATTGTTTTCAGTCTGTGGTCCCCTTCAAATGGGGCCATGTGGCCCCCACTGAGAATAGCTGACCCAGCCCACTTTTTTCCAGCGCAGTTGCTAGAATACCATGAGGATCCTTCTCAAAAGCCTTGCTGAAATCAAGAAACACTATATTCATACCCATTCCCTCACCTTGTGACTCTGTCAAAAAGAGGGATAGGACTATTTATTTTTGAGAAACCCATGCTGGGTCTTAGTGACTGCAGTGTTCTTTTCTAAATACTCATAGTATAGTGTTGGCACCCTTCAGTCTCAAGAGACTAGGGTAACGTGCTCTGTATGGAGATCTTGGAACAGCGTCTAGTGTGGCTGAGAAGGCCAATTTGAGAGTTACAATCCCTTCCAAACCGGACAAATACAATCTGTCCCCTGTCCAGCTCCCTGATTTTGCTGCTTTGGGGACTGCCTCTTCGCCTCGGCCTCCTGGACAAGGGTCTCTTCAAATTGGGAGCGGCCATGATACACCGCCTGCCTCCAGGCTGAACGCTTAGATGTCAAGGTTTCCCATCTGTTAAGGTCTATTCCTAAGGCCTTCAGATCCTGATTGCAGATATCCTTGTGCTCACAGGACAACTGTGCTCATAGAACCTCTGCTTGATATAGATGTCAAGCTGTTTGGTCAATAATTGACTAGATCTTCTTTCCCACATTTGAAGATGGGGATGACATCTGCTCACCTCCAAGTCTTCAGGGGACCACACTTGTTCTCCAAGAATTCTGAATGACTAGGAAGAGACACTCTAAGATTACATTAGCAGATCCCCTTAATACCCCTTAATATCCTAGCAGATCCCCTTAATACCCAAGCCCAGAAGACTTGAATTCATTGAAAGCACCTCAGTGTTCCCATACCACTTCTTTACTGACCTTGGGCTCTCCCTTATTTATACTATCTGCATTAGAAAGCACACAGTTTTCCTTCTGGGAGAAGACAAGAGACTAAGTAGGTGTTTGGTACTCCTGCTTACTCTCTGTCCCTTCCTTGGTACTCCTGCATACTTTGTCGATCTACAATTTCCTTCTCCTCCTTCTTGCTTCAAGTAGCGCTGAAAACCTATTTTCTCTTATTTCTAACCTCTTTCACAAGTTGGAGCATATTTTGAGCTGCTGATCTTAATCGCCAAGAAGGTGCATATGGGGAGATATGGTCCTTCAGGTATCCTGGACCCAAGCTGTGTATTATTAGCTATTCTTTGATACCCCTCCTTGGTAAGTTGGCCCTCCTTCCTCCTTACACATTACTTTTTAAAATCTGAGCTCATCTGAAAGCTCCTCATGGAGCCACCCCAGTTTTTTAGGTTTCTCCCACTTTTCTTTTTCACAGGAATTATTTGTAACCACACCTACAGTATTCATGTTTATGTGTTTCCTTTAAAATATATATATATATATATTTCTGAATTTCAGATCTCACTCAGGGGCCGAAATCTATGTTGGCAAAGCTTCGCAGCATAAATGCTGGTGATATCATCAGCCCACAAAATTAATCTTTAATTTAATTTAAAGTTCCCTATCCTCCCCCCTCCGGTTCTGGGATCGCTTTTGACCTTGGGAAACCTTTGGGTGGTGTTGGGATGGGAGGAGGGAATCTTTTGAAGAGAAAGCAGGATAAAACTATTTTAAATACATTAAATTAAAAAAAATCATTGCTGGATTGCTGGTGGTGGGATCAGGACCATCACCTGCAATTCAGTGGCAATTACTGGGTATTAAAGGCTCCTCTTCCCAATTTCAAGGCTCCCAAAACCAAGAGGGATCCCTAAGGAGCTTTGAAATCTGCACTGTGGAGGATAAGATGCTTTAAATTACGTTAAATTAAATAGCAATGCCTGTGGGTGATGATGTCATTGCCACTTATGCCCACAGTGTTGCACAACAGAATTTCAGTCTGTATCTCCTTAAGCTTATCAAAAGGAGATGTCTTGTTACACTACTTGGAACTTTCCTTTTTATCAGTAAAGGAAAGCCCAAGAAGGCATGGTCATTTCCCGCCCAACCTCTCCCCTTTCCACCAGCTGATTTCCCTTGTTGCATCCTCCACCTTCTGGACTATGAAATCGCCAGTATGACATATCAAGAATTTGTTCAACCTTGTATTTTAGGCCAACTTTGTCTGCTGACAGGTACCAGGTGGTTAAAGTCTCCCATTATGATTATACTTCTCCCCCATGTGTGCAAACCCTAGCAGATTTCCACTGGTGACTTCAGTCTGCATGTGATTTCATCGCGCTGTGTATCAGTCACATGCACCCCAAATTCATCAAAGGAAGCCTTTAATCTGCAGTGACTTGCCACCACTGCTGACACCATTCCCACTGCACATGCAGAGCTGTGCAAGAGGATTTCAGTTTATGAACACTGTATCCGGCTTCATCATCTGTTTCCACGCAGGTTAGAAAGGAGGGGTGGTGGTGTGTGGGATCTGGTAAATCTTGGCAAGCTCTCTGCCGTATCCTAGATCTTGACCACCAAGGACACAGCATACCTTCCAAGACATCCTCTCAGGGTTGTAAACTGGGCTTCTGTCCCCCTCAAAAGAGTACAGTACTAGACTTTTGCCTACCTATCTCTTACTTTCCCAACAGCTTAAGTACCGTGCGCTCCCAGAATAAAAACATGGCCAACCTTCAACTATACTATGCAAGCCAAAGAGGCAGCTGACATAAATAGCCACCCTTTTATCTGCCTACTGATCCTCCTGCCTCGTTTCTTCTTTCAAAAAGGCTGTGAATATATAAAAGTATAATGTCTCCTGCTAAAAGGAAAATAAGCAAGTGTTCGAGAAGTGACTTGGAGACCATGCGTACATTGACATCAAGAATACACAAGCGGGAAATGGCGAAAGCCTCTTTCATTAAGATTGCTTTTGACTGGTTGAATCCTCTTGTCATCCCCCAAAGACCCTTCTAATTACCACTGCCAGCAGTGACACCTGCTTCAGGAGGAGAGAGAAAGAGGCTACCAGCAGCAAACTGATTCATTAACGAACTCAGCAGGCTGGCTTCTAACACGCCCTCAAGATGCCTTTGATGTTCCTTACATAACAGCAAGGCGCAGGCTGGGGATGGAAAGCAGAAATTAAAGCGGCCCAAATCCTTCTTCCAATCTGACGGCAGCATTTGGGGGAGAAAGACAGCATATGGAACGTGTGCATATGCTGTACACTCTATTGGGTTTTGCTTTCTTGGGACATGCAGGCTATAGGGGCAGCTCTTTCAGGCTTGCAGGGGGAAAACAGAGATGCACAACATACACATACGAATGGCTGCTACAGTCTTTTTATGAGCCACAGAAAATGTTAAAAGTTGTGTTGGGTTGGACCAAAGGCCTATCGAGTCTAGCATTTCCTTCACACACTGGCTCTTTTGAGTTTTGACTTCCCAAGCAATTATTGTAACTGACTGCAATGCTGACACTTGCACTCAAGCAATGTCATCACCTTGCAGGAGCTTCTCACCCTTTCTCATCACGAAAGAGGCAGAGGAAAAATGTTATAGCTGTATGATATGGTATGGTACAGCACCGTATGGTATGGGAGGTATGACGCCACTTTTCAAACACTTGGAAAGTATTCACACAGAGGAAGGAAGGGCAGGATCTATTCTCGATCATCCCAGAGTACAGGACATGTAATAATGGGCTCAAGTTACAGGAAGACAGATTTTGGCTGAATATCATTCCGAACTGTTAGAGCAGTACGGGAATGGGACCAATTTGGAGGTGGTGAGCTCTCCAACACTGGAGGCATTCAAGAGAAAACTGGACAAGCATCTGTCAGATCTGCTTTGGTTTTGATTCTTGCATTGAGCAGGGGGTTGTACCATGTTTTCCCCAATATAAGACTTTTGCTCCAAAAATGCATTAGGGCTTATTTTCAGGAGATGTTTTATTTTACAGTTATGTCCTCTTCCGGTTGCTGCACAATGGTGGAGGGCGGGGTTTCACTTAACTGTGACTTATTTTTGGGGTAGGGCTTATATTACGAGCATCCTGAAAAACCATACTAGGGCTTATTTTCAGGTTAGGTCTTATTTTTGGGGAAACAGGGTACTTGGCCCTATAGACCCCTTCCACTCAATTCTTCTATGATTCTATGGTAGCGCACAGAAGAGCCATGGATTCAGCATGATGACCACAGGTCGAAGTGGGTGGCTTGGAAAAATGGAAAGCAAAGGGAGAACTCGGGGATTATATAACAAGTCTAAACTACTTAAAAAAATAAAGCATTTCAATTAACTATAGCTAAATTTCTAAGCTGGACATGTAGTTACTGCAAAGAACACCCTACCTTAGGCCTATACTAGAAACATCTGGCTGCCCATTTTCTGATCAAGGGATGTCAAATGGTTGCTCCTAAAATGAGCTGTAAGTATTATTGACCTAAAGACAATTCATGCTGTTCTCTCTTTAAGGATAAAGAGAGGGAGGGTGGTAGAGGAACATGTAGTTTCTAGACACATTCTAATTTATTTAAAGCACAGGGGGATCTTTGTTTTCCAATTGTCAGATCCTTTGTTTTCTAAAGACATAGTTTCCTGGGTTTTGGAAGGACAGCAGCATGACAGAAGCCTACAGGATGGAAGAGTATGTTGGTTCTCTTACACAATATGAGAACTTCCACAAGTTCAATATGAGTCATCCACAAAATGAAGCAGCAGTAGATGCAGGAATGAATTCTTCAGACAACACCTATGTTACTTACAGAATTTAATGGTTTGGAACCTTGTTAACAGATGGAGCATCTCTCCCTAAGATTATCCACCCAGGCTAGCCGAGAGTTGCGTTTGTGGGTGATTACCCCTAGAGAGATCCAGCAAAAATACCACCAGGAATCTGGTCTTCTTGGTAGTGGCTACAGCACTACAGAATGCGTTTCTTGCAGATATACGCCCCTCCTGGCTTTCAAGAAATGGGTAAAACCCATACTGATTGAAGACACTTTTACAAATATCTCTTTGACACCCTTGTGGACCCATGAATTGATTATTGAGTTTGATTTGCTATGCAGGTTTTGTTTCTTTTTGGACATCCTGGTTTATTCATGGTTTCTGATTCTCTGTGTTTATGTCCTTCTCAGTGGAAACAGGTAGTTGTGTTTTTAACCACTGTTAGCTGCCCAAAATAGTGCTTAAGTTCTAGATAGGTGGGGGTATATGTGTGATGAATGAATGAATAAATAAATAAAAATTTACAAGTGAGAGCTGTAACAAAATCTTGCAGTGTGGGTACTTTTATTCAATGTTCAAGCAAGATTAATATGGTTCACAGGTCTTGTGTGAGTTGGAAGCAGAATCTAGAAGCAGAAAATTGGATCTGAAACCCAAAGACCCACTTCCCCTCATCTTTATATAGTATTTATTCATTTGTTCTATATTGCACTTTTCCTCTTAACAGCTTTGGGCAGCTAACCATCTACATAAAACACACGTCAGGATCCTGTTAGATTCTATCTCCTGTGCAGAGGCAGTCATGCAAACAATTTCCATGTTTTGCAGGCTGTCATGCCACTGTCCATGCTCTCCATTAGGCAACCAGGGAATTACTGAGTAGACAACAGGTAATCTGCAAAATAATGCATACTGCCTACATGGTTACCCTAGTACGCATGGTGACTCTAAGAGGTTCCCGGACACAAATAATGGCTAAAACCATCAATTTAGATCTAAAATCACAAACCTAAAATTACATATTACATATGTCTGGACTCACAAAATTAGAAATGTGTGTTAAAAGGGGCTGGTGGACTAGAATTCCTTTCCCTGGGAGACCCAAATGTTGTTCTTTCCTGGCTTAGAGAGAGAAGCAATAAAATGGGCCACAGTGACGGTATCGCACAGGCCTGTATGCAAAAAATCAGGTCCTTTGTTGGTCTCTCAGCTCTTTTCGCAGAATGTGCTAATTAATCAGAGCACCCAATTTTAATACAGTATATATTTTAATATCTATTTTTTAAATTTAGAATATTTTGATACCACCTTTCAGACAAAATCAATTGATGGAGTAAAAGTTTACAATTAAAGGACAGAATTAAGAAAAATAATCAAGTAAACATGACAGCATAACAGAATAGCAGTATACAACTTTTCACTGTTCAGCTAAAAGCTGCCTGGAACACCCAGGTGTTAAGGCAGTTGTTGGGTAAGCTGCACAGGCCCAAGATGACCCCAGTGAGGAGGAGGAGTTCTCTACCTAGAAAATCCTGAAATGAGTCACCATAAGTCAGAATTGACTAGATGACAGATTATTATCATCATCATCATCAAGAACTGTGTAGGAAGGAGCCATGTGTATAGTCTGGCCTAAGGCAACCCATAAGGAGGTGGCCACCACAGGGAAGGTCTTGTCTTTTATGCCTGCGCATCTAATGGCTGGTGGTCTTCTGACGTTACAGCTAGATATGAGAAGTCGTGTAGACTAGCTGGGAAGCATTTGTGATTGGCAGTCAACAGAACAAGCAATGCTGGGACATACAATAAGCGGCAGAAAAAGACACAAAACCCACTGCCTTCTAGGTAAAACAGAGGCAGTGTCTTTTAAAGTGAAATTGTAGGAGGGAGGGTAAGGCCATTGGTGAACAATTATCGTTGGTGAGTCGATTATGTGGCAACCTCACCAACAGATGCTGTCTTCTCTTACTCCAATCACTATGTCACACCGACTTCAAATTACACCTCTATTCCCGCATGGGTCTACAGTCTACACATACCTTTCAATCCTCCTTCACTCCACAGCCACCTCTCATCTTGTACAATGACCTCATCATGACATCAACGGTCTGGACTCTATTCTTGTATCTTAACATTTGAGGAAAACAAAATGGTATCATTTCAGAAGCCTTTTAATCTACTTTGACACGGCACTTTCCTGACATGTAGATACGGCCCTTGTCTCTTTACTGCTGTTTGGCAAAAGCCCAGGGCCAGATTTATGCATTAGAAAAAACCCATGTCAGAGCAGATTATGTGGCTTTCAAAATGACATCGTACACACACCTTTCCCTTTAAGTTAATATATAGTAATAAATAGTTAAAAACACATCCTGGCATTGTCGCAGTTTTTTTTTTTAAAAAAACCAATGAAACAACTAGAGCAGCAGCCACTGTAACCCTGATTTGAGGGTGATGTGACGGGATGCGGAAGTGACAAAAAGGAGTGATTAAAAGGAATGTGTTGATCTGATTTGTAGTTTAACACTACAAATGTGTAGTGTTAAACTCAACTTGACCATCCTGCATCAGGACTTTGCATGCTAAACCCGCTGCAGGGTCCATATACATAATGCTATTTGCAAGGGCCACCAGAAAGCTGCGTTTTGATTGTCTTTTGGAGGGGGGAACAAGGAATTATACTAAGAAACAGATTTTAGATGACCCTATTAAGATGCCAGCTACCATCTGGAGTTGTGTGTGTATCAGCACTCCCACTGTTGTTCCTATCACCAAGCAAAGAACATTAAAGAGGGGGGGGGGAGAGAAGAAGAAGAGGGGAAAAAGCAACAATCATTCAATAGAGCATACCTTGGCATTTTGTAGCTGGCATTCAGCTTGCCTGCCAAGTTATGTTACGTCTCTCAGCCCTAGTAGATTAGCATCCCCAGGCAAAGACAACAGAGAAAGGTATCCTGTCACTCAACAGATTCTACAGCTCAAAGAATGATACTAATATTACATGCACCATTGTTTTATGCAGCATTAGATATGTAGAACCTAAAGGCTTCCCATCTTTATAAAATAGAAACATATACCCTACTCCTCCTTGATGAGGATTTGGACATTTTAAACTGGTTTCTGCATCCTCTACATACCTGACTACCCAAGTAGCATGCAGAATATTATTCTTTCCATGGGTATGACTTCAGTTACTACTATCACATAATGAACAAGAAAAATGTGCATTTACTAGAACATCTTTTTTTTTTAACATAAATAACATGTACAGGGCATAGATGCAAGCATTCCAGTTTTATAAATATGACACAAAATAAGAAACCACAGTTCCAAGGATTCAAAGATCTTTCTGAGTGTGCACAAAAGTTGCATTTTTAGCATTGTAATAACTACAATTTGTGTTTTTTTGGAGATTTAACTTTCAGAAAATGATTCTTAAAATGCAAAAGCGTGATTAGGCCAAGAAACGGCATTCTTCCAATACTGTTGCTTCCATGACATCAGTTATTTATTACTGTGTAACACTCGCACTGTGTAGAGACGTGTGCAATAGAAGCCGCTCACATATTTATTACCAGTAGCAAATTTTAAAGCTGTGATGGAATCAGGCTACAGTTAAGCGATAAGCAGCCTTCCCGAATATTTTCCATTCAACCGTGTCACAGACTAGCAAAAGACAAATACAATGCCCCATGCATGCAAATATTTCAGAAAGCAGAAAGAGATTACAGGAATGCATCTTGAAGATAGTATTTTTGCTAAATTGTCCATTTAAAAAAATTGATTTGGTAAGATATAAAGTGGCATACCAGAGTATATTTAAACATACCAGTACATGCTTTCAAGCCCTTTAAAAATGTACCTGTATGACCTATAATTTTGCCATTTTTACACTGGATGCGTTTATCCTCTCTTCAAATCTCCACCCTTCTTCATTTGAAAGGGAAAAGCATAGGCTGGTAAGACCACATCACCAAAGATTAAATTTGGGTTCACTGCAGCAAAGCAGAACTCTTAACAGGTTGGAGGTGTGACTGTGAAACAATTAAGCACTGCTATAGCTCACCCACACAGGTCCTCTACAGCCTCTTGACAGCTTTAAACCCATCTTAGAAGATGGCCTTATATTTTGCATTATTGTGACCCAGATTAAAGCCGCAGGAGCTCTTTCTTCTTTGGAGCAGCTTCCATTACCTGCTTTCCACCTTATTGTGCTTAGAGCTGTCAAGCCATCAGCAAGACACCAACACACACTGCAGAGCTGCAACGCAAGTCACCTGGATGCAAGCCCAGAACCTGCTTAACAAATCCTTCTCTGAGCACTAGGGAATGTATCTACATTATTCAGCTGGCATGCTGAGAGCAACACATCTCCACTACCATCATTTATTAGTCAATGAGAATAACCAGTCACTCATCTCTTCTCAAACACCACTGAGTGATCCACAAACCAGTTCAAGCTTTACACTGATTTGAATTTGCACTCCTATGCTCAATTACTTGTGAGCAAGCTCCACCAAATGCAAAATAGGCATGTACAAGCTTGCATTTTAATTCACAGTAACTTCCCAATGATATTACAGCTGCCGTAGTTCTATATACAGTACAGATACTTGGAAACAAGTTATATCAAGGATACAAGTATATACACATTTGCTAGGGAACAAATGTCAGGAAACTTGAAGAGACTTAGCCCCAAGCAATAATGAGTAGTACTATGTGGTGCAAAAGCACAGGCATCAACGGCTTGTGACACCCCCCCCCCATGTTCTTGGACTGCATCTCTCATCAGTCCTTACCAGAACAGCCAACAGTGAAGGATGATGGGGGCTGTAGTACAGCAACAAGTTGCCCACCACTCCTACAGTAGCCATTCAGATCCTGCATAAAGATATACAAGACTGGGCAATAATCCTGTGCAAACTTACCTAGGAGTAACCCACAACAAACACTGTGAGGCTTACTTCCAAATAAACATGCATAAGAAAGGGATGCACTGTTGCAGTTTAGGGCGGTCAAATGCAAAAAAGAACAGGGCTCTTGGGCTTTTAGTTATTGTTCAGAAGAGGCAACTCAACAAGTGTACCCTACCCAACAAGTTACAACTTCGGAAATTCCCTTCTCTATCCAATAATTAAACTTCCAGGCAGATGGTGTGTTAGCCTATCGTTGCAAAAACAGCAAAGTCTTTGGGCATCTAAAAACTAGTATGCTTTATTTGCAATAATTTTTCATGCACTGTGGCCCACTAGTGCATCTGACAAAATGAAGTCTATGAAAGGTGATGCCAATTAATCTGGTTAGTCTTTAAAATGTTGTTTCACCAGCAATTAAAGATATGGAAGCTCTTTTGTATCTGGTGGTCTACTGCAAGCCTACAAAACTGAACTTTTGAAGGAGGATGTGCTGAACATCATTTGTTTGCTCCATCTGAGCAAATATGCGCAGAATTGGGCAGAGTAGCCACCTATTGTGAAGTATTCTTTTCTAACCAAGATGGTAACTGGGTCACCATCTTGTTCACTCACTTTTTTTTTTCTTTTAAGCCATGTTAGGGGAAAATCCCTGTGCCTTCCTTCATCCCAATCTATTTAAACAGCTCTGAACTGGGATTAGATTTTTTTGTATTTCTTTGTTTACAAGAAGCTATGCACAGAAGACTATCACGTCTTATTACACCAAGGTGGAAGTTGGGGGGGGGGTTAATATTTCCAGCACTGGAATGCTTTCAATCTGTTCCAGCAAACCCAACAACGATGCCTAAAAACTGACTTTGTTTTATTGTTTTATAGCTCTGCGGCACAGTGTCGTCATTACCCGGTTGGGATATACCGTCTTCTCAAGCTCTATGGATATTTTTTGTGTTTTACATGGAGCATAAATTCCTCCAGTATTGGCCACCCATGGGACCTGTTAAAATTGAACCATCTTAACAGACTCCCGCTTTTTTTTTGTGAGGCAGGCTTTCAAGGAAGCTGGACTGAGGTTTATATCACCACAACAACACACTGCTGTGAGTGTTTCACTCAAATTGAAGCATTAGATTCTTTCGGGCTTGCTCCCAGGTAAAACGTACATTAGCTAGGATTTTAGGTATCTGCTACAGGTCTGTAAAGAAAGGATCAAAAGGGGGAGGGGAAAAAAGGAATGAAAATCAAGTTAAGCCAAGAAGATTGTTTTCTGTCAAAATTCACCTTCCTCAGCTTTTGTTCTTTTCGGGGTTCAAAGACTGGGGGCATTTTCCCAGCCGGGGGGGGGGGATATTATTAAGAAGCCGCCAGCCCCATCCATAGCAATCGTAGTCTGCGAACGAGGCAGGAATCTCAATGAATTAAAGCAGATCTTCGCCGGCTCCTCACAGCTTGGGGCGTGAAGAAGGGCAGACCCCCCCCCAAACCGCGGCCGATGCCCCCACCTTCCCGCCTCTCGTCCCATTTCAGGGGGGGTCGGGGGTCTCCCTGCCTCCCTCTCACCTGCTGAACTGGTCGTGCGGATGGTGGCTCCGGGGGACGGGTGCGCCGGGGGGGTGTCAGTCGTGGCGCCCCCCCTCCTGCCCCCGGGGAGCTCCCGCCGCTCGCCATGATTAATTGATTGCCGGTCGCTAGGCGACCCGCGCCGGGCTGGTTTGCTGCTTTTTTTTTTTTTCAAGAGCACCCCCAGCAGCCATTGAAACGACGAGCAGGACGCGAGAGCTGATCTCGATGCAGCTGGCAGGGCAAGACGGGATTTTTTTTGGGGGGGGGGGGAAGAACAGAAGACGAAAGTCCTTCGCTCCTGCCCGACCAAGATGATGCATGCATCAGTTCTGACTCTGCAGAACTCAGGAGCAAGGAGAATTAAAAAAAACATAACGAAATAAAATCATGCAAAGGCGATAGCGGGCCAGGGAAGAGCGGGAGCCCCCCCCCCCCAATCTGGATAGTTTGCAGACTCCCGTCCCTGCAAGGAAAAATGGGGAAGGGGTGTAACAATAAACCCCGCTCCCCACCCCGCCGCCGCCCCCTGTCTCCTTCCCCAGAGCTATTCATTCACTCACCCGGTTCTTGGAGCTCACAGTGCCATCGCCCCCGCCGTCGCCAGCAGCCCGGCCGAGCCTCCCGATCCCCGGCGGCGCTGTTGAATTCGGGCCACCGGCGGTGGGATCAAAGGAGGAAGGCGTGCGCCAGGAAAGCCGCCCGCGACACCGACGCCGCCGCGGCTGCTGCTGCTGCTGCTGCTGCTGCTGCGCCTGGACGAGCAGAGGCGCAGCTCCTGGGAGGCTGGATGAATGGCGAAGGGGGAGCGTCGCGCTCGTTTTGCCCCCTGCTGGCGAGGAGCGAGAACTACAACCCCAGAGAGGACGCAAAAGTGCCTAAGCGTCTAGAGTTCATAGAATCATGGAGTTGGAAGGGGCCCTATAATGTCCCAGTATTAAGTATAGGGGTGGGGTGGGGGGAGAAGGCTGAGGCTCAGAGACAGAGGCCTGCCAGGATAGGATGTGTGGTTAGTGTGGAGAGAACCAGTATGGTGGAGTGCAGTGGTTCCCAAACTTTGGGTGACCCTGATGTTCTTGGACTGCAACTCCCAGAAACTCTGACCAGCCCAGCTGGTGGTGAAAGCTTCTGGGAATTGCAGTCCAGGAACACCGGGTCATCCAACGCTGGGTACCACTGGTGTAATGGATAGAGGATCAGATTAGGGCTCAGAACTCTGCGGAGACCTGGGTTCAAATCTGCCCTTGATCATGGAAACTCACTGGAGATGGCAATGGTAAGCCACCTTAGCTCAAAAAGCCTATTGTGGTCACAGTAAACTGAAAGTGACTTGATTGCACATAGCTACAACAGCTGGATGACTCCATGATCTGGAACATCCATGACAGAGCAAGAAATAGTGTTTTCAAGGGTTTATTCCAGTGGTTCCCAGCCTTGAGTCTCCAGATGTTCTTGGACCAAAATTCCCACCACCCACTGTGCTGGCCAGGATTTGTAGAGAGTTGTAGTCCAAAAACATCTGGGGACCCAAGGTTGGGAACTGCTGGTTTATGGTGATGTTGCACTGTGTGGTATGGGGAGAAAATAAAACAGAAGCAAAGCTTGGAAAAATGTTTGGCTCTCTCTGTGTGTGCTCTTAGCTAAGGGCACAAGGCAAAAATTAACCTTTACAATGTTGTTTAACAAAACATTAGGCTATTACATATGGCATGGGGTATTTAATGCATCTCATTATGCTATTTTGGTATCATTTCAGAAATATAGTTTAGGCAGTTAAGAGCTGGCAAACATTTATTGCTTCTAGTCACTTTTCTCAAGCTTGTGTCAGCAAAGCAATTCAAAGACTAGGCAACCTGTCTACCACCTTAAGGGAATGGCTAGCTAGGATTTAGTCGTGTAGTAAGCTTATAAGTAGGACTTTAAATGCCTTTCTGGACCAAAGCCAAAAGGTGTAACCTTGACCCTGCTTCAGGTAATGGACCTGTGCCGTAGACATGCACAGATTTCTGCATGTTCAGCAGTTTATGGTTTCTTAACAAGGAATGCTCATGCTATTCCAAATGGACAATAAGGGAGGTTCTTAATCTAGAAAAGAATGTGAACTATTAGACAAGACTGCACTGTAACACCATTTAAAACAAGAGGTTTCATCCAATTTAATTGATTAATAAAATCAGCTCAATCGTTAGTAATTTGCCTATGAGTAAAACACTCATAATAAGAGGGGGGGGGGAGGAAGCACAATGCAATTCTGAAACTCAAAAGCCAGCAGCACATAAAGGCAGCATTATGATAAATCATCTTGGAATGGCTGCGTATTAAAAGCCAGCCTGAAGACCTGCACTGTAGTTAGAGGTCATGTATAGTTTAGGTGGTAGGGAGCTCTGGACAACATGAAGATTCCATCTGTTTGTGCCCAACTAATCTTAATGGGAGACATGAGCCGAGCAGAGCTGAGCCACTGAATTTGATCTCAAGGTCCTGTAAGTGAAGGTCCTTTAATAGCCTCACCTCCAGCTAATTGCAGTGTCAAGCTTAACATAAGCAACATGAACCAAGACCACAAGAAGCTCCATTGGCCGGTGATCCATTTCTAGGCAGAAGTACTGGTTTTAACCTATAAACATGGACCTAAATATGGTCCATGGTGTCTCCAAGAAAGCATCCCCCTTCATGAGCTTTTCTGGGTGACCAAAAAGCCTTTTTCTCAGTCCCACCATCCTAGTGGAGACACAGGAGACGGCTTTCTCGGTTGCTGCTCCTAGACTCTGGAACTCCTTCCCAGAGAAGGCCAGGCTGGCCCCATCTTTGCTGTCCTTTGGTAAGTTTTTTTTGTTGAGATTTTGACGTGAAAATGTATTAAATATTAATGTTGTATAGTTAAATGTAAAATGGCTGATTTTACCTGAGTCACTGTACTGATTGTATTCAGGTGTGGGCATCAAGGATTAAAAGACAATGTTGTACAGCTGTGTGCATGATGAAACTTTGTGTAACAAAAATGAAGTAATATATTTTCTGATTGGTCCCAGAGCTGTACATAAGTCATGTGTAAAATGAACGTCTTTATTTGCTATAAATCATCACTTTTTCCTATGCTGTGTGTTGCTTCGTGTCATGTTATGCTGCCAGAGGAATGTCTATACTCTATGTATATGTGTAAATAGACTAAGTTGTTGGTTTTACTCTCTCAGTGTCATCGTGTCATAAGTATCTCTGCTAACCAATATCTCCTTACTCTGCTGATGTTATGAGAATACACGTTGTAATCAAAATTCTCAACATTTTCTCAGGCAAGCTTTTCCTTAGTGACTGGCTGTCTAAGAGAAGTTTTAAAACAGAACGGTTTGTATTTTTATTGCCTTTAAATCTGTTTTAGTAATGTTTTTATCCAACATTTTAATAAATTTATTTTAAAAATATTTGAATAATTTACAGTTTTTAGCTTTTAATATTGAATTTTTAATGATGTAAGCCACATTGTGTCCTTTTTTAGGAGAAAGGCAGGGTAAAAAATATTTTAAATAAATAAATATATCAGTGTCCAGTATGATAGGTGTGAAATTGGTGTCACATGTTCTGTTCCCAGTCCATCTGTGTGGCCATGTTTCATGTCAACTGAACCTTCTGAAACCTACTCAAATATGGGCCCATTATACCAACCAATCTTGAATGTTGCCCATGTCAAAGCTAAGATTACCACTTTAGATACAATTGCAGCTGGCATTCCAAACGTGTGTGTATGTGCGTGCGCGTGCACGCATACACACACACACACACACACACACACACCTGGTAAGAGATGCTACCTGCCCTTTTGTAGATGAGCTTAGCCAAAGCATATCATTCAGTTGCAAATATGGTCCTTCAGTGGGAGTGCAAAGTTATCCAAAGCCAGTTTCTCATCAGGTCAGCCAGCGCTACTGCTAAGAGCCCCTTCATTTTATATTTATTCATCCTCATCCATTACTAGACACCTGCCCACATGTTCTACAGCTGCTCTGGGATTTACAGATTGAGCAAAAAGAAAGCAGAGCTGCGATGCCATCCACATATTGGTGGCACTATAGCTGAAAACTCTGAATGGCTTTTCCCAGTAGCTTTGTGTAGATGTTAAAGAGCAGGCAGGAGATGATGAAACCCAGAAGAGTCCTTTAAGTCAAAGACCACATGGTGGAATGAAGTTCCTCATACTCTCCTTCTGAGATTGGCCCCCTGCAAATGACAAGAGGTGCCGTAACACATCCCAGCGTCAGTCCGTTCAGGTGACCATGCTCAACATGGAGAGGCCTAGTAGAAGCAACATGGTAATACTCCTTGTGTCCTTTCCCAAAGCATGGAAAATAACCTTTTTATTTATTTTTTCTACTACGATTCCTTGGGCTATCCAGCCAGTATGCTGTAAGAGCATTGTGCTAGTAGGGCACCCATTCTCTGCCAGTTTTTCTGCCATGGAGCCCATGCACACCCCAGGAATTCCCGTTGCCCTCAGTTTCCATGGGTTGAACATTCTAGAGTTAGGACAACAGTGGCAGAAAAAGCTGCCTTTGAGCAAACAGGACCTGATAATCTCACAGTCTTTCTTTTGAAGAACTTCTGATAACTACTCAAAAAACATAAGAACGTGCCTTCTATAGAATCATCCCAGTGGCCCATCTGGCTTAGTAGTGGCAACGTTGGTGGCAGCAGGATTTGAGGTGGGCCTTTTCCCAGTAATTAGCTGGAGATCCCTGATATTGACTGGTGGCTTCCCATTCAAGTACTAACCAGGCCTCACCTGTTTAGCTTCCAAAATGAGGAGGTATAACAAGGAATTCTCAACGACAGACTTAGATTTCAGGGGCAGCACAAGACAATTTGCAGCAAACAGCATTCTCTTGCCTCCCAGAGTCACAGCATATATTGCCGTAGCATGGAGGAAAGCGATGACAAATCTTGACAGCTTCTTAAAAAGCAGAGACATCACATTGCCAACAAAAGTCCGAATAGTCAAAGCTATGGTTTATCCTGTTGTGATGTATGGAAGTGAGAGCTGGACCATAAAGAAAGCTGACCGCCGAAGAATTGATGCCTTTGAATTGTGGTGCTGGAGGAGGCTCTTGAGAATCCCCTGGACTGCAAGGAGAACAAACCTATCAATTCTAAAGGAAATCAACCCTGAGTGCTCACTGGAAGGACAGATCCTGAAGCTGAGACTCCAGTACTTTGGCCATCTGATGAGAAGAGAAGACTCCTTGGAAAAAACCTTGATGTTAGGAAGGTGTGATGGCAAGAGGAGAAGGGGACGACCGAGGATGAGATGGCTGGACAGTGTCTGCGAAGCAACCAACATGAATTTGACACAACTCCGGGAGGCAGTGGAAGATAGGAGGGCCTGGCGTGCTCTGGTCCATGGGGTCACGAAGAGTCGGACACGACTAAACGACTAAACACACACACATGGTCAAGTTATCTGAGAACCTGAGGCAAAAATTCCCACAAGTGCTGTCTCTCCATCAGAAAAATACAGTACTACAATAAGTCGGGGATGACATAATGGGACAAAACGACAACTAACATTTTGTATTAATCAACCCATTAACAAATAATATTTAATTTATTTAGAATTTGTTGCTTAACACAACTTCCTTAAGGTACCTAATGATAGGGTCGGCATTCTTAGAAAGTCACTGTGTTAGTTCAAGAAATCTTCTCTGGTGTCTGTCTCCTCCAGTTCCTCATCAGCTTGAAAAAATATGGGACTGTGCTCTACGGGGACAGGAACTGTGAAATAAAATTACTTCTTTGGTACAGCTAGTATGAGAATCATCAATTAAAGTTTCATAGATTTTCAGCAGCCTAGCAAATCGTAATATTTTGTGACAGAACTGGGTTTTGCCAGCCTGCTCTAGCAACCGGATGAAAAAGAGAATTATGTGATACTAATTTAAACCAGAGAATTTCAGCAAAACCTTTGCCTCATCTGCTTCAGAATTGATCTGAAGTATGAAAAGCAGAGACTTTTGTAGTATCTGCAAAAACAAAACAAAACCACAGACACTAACATCTAAAATAATTCTCTCTGAAGATGAGACAATGCCCTGATGGTGTACCAGCATCTACAAAACAAAACAGATTGGTCTTAACCGACCAGATAGGCGGGATATAAATAAAAATAAAATAAAAACAAAACAAAAAACAAAACATTATCTATATTCTGTAGATTAAATCTAGCTTTCCTAGAGTGTGCTTCAGAACTTCCCTTCCTCTCCTGCTCCCTACAGCTGTGCAAGAAAGAGTCCCCGATCTTCAGACCAGATTTGGGGGGCCATATAGAGAAGGTAACAAGTGGTGTACCACAAGGCTCAATCCTGGGTCTGGTACACTTCAACATTTTTATTAATGACTTGAATGAGAGAGTGCAGGGAATACTGTACTTATCAGATTTGCAGATGACACAAAATTGGTTGGAATAGTTGTGAAGTTAGGAATAATTGGTTGGAATAGCTTGGAAGATAGGAACAAAATTCAAAAAGATCTTGATACTGGGCTGAAAACAACACAGTGAAATTTAACATGGATAAGTGCAAAGTTCTACACCTAGGGAAAAAGAAACCAAATGCACAGTTGCGAGATGGGGGGGGGATACTTGGTTTAGTAATATTATAAGTGAGAAGAATCTTGGAGTTGTTGTGGATCATAAGTTGAATATAAGCCAACAGTATGACGTGGCTGCAAAAAAGTCAAATGCCTTTTTAGGATGTACAGTGGTGCCTCGCACAAGGAGTGCACCGTAGAGCGATAAATTCGCTCTACGAGGCCGGTTTTGCGATTGCAAATGCGATTGCACATCGATGCCTGCATAGGGCGAAAATCGCAGAACAATCAGCTGTCAGCTGTTCGGCAGCTACAAAATGGCCGCCAGAAGCACCAAAATGGCCACGTGCAGCGTTTTCGCGCCCTCGTTAAGCGAGGGGAGGGCGCGAAAATGGCTGCCGGCCATTGCAAAACATCGCTGAACGGTGAGTAAATCAGCCGATTGGAACGCATTAAGCAAATGGGCTTTTCTGCCCCGTTCAGCGATGTTTTCACACAGCGAGAGTTAATCCGGAATGGATTAACCTCGCTGTGCGAGGCACCACTGTATTAATATAAGTATAGTCTCCAAATCCCATGAGGTTCCCTTCTATAGTATTCAGCATTGGTTAGGCCTTATCTTGAGTACTGTGTCCAGTTCTGGACACCATACTCGAAGAAGGATGCCAACAAACTGGAGCAAGTTCAGAGGAGGGCATCAAGGATGATCAGGGGACTGGAAAGTGAGCTCTATGAAGAAAGACTCAAAGAACTGGGTATGCTTATCCTTAAGAAAAGAAGACCAAGGGGAGATATGATAGCACTTTTCAAATACTTGAAAGGTAGTCATACAGAGGAAGATCAGGGTCTGTTCTTCATAATCTCAGAGTGCAGGACATGTAATAATGGGCTCAAGTTACAGGAAGCCTGATTTTGGTTGAATATCAGGAAAAACGTCTTGACTGTTAAAGGACGGCAATGGAACCAATTATCAGTGATCCAATGCCAGAGGCATTCAATAGACCAGGGGTCAGGGAACTTTTTAACCTTTTACTCCCCCCAAAAATTTGTATACGTCAACATTACCCCCTTTGGCTCTTGCTGCCCGCGGCCGATGCCCCCACCTCTGCACTCACCTGGGACCTGTGGCCACCGCCTGGGCAGCCAGTCTGGAGCTGCCACGCCACTAGGAAAGTGCATCCTTGGCGAGGGGATGCGGGCGCCACAGGGCCACCTCTCCCCACGATGGAACGCCTGCCTACACACAGCATCTCAGAAATAAAATTCCTGGGGATAAAATGCCTGCCACAACTGTCCTCATTACCCCCAGGATTTTCATTTTTACCCCATTTGGGGTAATTTACCCCTGTTCTCTGACCACTGCAATAGACAATTGGATAGCCATCTGTCAATCTGCTTTAATTTGTATGCCTGCATTGAGCAGGGGGTTCTACTCGATGGTCTTATAGGGCCTTTCCGACACAATTATTCTATGATTCTATAATATAAGCAGTTCAGGAGGAGAAGCATCCATCTCACAGCTAGCTAGTAATGCTCATTTCCTAATTTGTTTTCACTGCATTGATATTTTACACTTCCTTCATTTACTTAGCGACACATGATTAATTGGCTCAATAGCTCAGTGGTACATGTCTCACCTCCTTCACCTTCTTCTTTTTTCCTCACAACAAACCTGTGAGGTAGATCATTAATCGTAGATAACAGTAGAAGAAACATGTGTACTATCTGGGGATGTTATTTTGAGAAAAGCTTCTTTTTCTCTAATCCATCATGAGGCACACAGAAAATTTAAGAACCTCCATGTAATGCTTTCCTTAAAGCAAAGCTAAGTTAAACTGTTGAACATGTCAGTTGGTTTCCCCCCCCCCCCCAGGTTGACTGCATTGTACAATGTCCTAAATTTGGAGGTACCATAAATTTACATAATACAGTACCTGCTGGTTTGTACTCTATCTTTCGAAAAGTTCCTAACATTAATAATCCCCCTTTACTGCTTCATCATGCTGAGCTAATATATTCAGTTACGTTTCCAGTTATGAGCCCAAAAAATCTCTTCCTTGTGTAGTTACAGCCAATTTTGACCCTATTCGTGTACATATCAAAAAGAAAGATATATTTGCTTCATCCTGTGATCACATGCCACGTACAATGAATCTCATCTGTACGTCAGTCACCAGATACTTTTCCAGATCATTCTAGAATATTTCACAGTCTGTTTGTGATTTGACATCATTAGTCATTTGGTGTCATGTATGCAAAAATTGGCAATTTCATTATCATTCCTGGCTTCAGACCACTCATGTTGGTTAGTTCTAGCATAATTTACAATTGGATATAATCACTGAGTACTCTACCCCATTGTGGAATCTATTTATTTAAAACAGCAATGAGTCTGACAACACCTGTAATAATTTTTTTATAGATGTAGTGTACAGTACTTAATATATCCTTCAAATGCCCATCATAGAACAATCTGGCTTCCCTGTCTGGAGCAGTTGAGTCTCCCCAGGCAGAACAATCTGTTGCTCCATCATGATGCATGCATAACGGAGCAAGTAAATGGCTGCATAGGTCAATAATTCTAGTGGAAACAGTGGTGTTTATCACTCTACTTGTCTTTGTTGTACTGTAACCTAGAAGCAGAACCTATTGTGATATGGGAACCTGAATAATTACTCAATTCCTGGAAGCAACAGAAGAAATATTACAGTGGCACAGAATATTGTACATAAAGGCTGCTTCTTTGAAAGAATTAACATGGTGTAATGGTGATAGTAGTGACCCTTCACCATTGGTACTTCAGAAGTTTTGGACTTCAACTTCCAGAAATTCCAGTAAGCAAAGAGACCTCTTGTATATTTACTAAAGGATTTCTGGCATTTCCTGGAGATAACTGATTTTTCTTGGAAATGGTTCTGTTAGTTTAGTTCGGCCATAAATCCCAGGAAGCCCCCATGCTAGTTTGCAACAAATTAGGAGAAATCTGGAGAAAGGGGGTTCCACTGTTTAGAAGAGACAACAAGAGCTTTTCCAGTTGTAGAATAAACACAGTCCAGTGCCCTGTTCAGAGTATAATGACAACTGTGTAAGCTTCCCTTGCTCTTGCAAATCACCCCTCTTGTACGATCAATAACCAATCTCACTACCAGCGTCATGATGAGAGAGCCTTTCAGAGTCTGGGAGAAGCTTAAATGATTGTAGAACACAACAGGATACTAGCTATAGAAGGATATTGGCTGAAATCCAACAGTGATTCAAAAATTGAGTAGGCCCATTGAATAAATGAAACTTACATAGGTACTGACTCTCAAAATCCCCATTGATTGAAAGAGCCTATTCTAGTTCTCACTTACCACTGTATTTCAGCCAAAGTGTATTCTCATTGTCTCCCACTGTTTCTATATTCACCATAGAAAAACTTTTCCTCCACATCCTTTTGACTATCGTGTATGCATGTATTCTGCCAACTAGAGATGGCAGCATCCATGCATTTAATCAACTGTCCCTTTAGCCCATGACAGCCCATGCTGCAATGCATTTTGCATGGCTGTATATGATGTTGTGCTAGCAGTAGTGCCTGGATTTTCTTCCTGCAGTTCCCTGTAGCATGGAAAACCTGCTCTGGAGGTTTCCGAGGCCTTCCAAACAAGTTTGGAAGGAATGTGTGTGTGAGAAAGACCCCCTCCCAGTTCTTTTAGGCACTCCAATGAATTTCCCTGCAATCTTTAAAGCTGCAGACTTGTCCCCCTTTAAAGGTAAAGGTTCCCCTTGACTTTTTCAGTCCAGCCGTGTCCGACTCTAGGGGGCGGTGCTCATCCCGTTTTTCAAGCCATAGAGCCAGCGCTTGTCCGAAGACAGTTTCTGTTGCCATGTGGCCAGCGTGACTAGGGAGCGCTGTTTTACCTTCCCACCGAGGTGGTACCTATTTATCTACTCTCATTTGTATGCTTTCGAACTGCTAGGTTGGCAAGGAGCTGGGACAAGTGACGGGAGCTCACTCCGTCACGTGGATTCGATCTTACGACTGCTGATCTTCTGACCCTGCAGCACAGATTTCTGCGGTTTAGCCCGCAGCGCCACCATATCCTCCTCAAATAGAGTTCTAATTTATGTGGAGGGGGTTCCACGGGTGTAGCTGCCCAGTAGCCAAGCTAGCTGGGGATCCTTGGAATTGCAATTTAAAGAAAAATGTTTCTAGTCAGGACACTAAGGAAGATGGAGCAACTGGGGGTTTGCCTCAAGGCACCAACATTTAAAAGGTGCAAAAATCTAGAGATGGCTCTACTGTTAACAACACTTCCTCACCTTATTTACTTTCATTTAAAAAACCCATAAGCTTTCCTTTGTGAGGTGTACCACATCGCCCTCCTTTTTCATGAGGGCTTGTGCTCATGTGTCATGGCAGAGTGAGTTGAGGATGGTGCAAAGCCAGAGGTTGGGAGTTCAATTCCCCACTGTGCCTCCTTGACTGGGGCTGGACTCAGTAATCCGTAGGGCCCCTTTCAGCTCTGTAGTTCTAAGATGATGATGATTTTGTCCCATCATAGTTCTGCAGCCTGTTATAGCCATACCCAAATGAACTGTGGAATCCATCTGTGCAACGTGGGATCCACGGCATTTTACAGACTTCTAGTCCTCATAACAACGGAGCAAAATCTGGAGTCTCAAGAATGAGAACACATTGTTTTGCCTGGGATAAAATTGTTAAAATTAGTTATTAGCACAGGAAAAAGTACACAATTCCTTCTTTGCTTCTTCATTTAATTATTTACATCTTGGTTCAACGATCTCTGACACCCTCTCCCTAGATGTCAGGCTGGATAAACACATTGGCAAAGCAGCTACCATGTTCTCTAGACTCACAAAGAGAGTATGGCTCAATAAGAAGCTGTCGGCATACACCAAGATCCAGGTCTATAGAGTCTGTGTCCTGAGCACACTCCTGTACTGCAGTGAGTCCTGGACCTTTTGTGCACGGCAGGAGAGGAAGCTGAACATGTTCCATATTCATTGTCTCTGACACATTTTTGGTATCACCTGGCAGGACAAAGTTCCAAATAGAGTAGTCCTAGAACGAGCTGGAATTTTTAGTATGTATACGTTACTGAAACAGTGATGTCTACGTTGGCTTGGACATGACGTGAGAATGACTGATGGTCCGATTCCAAAAGATCTCCTCTATGGAGAATTAGTGCAGGGAAATCACCCCAGAGGGAGATCACAGCTGCGATACAAGGATATCTGCAAGCGGGATCTGAAGGCCTTGGGAATGGACCTCAACAGATGGGAATGAGAGTTCAGCCTGGAGGCAGGCGTTGCATCACAGCCTCTCCCAATTTGAAGCAGCAGGCCAAGAGGCAGTCCCGAAAGCAGGGAGCTGGACGGGACAAATTGTATTTGTCTTCATTGTGGAAGGGATTGTCACTTGGCCTTCTCAGCCACACTAGACGCTGTTCCAAGTCCTCCATACAGAGCAAGTTACCATAGTCTCTCGAGACTGAAGGATGCCTAATCTGATATATTTTTATACGCCACCACTTCTTCAGTAGTAGACAACTTCTTAAAAATCAACCACCGTTCATTATACTCTGTTTCCCCGAAAATAAGACCTAACCTGAAAATAAGACGTAGTATGAATCTTCAGGATGCTCGTATTATAAGCCCTACCTCCAAAATAAGACCTAGTTAAGTGAAACCCCGCCCTCCACCACTGTGCAGCAACCAGAAGATGTCATGACTCTATTTGAATACAGTAAATGTAGATTGTTGTACATGGAAAAAATAAAACATCCCCTGAAAATAAGCCCTACTGTGTTTTTTGGAGCAAAAATTAATATAAGACCCTGTCTTATTTTTGGGGAAACACGGTATGAAAATATGTGAAGTCCATATAGGTAGAATCAACTTAATATGCTGCACTAGTCCTCTCAAGGTGTCTTGCTAGAAAGGAAGAGCTCTCTGGAGTTTTGCTGCAGAGAACTGGAAGCAAAAACCTAATTTGAATGTAGGTCAATGCATATTTATCAAACTTTCTTTCCTTTCAGGCTGGGCCTGAATGTTTTACTGTGTGAATTTTGTATTTTGCCTCGTATGTCTGAAGAAGTAGACTTGTCCACGAAAGGTCACATGAAAATATAACATTGGTCTCTAAGATGCCACAAAATTTTTGTCTTTTTTATTTTTATTTTTTTGCCTGATACGCTTGCACAGACCAACATGGCTACTTCTTCTAAACTATAACTGAAGAGGGAGAGACGGCTGTGTCAGTGAAAGCTCCCCGTACAAGCCAGAGAGTAGTAAAAACAGGCTTCTGGCTCACATGGAGAGTCTACATAAAACACAGCAATCCCTTCTTTAGACAGTCACTGATGGGTACAGCCAGTGTGCCCTCCTTCATTGTGTGTGCTCTGCACTTAATTTAATAAAGATGAAAAAGGAGTAAGAGAGAAAAAGGAGGCAGCAGAAGGATGGAGAGATGAAAAAGAGACAGGGGGTGCATTCACTTTTGACTCTGGCTCCACACCTATTTCTCGCTTCGCTCCCACATGCCACAGATGTGTTTATATATTTATAGATTGCTTAAAACGGAAAATTTCAAGCAGCACAGAACAATAATAAAATATAAACTACAATAAAATATAAAATAAACAGTAGAATGTGTACAGGACACAAATACATAATACACATATTGTTATGTCTCATCAAGTCAGCCCTGCATTAACCATTAGGCAAAATAAGCTCATGCTTAGAATCAAGAAGGGAACCGGGGACCACATTTTTTTTTCAGTGCCAGATTCACCATGGACTATAGTGCAAATGGTGCACCCTCAAACCACATCCATCCATCCATCCATCCATCCATCCATCCATCCATCCATCCATCCATCCATCCATCCATCCATCCATCCATCCATCCATCCATCCATCCATCCATCCATCCATCCATCCATCCATCCATCCATCCATCCATCTCTGCTTTCTCTCTCCCTCAAGAAAAGCACTTCCCTACCTGAAGTAATTGGGTATGAAACAGTAAAAACTGCCAAGTGAGAAAACTCATGTTTTGAGTGAAATGATAATCATCAGTTTTTTTAAAAACTTCTGTATTTTGGGAGGTTGGGTGGCGGTGAGGATAAAAAGAACTGCTGATCTTTTAGACCCATGGCCTCTGCGTGATATGTGCAAGCCAAAGAAATAACTGCCACTGTTAAAAACATCCCCAAAGAGATTTTAAGCTCTTGCTTGAGCTTTTCAGTGTATAGATTTGGACAAAATCTGTCTTCATTAAAGTGCAAAAAAGCAAGATTTCGCAGGAAACCGGTACCTATAATTTGATTCTATGTATGAATTTGGATACAATATGTAGTTCTTTTTGCCATATGCTATACAATTAAATTACCATGTTTTCATTCATGTAAGGTTCATGTTATACATTTTTTTCAAACCATGGGACCTGGTATATTTGTAGGGGGCACCCTCATCTTTTCAGTGTTTAGGGCCTCTAAAGGTCTTAATAGTGGGACGTGGTGGCGCTGCGGGCTAAACCGCAGAAGCCTGTGCTGCAGGGTCAGAGGACCAGCAGTCATAAGATCGAATCCACGCGACGGAGTGAGCTCCCATCGCTTGTCCCAGCTCCCGCCAACCTAGCGGTTGGAAAGCATGCAAATGCGAGTAGATAAATAGGGACTGTGACAAACCCAGACCTACTGGGATAGGTCACACAGTTACACTAAGCTGCCACCAACCATTCCCTTTAAGAAGTCACACAGACCAGGGATGGATTTTCAAACAATAAAAAGAATAAGGTTTATTTTAAATACAAACAGGGTAAATAAAACAATCAGGTGAATAAATAAAGTAACGTGGCTTAGATTCACTCAGACATACATACAGTTTGGTTCACCCAGAACCTTAACTTAAAGCACAGACCCTGAACCTATCAGTTCTGGCTAACCCACAGACACCTGAACCTATCAGGTTGGTACTCTGACACACAGTAGTACCCTGTCTGACACACAGACTCCCACAACAGCTTCTTCTTCCCAGCTGCTGCTTCGTCACTTAGCTTCTCCACACACGCATCACATATTTATACAGTACAGCCCCTCCTCCTGATGTCCCGCCTTCCACTCCCCATAGGATGGAACTTTCCCTCCAAACCTATGACAGACAGGTAACATCAGTGCTGTATGTAACACCTCCCCTCTTTATAAGTTGTTTTGTAGGGGGAAAGCTAAGGTGCTTTTCACCAAAAAACAACCTGAATAAAATACACAAAACAGTTATACATACCATACCATACTTACTTATACTTACATTCTAAGTTAACCATAGCAAATAGGCATATAAACATTTACCATATACATTACATCAATTTACCTTTATTCATACAAACCAATTCAAAAACAGGTACATTTTACTTTTTGTCATCATTATATACACATAGTCCATGTTCTTTCGCCGTCTTCATTCTTCAGGTCTTCTTGATAAGGCGTCAGCAACACAGTTCACTGACCCTCTGACCACCTTCACTTCAAAGTCATAGTCCTGTAGGTTTAAAGCCCACCTCATAAGTTTGCTATTGTGGGTTTTCATTGTCTTTAGCCATTGCAGTGGTGAATGGTCAGTGCACAGAACAAAATGTCTTCCCCAGATGTAAGGCTTGGCCTTCTGGATCGCGTAGACTATGGCCAAACACTCCTTCTCCACGGTTGCCAAATGTCTCTCACCTTTTTGAAGTTTCCTACTCAGGTAGGACACTGGATGCTGGTCACCATTCTCATCCTCCTGGCACAGAACTGCTCCTACCCCGCTGTTAGACGCATCGGTGTAGATGATGAACTCCCGGTCGAAGTCTGGAGCCCGCAGGACTGGATAGTTGATTAACGCCTCCTTCAACCTCTGGAACGCCGCCTCACAGTCGCTGGTCCACGGGATGCGGTCATCAGCCCTCTTCCTCGTCAGATCGGTCAGCGGAGCCGCAATCTCGCTAAACCTCGGGATGAACTTTCTGTAGTAGCCCACCAACCCAAGAAATGATTTGACCTTTTTCTTGGTGTTGGGTCTAGGCCAATCACGAACAGCTTCTATTTTGGCCTCCAGGGGTTTTATCATTCCTCCCCCTACCATGTGACCCAAGTATTTTATTTCTGGGCTACCCAGCTGACACTTGCTGGCCTTTACTGTTAGCCCTGCTGCACTTAACCTCTGCAGCACTAACTCCAGGTGTATCAGGTGATCTTCCCAGGTGTTACTGAAGATCCCTATGTCGTCAATGTAGGCCACGGTAAAGTCACTGAGCCCTGCCAAGGTCTGGTCCATCAGCCTTTGGAATGTGGCTGGTGCATTTCTGAGACCAAAACTCAGGACTCGAAACTCATAGAGACCAAAAGGGCTGCAAAAGGCAGTCTTTTCTTGATCCCTGGGATCAATTCTTAATTGCCAATATCCCTTTACCAGGTCCAATGATGAGATGAACCGACAACCCCCTATGGTTTCAATCAGGTTGTCTAGCCTGGGCATTGGGTAGGCATCAGGAGTGGTTACACGGTTTAATTTCCTGTAATCGACACAAAACCTAATGCTCCCATCAGGCTTGTCCACAAGGACTATCGGAGAGGACCAAGGGCTAGAAGAGGGGACGATTATGTTCTCCCTAAGCATCTCGTCCAGCTCCTTCCGCACCTTGTCCCTATAGGGTCCCGTTACTCGGTATGGGGATACTGCCTGCGGGGGTGCATCCCCTGTGTGGATCCGATGCATCACTCCCTTCACTATCCCCGGCTTGTTGGAAAACACCTGTTGATATTTACTAAGCAGCATTTTTAGTTCTTGCTGCTGGTCTTGGGTGAGTGCAGGACTGATCTTTACCTCCTCTGGGTTGTATTTTACTTCCCCTCTACCCTCCCAGAAGGGTAATTCAGCTTCCTCACTCTCAGCTGCTTTTATTGCGAATAAAACCCTCTGTTCCCCTCTGTAGTAGGGTTTTAGGGCATTCACATGAACCACCCTCCTTGCTTGGTTCTCCTCCTGCTCTATTAGGTAGTTCAGGTCTGACATCTTGGAGATGACCCTATATGGTCCTGCCCATTTGAGCTGCAGCTTGTTCTCTCTGCAGGGCCTAAGCCAAAGCACTTCCTCCCCTGGGTCAAAGTGCCTCTCTCTAGCTTTGTGGTCATACCATGTTTTCTGTCTGACCTTCTGAGCTTGCAGGTTTTCTGCTGCCAGCTCTAGATTTCTCCTTAGGTCATTCATCAAGGTGTCTATGTATGTCACAACGTCTTGTGGGTCATCCTGGGTGATCTGCTCCCAATTTTGTTTGATCAAATCAAGGGGCCCTTTCACCCCTAAGTGTGCAGCAACCATGTCAGAGTGACCCCTTTGTAAGATCATGGGGCGATACTTTTCAGGTACCACCAGCTGACTTCTGATCCCATCTCCCCCTTTTGAGATATTCCTCAGGGTTTCTCTATATAAAATCCCCTTTTTCTCCAGAAATCTCACTGGGGTTTCAGGTGTTAGCTGGGCGTCAGTCACCTGTTCAAAACACTTTTGGAGAGTGGCGTCTGCCTTTTGCTCCAGTCCAAATCTGCTGTCTGTGGTTAAGGTTTCCACCACAGCTTCTGAACTCCCCTCTGCTTCCGTCTCTGGCTCATCATTACCCCCCTGAACTGTCCCTGTGGTGGCTTGTGAGCGTGTAATCACTAGCACCCGTTTCACATGTTCAGCCAGGTCATTTCCCACGAGCACGGCTGCTGGCAGAGTCGATGAAATCGCTAGCCGCCAATCTCCCCTCCAGCCTTGAAAGTTGACAGGTACCTCTGCTACTGGCAGAGAGATTACCTGCCCCTCAATCCCTGCCACCTTCATGCTCTCATTTGGGATTATAAACTCCCTAGGGATGATATCTGGATGGCACAGGGTTACCTGGGAACACGTGTCCCGCAGCCCCCTATACTGACGGTCAAGTATTCCTACGTCCACTCCTGCTGTCTCAAACAACTGAGAATCTGTTTTTATCAGCAAGCAGCGCTTTACCTCCACAAGAGGACCATTTTCCTCAGCCTGATCAGCAGAGGTAGCTGTTCCAGACTGAGTAGCCATGGCAACCGGCTCCCTCAGTGACACTGAGCCTTGCTCTTTCTGGACACAGAACACAGCTTTTGGCTTGGTTCCACTAGACTCCTGAGGCACCATTCCTTTTAGCTGCTTTAATTTCTGACACTCTGAGATTAGATGACCCTTTCCCTGACAGAAATAACATTTTCTGGTGTATTTTGATTCTCTCTCATCTTGTTTTGGTTTTCCCTCCAAAATCTGAGGTCTTGGTTTCATGTCTGAGGGCTTCCCTTCACCATGGGCCCCTCCCCCTTGCTGGTTTTTCCCTGGTCCCTGAGAGTACTTGCTGTAGGTTTCTTTGGGTTTACCTACAGATTTCCCCTCACCCAAGGGCTTTCTTATTTGGGAAATAAAATCTGCGATCTCTGCGGCTTGTGCCACAGATTTTGGTTTCCTTTCCCTCACCTGGAATTTCAATTCCCCATGCAGGACTGAATAGAACTGTTCCAGTGCTATCAAATCTTTAAGCTGCTCATAGGTCTCTGTTCCCTCCTGAGATAGCCATTTCTCAAGCAGCCTCACCAATTGGGCCCCCACTTGGGTAAAAATCTGTTCTGGTTTTTTCGTGAGGGACCTGAATCTTTGTCTCAGCTGCTCTGCATTTATCCCATGTCTGGCAAACACCAGTTTTTTAAACTCTGCAAAATCTTTCATCAGTTCCTCAGGCATCTCGGCATAGACCTCAGCCAGGCTACCACTGATTAAAGATCGCATGATGGTCATCTTCTCAGTTTCTCTCACTGAGAAGTCCACAAACGCTCTTTCCACTAAGGAAAAGAACACCTCAGGACAATCTCCCTTGTGGTACACAGGGAATTTCTTCAGGTCAGCCTTAGACAGTTGGCCTCCCTCAGAATCCCTATTATTATTATTGTTCTGGTTCATCATTTCCAATTTTCTTAACTCATACGCCATCCTTTCTTTTTCCAGAGCAATTTTCTCTCTCTCTAATCTTTCCTCTCTTTCCAATCTCTCTACTTCAAATTGCCTTCTTTCTCTCTCTAATCTTTCCTCCATTTCCCTCACCCTCAGTTCATGCTGTTGGGCTATGAGTATTTTTCTGAGTTCTGGGTCTTGCTCTCCTGTGCTGTCACCTTGCACTGAGCCAAATTCATCCTCAGAACCTTGGTCAATCTGGGGGTCTTTCACTTCACTCATTTCGGCCATCTGGCTTCGAGTCAAGGGCATAATCCCCCCTCAGAACAGGCTGCTTTAAAAGTCAAGCCTCAAAATAAAACGACCACTTTTTTCCTTCTTGCCTCAGAACCAGCTCTCCCTAGAGATTGCTGCTGTTCTTCAGCACTAGACTTGCAACAGTATCGAGTCAGAGCCTACCCCCCTCTGCTGGGCCTCTCAGCTGGCAAGCTAGCTCGCTGTTGCTACGCAGTTTTGCCTCAGCTTTTTCCCGCCAAAACTAGGCTGCCTCAGAGCACCTTAATCTAAGTCTCCCCAGTTGGCACGTTCTTCCACTAGCGCACCTCCCCGTGAGGTACACCTAGAAGATTACCTACGCGCCTCAGACTGTCCCTGACTAGACCCCCCTTGCTCTGGGCACACTTGCCAAGGCTTTGCTGGACCGCTGGACAACTGGACCAGTCGTATCCCACACGCTGGACACCAATCAATGTGACAAACCCAGACCTACTGGGATAGGTCACACAGTTACACTAAGCTGCCACCAACCATTCCCTTTAAGAAGTCACACAGACCAGGGATGGATTTTCAAACAATAAAAAGAATAAGGTTTATTTTAAATACAAACAGGGTAAATAAAACAATCAGGTGAATAAATAAAGTAACGTGGCTTAGATTCACTCAGACATACATACAGTTTGGTTCACCCAGAACCTTAACTTAAAGCACAGACCCTGAACCTATCAGTTCTGGCTAACCCACAGACACCTGAACCTATCAGGTTGGTACTCTGACACACAGTAGTACCCTGTCTGACACACAGACTCCCACAACAGCTTCTTCTTCCCAGCTGCTGCTTCGTCACTTAGCTTCTCCACACACGCATCACATATTTATACAGTACAGCCCCTCCTCCTGATGTCCCGCCTTCCACTCCCCATAGGATGGAACTTTCCCTCCAAACCTATGACAGACAGGTAACATCAGTGCTGTATGTAACAGGGACCACCTCGGAGGGAAGGTAACAGCGTTCCGTGTCTAAGTCGCACTGGCCATGTGACCACGGAAGATTGTCTTCGGACAAACGCTGGCTCTATGGCTTGGAAACGGGGATGAGTCGAACATGACTGGACAAAAAAAATTGTCAAGGGGAACCTTTACCTTTACCTTTAAAGGTCTTAAAGCAGCCCTGCATCAAGTTGCCTCTGACTTACAGCAAACCTATGAAACAAAAAGGTATCAGTAACAGCCCTGTTCGACTCTTCGTGACCCCATGGACCAGAGCACGCCAGGCCCTCCTATCTTCTACTGCCTCCCGGAGTTGTGTCAGGTTCATGTTGGTTGCTTCGCAGACACTGTCCAGCCATCTCATCCTCGGTCGTCCCCTTCTCCTCTTGCCATCACACCTTCCTAACATCAAGGAAGGTCGGACACGACTAAACGACTAAACACACACACACAACAGCCCTGTTCAGATCTTTTAGACTAAAAGCTGTGGCTTCCTTCCTTAAGTCTATGTCATATGAAGTCTTCCTCTTTCCCTGCTGCCTTCAACTTCTCCAGCATTATTGTCATCTTCCTATGACTCTTTTGTCTTCTTTATCTTCTTCAGACATAAGGAATGTAAATAATATGCCTTCCTATATCTATACATACAAATATACATCGAAATATGTATACATACAAGAGGACATGTTTGCATTGTCTGTGCCCAAAGTGGATTTTGATCCACAAATGCTCACAATGAAATATATTTGTTAGTCTTTAAAATCCCACAGTATTTTGCTTTTCCCCCCACTGATTTTACCGACATAGATTTTAACGGGAGCGACTGAAGCACTTAAAAGGCATGCTCATTATAGCCCAATCCTGTACATGTCAGAAGCAAGTCCCACTGAGTTCAGAGGGATAAGTCGTTACAAGATTGAAACTCAAGGGAGTAAGGAACTGAGAGGACGTGTAACTCTGCGCTACATCCCTAGGTAATTAACAACAGCAACTGCAAGCATAAACCCAAGAGGTAGAATTTAATCGGATTTTTTTAAAAAAATAACCACCCGAATTTTATTTGTTATGCATTCGGTCGACTCTTTTAAGAATTTCTAAGGTAAGGCTCCAGCGTCATACAGAAGTTTGTTTTGGAGGAAACATGCTGGAATTCGGAATAATCTTTTCAGTTTGTACAGATATTTCCATACAAACCGAGGAGGAAAGTTTTCCATTAAAACGGCGTACTCTTAATCGTTTCGCCCAGGACTCCGCGAAAACAATACCAGTGTTCGTTACTGTACATTTGGACACTGCGAAAATGAATGAATTACCCCTAGACACTAAAAAACTGCTTGAAAAGTTTCTATTACGCGAGTCTCCCCCAACGGGGTTGTTAAGGGGTTAACTCTCAGTTTATGGAGGCATGATGGGAGTTGTAGGCGAGGAGGTTCACGGGAATTGCAGTTTCAGCGACTTTCCCTGTAGAATGGCCGCCTCCTGTAAGGTAAGCGAGGCTACTTCTTCTTTGTAGGGTGCAATAGCTGAGCAAATGTCACTGTCGAAACGCATGGGTGAGCAATCAGGATTTTATCCGGGGTCTTCCCTGCTTTTTTTCCACCAGGACTGAGTTTGCTTATGCTCCACAGGAATGAACACGTGGGACTTGCAAGGTTTACGTTAATCCTGTTTTTGGAAGCAGAAATCTGTGTTCTGAGGATCTTGCATTAGTCCATAGGGAGCTGTGGGACGATAAAATTATACCCACACAGTCTCTGACCTCAGGGGTCTCCTTAGATCCATAAAGCAGAGCTCAAATCTCATGGCTTTGCAGCAGGTACTCAGTGAGTTGGAAAAAAATATATATCCCAAATTGACAGGGCAAAACCGGTTCCCAGAAATTGAACAAACTAACAAAGAAACAATCTGCAGAAGACAAAAAAAAAAGAAAAAAGAAAAAAAAAGGAGAATGACAAGACCAGCATTAGTTGCCACCTACAGCTACCAGCCAATCTCCACTTCCAGAAACTAGAGCTCTTGTACATTTAATGCCACTTTCTCGGTCTTATGTCTAACCATAGTTATTTTCGGTAAGACTATGCGCTCAACAAAACCCACTCTTGTGGAAGACTCGTCCTGTAACTGGAGTACTAAGATCTCAAATCATTTGCGCTCTCCTATTGTGATACCCTGGACTGGCAGAAAGTCAAACAAGTGAATTCTAGAGGGAATCAACCATGAACCTATCTCTGGAGGCAGAAAAGTCAAGACTGTCTGTCTTTGGGTACATCACAAGAAGGCAAGACTCCCTGGAAGACAATAATGTTGGTAAAGGTTGAAGGCAGCAGGAAAAGAGGAAGACCAAATATGAAATGGATTGGTTCTTTAAGGCTTGCATTTATAAGAGCTGAGCAGGGCTGTTGAGGACAGGACGTGTTGGGGATCACTTATTCATAGGGTCGTCAGAAGTGAGAGGTAATTTGATAGCATGTAACAATAAAGTTGTGGATATTAGAATGTTAGTGTTATCAACACTTCAAATTGTCACTACCTCAATAATCCCATTTTTGCCTTGTTAGGTGGTGTCAATATGGAATTATCCCATCTGATCCCATATTCACAGTTCCTTCCCTACGCTTACTCCCAACCACCATATACTGTACAGTATATATAAACCTGTGGCCAGACATTGTGCTCCATGTGCCTGAAGAAGTGGCATGAAGACTCACACCGAATACTTTTGTGTTTGTTGTATGATTGAACCTACCAATAAGGCTAGGTGGCAGCTGTGAGGAAGTCAAAGGCAGCTGGTCCCAAAGTGGCAGAATAGGAAAAAAAAATCATTATACTGTATAGGTGTTTTGAAAATCCCTGTATAAGAAGCTTGCCAAACATGCCAGGAGCTCCCTCTTCTAGAAATTATGCTGAGGAGTAATTTGCATTGCAGTGTCATCAAAGCAACAAACATGAATTTGACACAATTCCAGGAGGCAGTGGAAGATAGGAGGGCCTGGCGTGCTCTGGTCCATGGGGTCACAAAGAGTCCGACACGACTGAACGACGACGAACTTGCATTAGTCTGTAGTCGTTGGTGGGAAACCTGTGACCCATGCAGCCTCCAGGTCCATTTTTGTGTGCTGCTCCCATATGCCTGACCTCCCCCCCTCAATTTTAAACATTTTTTAAAAGTTTGAAAATTTTCTCCTCAGAAAGCCTGCCCTGTGCTCCCCATGACAGTAAATTTTACCATGTTTTGAGGGATCCACTGTATTTATCTGAAGCCTTTTAGCCACTACAAGGTACATTCCCCCCCATGTAAAAATATTTGAAATTAAACTTAGTTTGCATCTAAAAGCGACCTTTACTGTACACTATCACATCAGTTTTACAACATTCTAAATTAAAAGATAAAAACATAAGTTTGACATGTAAATTAGCCCCTCTACTCTGCACACTTGGGGATGTGGTCCTTCACCTTCTTCTTATTGTCTATCGCAGCATCTGACATCTTTTTGTAAAACCATGCCTGAGGAAAAGATCAGTAATCTTGAATGTTTGCCCACATTTCTGTACACTTGCTTTTGTATTAATTGCCCAGTAAGCATTTTGAAGTATCTTTTGTGGCCAGTGCTGCTGGTTTCTCTTTGATGAGAAGAGGCTGTTCATATGTCATTCAAGGCCACTGACTTGGCTGTTGTACTCTTAGTTCTGATTGCGAGGTGGTTCTCTGGGGTCTTCTGCTGGGGTCTTCTTCAGCCTTCCTGCCTGGCATCATCATGTGTGGAAGATGATGCAGTGGTTGGTCTTACAACCATATTTTTCCAGTATATTTATATGTAAAATAATTTGTGGTGAAAATGGAAATGCTGAAACTGGCTAACTACATGCTGTGTAATTGCTCTTCCACTCTACTATGCTTGCCCTTCTTTCTACCTCTCCCAGTTCTGATTTTAAAAATGACAAAACTAACACAACTCTGTAAAAGAACCTAATAAAGAGAAATTTACCAGGTGTTGCTTGAGTAACTGCCACAGGTGAAGTAGTAGAGCTGTTTATTTTTAATGACAGGGTTAGCTCAATTTTCCCCATTCTAGCATCCTCCAGTGGTGTTGGATGTAATTCCTATCATCACCAGCCAGCCTGACTGGTGTGGATAATGGGATGTATAGTCCAGCATATTAGTCCACTAGGCTGAGGAAGTCCACTGGAGTATATCTTCATTAGCTAGCTATTCTGAGATTTTCAGGAAGTCCCTGCTTTAAAAAAGAAGAAAAAACACCCAGCGGTTGGAGATGATAGCACAGCTAAGCACACATAATTCTGGAAACAGAAATACTGTACTGTAAAAAGCAGTGGCAGGAACGTTATAAATAGGTATAGTGCACCATCTACTGGCCAATAGAATACATTCTTTTCAGGTTACTCAGTACGGTAAGAAATGTCATCTACTCAAGTTGCATAGCCCAAACCCATATATTTTTTCTCAAATAAGAGTGTTGAGTCCAAGAAAACATTCATAGGATTGTAGCCCAGGTTGAATTTCTTTGGAAAATAATCTAAGGTTTTTTCAATCTTTTCTTGAAGGAGGTTGGGGCCAGTAACCATTTATGCTCTGTCAGAGTGTTGGTGAAATTTTAGCTTCTGAGCTGGATGTAGAACATTGAGAGAGGGAAGGTGTATTCATCATCCACCCCACAAGCTTCCTGAGGTTTTACCTTCATTAGTGATCAGAGATAAAAGACCATAAAGTCTGAAAAGCTATTGCCTGCAACTGAGGTCTGGTCTACTGCTCAGAAGTTCTTTTTGGCCATTTGGGAAGCTATGCAAAGCTATGCACAGAACTAGCTCCAAATCTGCAGCTCAGGAAGCTGGTGGTGAAATTTACGACACATTTACGCTATTGAAATAAGTTGGGAGCTGAATCAGGGTTCTGGAAATTGGTTTAAAGTCACGTGGTAGTCACAGGGTTTTTGGGCTTGTTTGTGCATCCTCTTGGGAGCAACTGTTAATCCGAGTGTGAGATGCGTGGTGTATCATCTGAGGGGGCTTCATGGGCTTTTAAAACTCATTTAAAAATTGGTGCAGGGGATCCAGCTTCCTGAAGTTATGCATTCCCAGAGTGAAATGCTTGCTCCAAAATACTAAGATGAAATCCTTCACTGCCATAGCTGCAAGGAGATGCTCTGGTTGCTGGCACATTGTCCTGGAACCACTTTTTATGTTTTTACCCTGCGCATGCCCATTCTCACGCTGGCTACATCTCACAGCTACTTGCTGCCACTGCCACCAACTTATTCCCCACGTTGTGGTAACATGTGTAGCAGAGACAAAAACCATGTTCTTCTGCTGTGGTGTGATTTTAATTCCCTCCCCCCAACTGAGTAGCATTAGATCACTGTTACTGATTTAAAAAATATAACACATTGAACTATGTGGTTCCCCCTTCCACCCTCCCACCTTCCTTGGCTGAGAACCAGCTGCCCCAGCTGTTCTACTTCCTGGGAGGGAGAGAGAAAGAGCAGGCAGGCAAAATACTGGGTATAGGGTGATTTTTCAAGGTCCCCTTTAATGTTTCAATATTTGTTCTATTTATAATTTTTTTTCCAAACTGGAATAGTGCTAGATCAGTGTTAAAAGATTAAAACAACAACAACAGATTGGACTGTAAGGTCCTGCAACCCAGAAACCTATGATTCTGGCATCCATTCCAACACTTGACAAACCCCACAGACACAATTTACTCCCACACAGGTAAGTATGCATGCAAAAACGATTCAAAATAATTTGCATTCATAACTGAGTTAAAATAAACAAGATCCTAGCAGGTGTCTTAAAAAACTCACTTTTCAAACAAACAAATGTATTCTTGAAGGCTTTTACAGCCGGGATCTGATGGTTGTTGTGGTTTTCTGGGCTGTTTGGCCGTGTTCTTAAGGTTTTTCCTCCTAACATTTCGCCAGTCTCTGTGACCGGCATCTTCAGAGGAAAAACAGAAGAAGAAAAAGTGAATGGATACAGTCCTTTGTCCTTTATCTTTCACTTTGTTTCATGCCTTCTCTCTCAATCCCTTCTGGCCTCCTTTCTCTTTCTTTTTATGACACCCCTTTCTTGTTTTCTTTCTTCTCCTTTTCCTCCCTGCTCAGTGGATTGCCTATGGAAAGGACTGCTTGCTCTTATGTCAAAGGTCTGACCAGAGTATGGAAAATCACTTTTGGGCTGCAATGCCTCCACCAATATGGCCAATAGCTGGGCATTCTGGGAGATGTAGCACAAAGGTGACATTCCTAAATTCTGGTTCTAGTTACAATTCCCATCAGCATTCACCTTTAAGGAATGATGGCAGTTGTATTCCAAAATGTTTAAAAGATGATTAAAAGTTCTCTATCTCGAAAGCTTCTATAGACACTTTGTCCTATAGACATATGATAAGATACACAATGTTTATGTGAACACCAATAGGATTCTGGCATATAATTGGGTTTTAAGCCAATAAATCTTAATTTATATTTACTGTCTTTTTTCTGTTTTCTTAAAGGAGTTTTGGACCTTGCACTTTATTTCAATTACAGCTTTGTAGTCAACGTTTCCAATATGGAACTGGATGGCGTCGAGCAACGAAACCAGAAGCTCAGTAAAGCAGAAAAGAAGTTGCGGCAAAAACAAATGAAAGCGAGACACACCCTGTGGAAGCATGAGGGTATTGAGTGTGTATCCTACCCTACCAAGGTGACTAGTGTTGTAGTTTTTACCAGCTGCATGGCAAGTATAAATTGTACATCGTGATTCATCAGCAGGTGTAGCTAGCGATAGATCCACTGAGTTCAGTGAGAGACACACCCGGCGAATAGAGGATTCCATCTTCACTTCCTGGCATGTGATCATAAGAAAAATGAAACCTGCAACAAAATGTTTCAGCATGACGTGCTCTTATGTAAGGCACTAGCCAGGCTAGACCTTTTCCAGGCTATTCCATTCTTTTCCACTTCTACCTTTGCTCTTAGTTTTCGATGTTCTCTTTTGCAAATGTCATTCAGCATTCCGTGGTCAATAATTGTGCTCAGTCCGCACTGGACAGTTTTGGGCTTATGTTTCCCCCATCCCTCCAATCTCTGACTTGTTGCAAACCTTAATATCTCACCATGCACCTTGATGCTTTGTTGGTAGGGGTAGTACTCTTCTGGCGATGAAAGGATTTTCACTTGAATGAAATTTTCTTCATGGAAATGAAGCTTTCTTTGTGTCGTGGCCTCCTTTCTTTAAAGACTGAAAGGCAGTTCCATTTAAATTGGGACCTGGAAAATATTTCATAGGAGTGGAGCAGTTCTATCTGTACTCTTTCACCTTTTCCTTAATCTACTACCCATCGCTTTCATTTTCTGCCTCCCCCCCAATTTATTTATATTTATTTAAGTATTTGTAACACCACTCTTCAGCTGAAAAATCCTTTTAGGATCGTTGTCCTATGATAAAACAACTAAGTGACAGCTAAGACAATCTCAGCTTGCACATTTATGATGTAGTTGGAAAGCAAAAGTGTGGGGGGAGAAAGAAGGAGAACTTAGGAACTTTGCAACCAGCTCTTAAAATTAGAAAAGCCCAATCTGTTTCCTTTTTAACCATACAAGTAGTTATCCCATTGTTTTGAATTGGGTGATCTCTGGTTGGTGTACTTGTGGATGCATTGGCAATGGGCAGCTTAGGGAGATTATGTGTTTCACCCTCTCATTTCCTTGTCTATGTGAAGAGATCACTCAGCTTAGGGAGACAATCTGATACCCTCTTTCCATTTTGCCTCCAATGAAGACTTCAGTGCCAGAGACACTGCTCCCCTTTGTACCCCATTATGTATGTAAGCTCATAAGCTGTTTCCCCTGGTGCAACAGAAGACACAATTAAATTACTCTTTGACCCTCTTTTTCATCTCTGCTGTCATCCTGAGTAGTAGAGGACTTTGCACAGGCCTCCTCTTATCCATTTTGAGTAGTCACTGCAGTTTGTCTGTCTCTTCACATAGGCAAGGAAATGAGAAGGTGAAATACATAATAAAGACAACAAGCAGAATTTGCATCAAAATGCTGCAGTTTGGTGGACTGCTCCTGATCAAGGTTTAAGGTGGCCAGCCAGCCAGGCCCTTCCCAGGATGTTCCCTCCCACATCATAAGCCATATAATGGAGAATAGAGATGGGACCTAAATCAATTTGTGTCCCTTCATCTGAATATCATCCTTCCCTCTGGACCAGGTGGTCCACTCACCTTTCATTGTGTACTACTCCAGCAGTGTGCCAACCTAGGCAGGAGCTCAGCTGGCCTGTCCCTGCCTCCCCCAGCAGCTGACCACTTGTGAGCTGTGCAGGGAAGATCCTTGTCCCACCTCCTTGTCAGAGTGGTCGGCTGCTGGTGGAGTTGGGCCAACTGAGCTCCTGCCTGGATCGGTGTGCTGTTGGAGCAGAAGGTCCCCAGTGGTGCGTGACAAAAGGTAAGTGGACCAGCTGGTCCGGGGGAGGGATAATTTGGTCCCATCTGTAATGAACCTGTGTTTAGTCGTTTAGTCGTGTTCGACTCTTCGTGACCCCATGGACCAGAGCACGCCAGGCCCTCCTGTCTTCTACTGCCTCCCGGAGTTGTGTCAGGTTCATGTTGGTTGCTTCGCAGACACTGTCCAGCCATCTCATCCTCGGTCGTCCCCTTCTCCTCTTGCCGTCACACCTTCCTAACATCAAGGTTTTTTCCAAGAACTCTTTTCTTCTCATGAGATGGCCAAAGTACTGGAGCCTCAGCTTCAGGATCTGTCCTTCCAGTGAGCACTCAGGGTTGATTTCCTTTAGAACTGATAGGTTTGTTCTCCTTGCAGTCCAGGGGATTCTCAAGAGCCTCCTCCAGCACCACAATTCAAGGCATCAATTCTTCGGCGGTCTGCTTTCTTTATGGTCCAGCTCTCACTTCCATATATCACGACAGGAAAAACCATAGCTTTGACTATTCGGACTTTTGTTGGCAAGGTGATGTCTCTGCTTTTCAAGATGCTGTCAAGATTTGTCATCGCTTTCCTCCCAAGAAGAAGGCGTCTTTTAATTTCAGGGCTGCTGTCTCCATCTGCAGTGATCATGGAGCCCAGGAAGATAAAATTTGACACTGTCTCCATATCTTCCCCTTCTATTTCCCAGGAGGTGATGGGACCAGTGGCCATGATCTTAGTTTTTTTGATGTTGAGTTTCAGACCGTTTTTTGCACTCTCCTCTTTCACTCTCATTACAAGGTTCTTTAATTCCTCCTCACTTTCTGCCATCAGAGTGGTATCATCTGCATATCGGAGGTTGTTGATATTTCTTCCGGCAATCTTAATTCCGGCTTGGGTTTCTTCCAGTCCAGCCTTCCGCATGATGTACTCTGCATATAAGTTAAATAAGCTGGGGGACAATATACAGCCTTGCCGTACTCCTTTCCCAATTTTGAACCACTCAGTTGTTCCATGACCAGTTCTAACTGTTGCTTCCTGTCCCACATATAGGTTTCTCAGGAGACAGATAAAGTGGTCAGGCACTCCCATTTCTTTAAGAACTTGCCATAGTTTGCTGTGGTCCACACAGTCAAAGGCTTTCGCATAGTCAATGAAGCAGAAGTAGATATTTTTCTGGAACTCTCTGGCTTTCTCCATAATCCAGCGCAAGTTAGCAATTTGGTCTCGAGTTCCTCTGCCTCTTCGGAATCCAGCTTGTACTTCTGGGAGTTCTCGGTCCAGATACTGCTGAAGCCTACCTTGGAGGATTTTGAGCATAACCTTGCTAGCGTGCGAAATGAGTGCAATTGTACGGTAGTTGGAGCATTCTTTGGCACTGCCTTTCTTTGGGATTGGGATGTAGACTGATCTTTTCCAATCCTCTGGCCACTGTTGAGTTTTCCAAACTTGCTGGCATATTGAATGTAGCACCTTAACAGCATCATCTTTCAAGATTTTAAATAGTTCAACTGGAATGCCATCACCTCCACTGGCCTTGTTGTTAGCCAGGCTTTCTAAGGCCCACTTGACTTCGCTGTCCAGGATGTCTGGCTCAAGGTCAGCAACGACATTGTCTGGGTTGTCCGGGATATCCACATCTTTCTGATATAATTCCTCTGTGTATTCTTGCCACCTCTTCTTGACGTCTTCTGCTTCTGTTAGGTCCCTCCCATTTTTGTCTTTTATCATGTTCATCTTTGCGCAAAATGTTCCTCTAATATGTCCAATTTTCCTGAACAGATCTCTGGTCTTTCCTTTTCTGTTATCTTCCTCTATTTCTTTGCATTGTTCATTTAAGAAGGCCCTCTTGTCTCTCCTTGCTATTCTTTGGAAGTCTGAATTCAAGTTTCTGTAACTTTCCCTATCTCCCTTGCATTTTGCTTCCCTTCTCCTCTCTGCTATTTCTAAGGCCTCGTTGGACAGCCACTTTGCTTTCTTGCATTTCCTTTTCTTTGGGATGGTTTTCGTTGCTGCCTCCTGGACAATGTTACGAGCCTCTATCCAAAGTTCTTCAGGCACTCTGTCCACAAAATCTAGTTCCTTAAATCTGTTCTTTACTTCCACTGTGTATTCATAAGGGATTTGGTTTAGATTATACCTGAGTGGCCCAGTGGTTTTTCCTAATCTCTTCAGTCTAAGCTTGAATTTTGCTATGAGAAGCTGATGATCAGAACCGCAGTCAGCTCCAGGTCTTGTTTTTGCTGACTGTATAGAGCTTCTCCATCTTTGGCTGCAGAGAATATAATCAATCTGATTTCGATATTGCCCATCTGGTGATTTCCATGTATAGAGTCGCCTCTTGTGTTGTTGGAAAAGAGTGTTTGTGATGACCAGCTTATTCTCTTGACAAAACTCTATTAGCCTTTGTCCTGCTTCGTTCTGAACTCCAAGGCCAAACTTCCCTGTTGTTCCTTTTATCTCTTGGCTCCCTACTTTAGCATTCCAGTCCCCTAGAGTGAGAAGAACATCTTTCTTTGGTGTCAGTTCTAGAAGGTGTTGTAAATCTTCATAGAATTGTTCAATTTCAGTCTCCTCAGCAATGCTGGTTGGTGCATAAACTTGGATTATTGTGATGTTGAATGGTCTGCCTTGGATTCGTATTGACATCATTCTATCATTTTTGAGATTGTATCCCATTACAGCTTTTCCCACTCTTTTGTTGACTATGAGGGCTACTCCATTCCTTCTACGGGATTCTTGTCCACAATAGTAGATATGATAATCATCTGAGCTGAATTCGCCCATTCCTGTCCATTTTAGTTCACTGATGCCCAGAATGTCGATGTTTATTCTTGCCATCTCCTGTTTGACCACCTCCAGCTTCCCAATGTTCATAGATCTTACATTCCAGGTTCCTATGCAGTATTTTTCTTTGCAGCATTGGATTTTCCTTTCACTTCCAGGCACGTCCACAGCTGAGCGTCCTTTCGGCTTTGGCCCAACCACTTCATTAGCTCTGGAGCTACTTGTACTTGTCCTCCGCTCTTCCTCAGTAGCATGTTGGACGCCTTCCGACCTGAGGGGCCCATCTTCCAGTGTCATATCTTTTAGCCTTTTGTTTCTGATCATGGGGCGTTCTTGGCAAAGATACTGGAGTGGCTTGCCATTTCCTACTCCAGGTGGATTGCGTTTAGTCGGAACTCTCCACTATGTCCTGTCCGTCTTGGGTGTCCCTGCACGGCATAGCCCATAGTTTCTCTGAGTTACTCAAGCCCCTTCACCACGACAAGGCAGCAATCCATGAAGAAGTGTAATGAACCTAGCAGTTCAAAAGCATGTAAAATGCAAGTAGATAAATAGGTGCCACCTTGGTGGGAAGGTAACAGCATTCCATGTCTAGTCACGCTGGCCACGTGACCACGGAATCACATTTTTGGTGTAATATGCAGCTGCCCATGGTGGATTCATGCATCTGTAGGGGTGTCATGCATAAGCTGTGGAAGTTGCAGGGAAGCAGATTATGGCCAAACATTAAAAGAAACTTCGTAACAGTAAGAACTATTTGACAGTGGAACGAACTGCCTCAGGAGATGGTGGGCTTTTTTTCTTGGTAGTAATTAAGCAGAAAGTGGATGGCTGTCTGTCAGGGGTGCTGTTATTGAACATGTTGTGGTCCTCCAATGTCTTTAAATTGAGATTCCCATCACCCCAAGCCATCATAGATAATCATTAGAGATGGTGGCAGGTGTAGTTCAGCAACTTCTGAAGTGCCACAGGTTGTCGATCCTGGTGCAATTATGTCCTTCTTCAGAGATCCTGCATTGGTAGGGGTTGGACTAGAAAACCTCTAATATCCCTTCTGTCCTTCTGATTCAGTCCTTCTTGTGCTTGAGTAGATGATGCAGACAAAAGTTAACACTCCCTTTTTCGAGCAATGCTCCATGCTCTTTTAAAGTCCAAGCACTGCATTCAGATTTTCAAATAGAAATGACTCCTCTCAGATAATAGCCTCATTTTTCTCTTTATTGCTCTGCTGTGTTTATGGAATGCTGTTTTCAGATGAACAAATTAATGTTGATTACTCATGTCTGTGTCTTTTTGCCCCCTTTCCCCCTCCTCTTCTTGTTCTCTCTTTGTCCATAATTAGAGCCTGGTCATTGCCAACGGAGGTCTGGGTAACGGCGTAAGTCGATGCCAGCTGCTCTGTGTGGTGGAAAAATGCGGGCTGGTGGAAGTCCTTTCAATGCCACCAAATAAACCCTATTCATTTGTGAAATATGGAACGCTGGAAGATGCCACGCGAGCCTACAACTCCCTTAATGGGAATGAGATCAAAGTGGAGGACTCCCTCCAAAGTGTTGTTCTCTATTTCAACTTTGTGGAACAAGGTATTGCTGTTATTTTATTATTATAACTAGGCAAACAGGCGAAGCCTGGCCAACTACATTAGTTATTTTCCTGGCTGGTTTCATTGAAGCCAGACCAAGATACTATTCTGCCTGAGGCTAATGGCATGGTTACATCCCCTCCCCTACTGCTGGAGCAATAGTTGAATCACCCCTTAATGCTATCTTCCATTTGGGACAAAGCAGAGTAGTTTAAAGAGCCCAGAATTCATTGTGTGGCGTATGTCACTTTGACCTTTAACAGTTATTCCGTTGAGATTTCAGAAGAAACAGTTGAAAAACTGCCAGTTTTATATCGAACCTGCAAGTATCTGTTTCCTGACAGCGGTTGCCGCCTTCTGTCTAACATTATGGCTGGCCCTTGCTTGCAGTATGTAATGATAGTATTTATGTGCTCTCAAGTCAATTCTGTGTGATTCTTCCTAGGTTATACTAAGTATAAAGTACTCAGAAGTGGTTTACCATTCATTTCTTCTGGGTATATCCTGGGATTGGGCAGCTTGTCCAAGGCTACACAAGCTGGCTGTTCTCCAGGGAGGCACGGGGAGGAATCGAATTTTCAATTACTGGCTCTGCAAACAGATATTTAACTTACTGAGCTAGCCAGCCAACATAGTATATATGCTTGCTTGTATCATTCAGACCAGAGATGGGGGTATTCATATTCGTATACGAATACAGTACCTGCACACAGCTCGAGTTAACAGGGGACTGTCCCCTGGAACTGGACTGTCTATTCGCATGTCTGCCACCGCCGCCGCCACTCTTCCTTCCAATCGCTCTGGAGCGCCTGGTTGGCTAGCCACTCGTCAGCCTTGCAGGGACACTCGTCTTCCCTCCTTCTGCAAGGAGCAGAAGGTATTGCAAGGTATTGGCGGCAGATGCCTGAGTGGACAGTCTGGCCCCAGAGGGCTGGACCCTTGTTAACTCCAACTGTGCTGGGGTATTCGTATATAGTTCACACCCACGAAATGTAGAAATTCTAGAAGCTGTAGTCTAAAAAAGAAACTACTTGACGACAATAATCCATTCCAGGAAAATCGCTGTTAAGCAAAATCGTCGTCAAGCAAAAAAAAAAACCATTGAAATGCATTGAAAACCGGTCAATGTGTTCCAATGGGGGAAATACCTCATCGTCCAGCGAAGATCACCCATAGAGAACCACAGATCAGCTGTTCTAATTCTCTGTAATGTGAAGCTTCCCTCCGGAAAATAGCCATTTTGCGAAGGGAGGGAAGCCATTTTATGAAGGGAAGCCATTTTGCGGAGCCGGAAAAATCGTCGTTAATTTATTTATTTATTTATTTATTTATTGTATTTATACCCCCCTATCTAGTCATTTCGACCACTCTAGGCGGCTTACAACAAATGATAACAAGTTCTAAAAAATTTATAACAATTAATTAATTAGATGATTCTATAAGATGGGAAAAATTAAGCGAACAGATGGTTCGTGAAGCAGGCTCCTAACCAACGCCAAGCAGAAAAACCCCATTAAAACCATCGTTTTGCGATCGCAATAGCGATTGGAAAAAACTCATCGTAAAGCGATTTCGACATCATGTGGGGTAAGTGTCAAGCGAGGCACCACTGTACTCCCCCTGTGGCCCAGTCAGTATTATCATGGACTGGGGGATTCTGGGAGTTGTACTCCAGAGAAGGAATGTTTGCTAGTGCTGTTCAGACCATTTCCTGCCACTTTCCTGTGCTCACTCATAAAAGCATACTCTGCACTATCAACTTTTGTAGTGTCCTTTGCCTCTTGGTTGGACAGTGTCACTGAAGCTATCAACATGAATTTGACCCAACTCTGGGAGGCAGTGGAAGACAGGAGGGCCTGGCGTGCTCTGGTTCATGGGGTCACGAAGAGTTGGACACGACTTAGCGACTAAACAACAACAACATTGCCTCTTGGATGGAATGAAGTGGAAAGGAGGTACTAGACGCAGTCTATGTCCTGTCCCCTCCATTAAGCATCTAAGCAATTGATAGGGCCAATCAGGCTTAATAGGGCCAAGAGATAATTTGTTTGTTTTCTGGTGATAAGAGGAAAAACTTTTCTTAAAAAACATTTGAGTCTTTCACATGTCACAAACACCTAACATATGGATGTATGTGTTAGGCTTGATGCCAGTGAAAAACAATCACATCTTCTGGACTAAATCCTTTGAGAACTTGCTTGCAAGATTGGTTATCTATTGGGCCAGGAAAATAGAATTCTATGAATATAACATCAAATGCACTGGCTAAGGCAGTGGTTCCTAGCCATGGATCCCCAGATGTTCTTGGACTGCAACTGCATGAAATCCTGGCTAGTACAGCTAGTGGTGAAGGCTTCTGGGAGTTTTAGTCCAAGAACATCAGGGGATCTGAGGTTGGGAACCACTGTCCTAAGGGTTTCAGGAAGGTTTTTGGTTCATGTAGCAGTTCTCGTGCTAGGTCCCTAGACAATTTGATATAATAATGTGTCACAAATGTTTTCTGAAACTCCCCTCTGCTCACAAAAGGGAAGCTGTTTGAAAGAAAGCTGGGCCAGCCTAGGTTAGTTTGCCATTAGAGGAAGAAAATTAAATTGTAGTTCTCACTTACCAAGTGAAAGCATAGTGTCTTGCCAAGTCAGAACAGCACCCAGGGCAGAAGTTAATTTGATATCTAAAGCAGAAAATTCCAGAAGTATTTCTCCCTTTTTTTGGCAGGTGAAACCTAGTCATAATAAATCAAGTAACTAACAGTTTGCTTTCTGAAGTGACCACCTCATTATGCTTAATGGCAGGACTGGCTCTGGCAGATTTAAATCTATCCTGTGCTTACAGATATCACAGTTCTTTGGATTTGGGCATAGTCTTCCTTCTTTGCTATATTTATTGGCTGTCAACTCAAACAGCTGATGAATCTCAAGAGTCCTGGAATGAGTCAAGTGCATGTGGTGGACATCTCACCTGAAATGACTGGGGAAAACAGTGACCTTTGCTTTGACAGAGCAGTAAGGCATTTAAATCTGAAAAGCAGCAAGATTCTCTTGTCCTAAAGTGAAAGGTTTTGTGCTATACAGTCCATTGGGAACAAGCTCTATGGTGTATGACCAGATATGATTATAGATTCAGTCAAACGTTGCTTTTGGCTTTATCACTTCATTCAGTAATGCATCTCCAGAAAATGTTTTGGCAGATCATTCTATTCAGGTGAATGCTTAGTCCTCGGGCACAAGCAGAATGTTCTTGATACTTTTGTTTGAGCATTTTCTATAGTATGAACATGTTGACTGGAATCCTGTTGCGTATGTATGCTTGCATAAGTGCAACAGCATAAGTCACAGCAGCAAATAGCTACTAATCAAAGCATCAGTTCTTGTATCCCTCAAGAAAAAAGATCCATGAAATGAAGGCACAATATTAAATATGTCAGAGGAAAATCAATGAACATCTAGCACAATATAATACAATGATGAAGTGAAAAATGTATGCAGAACAATCTGGATTAAAGTATCAGATGAATTTAGTGTTGTGCAAAATTAGCCACAGTTAGCTCTTTATAAAACACATTTGCCCCTAATCTTCCATCAGCCTTCTATTTAAAGCTCACTATATTCCCAATTGTTTAGTCTTTGCTGGTCTGAATATTGAGAAGGAAAGACCTATATTTATTTATTCCAAAGAAGAGGTTCCTGAAGTCTTTGGAGAATGTGTGCAGGAAAATTAATCCAGAAAAATTCAGATGGGACAGTAGCCGGAAATTTAGCTCAGAAAAATGCAGCTCTTTGTCAAAAAAAAATCACAAAAGAAAAGGATGTATAGAATATTCAAGAAGGAATTGTCTAACCCATTGTTAAAATCTGGAGCTTCTCTCAGAATTAAGGCAAACTAAGGCCCAAAGGTCCCACAACAATCAAAATCTGCAAAAATAAAAATTACCTGAGAAAAAGTAAACTGAAAAGCATCTGTGTATGTGTGGAGGTGGGAGTCCTTTCCCCCAAACTGCAATCACTTTTTGTTTCATTGACACCCATATATTTCCTGCATTCTGACTGGCTTCTTCCCCTTCACCCCTCTTATCCGATGATGGGGGCGAGTGCATTCCACCATTTTTCTTTATTCCCGGAAAGAAAATCATCCCTTTATTCTGAGACAAGTGATATGATCACATCATCTTATTATTAAAATTTCCCACCCTTTCCCCCTGCCTTTTTTCGTTTGTAGGTCAAGGCTCCATTCGCAAGCCGATGCCAATTTTTGCGAACGGAGCCATTCATAAGTCAAAAAGTTCATAGGTAGGGACGTTCGTAAGTCGAGGTCCCACTGTATGTCATTTTCATGGGCAGATCTTGGTGTTTTTCTACTCTTAGTTCCTTGGGAAGACATGACTCCTCCAGCCTTGCCTCCTGGTCTGAGCATAATTGAAGAGCTGATTTCACCTGAAGAAGAAAGACAACTTTTGGAAAGCATTGACTGGGCAGAGGATGAGGCCCTCCCAAACAGTAAGTAACTGATACAGTGAGGATAGGGGAGTTATGGATCTTCCAATGTTATTGGACTTCAGTTCCGCATCATGGGCTAGATCTCATGGGAACTGTAGTCCAGTAACAGATTAGAGAGCCACATGTTGCCCACCCTTGCCATATAGTAAGTCAGTGTTTACCGTTATTCCCCAAAGCATCCTATTTGGCCTCCTGTTTTGTATAACTGCAGAGTTGTCCTTCATTAATTCTTTGCAGGTTATCTGTCTGTCTATATATTTTAAGTCTCTGTGCTCTTTGATAATGGCAGGATAGCAGATTCAGCCTTCCGATTATCCTACATAAATTGATAGTTACCTATACTGTAACTTCCAGGCTATCTTAGTACCAGGGTTAACATCATGAACTGAAAAGGCAAGTGATCTCAGTGATGCTAATGCTGACAAGTCATATACAGTTTTGTATACTGTATAGCCAGTCAAACTCATCTAGGGAATCCTTAAACTAGGAGCCTAATAAAGTTCTTTGTTCTAGCTGTGGATCAGAACAGGTGTATAGACAATTAGTTGTTTGTCAGACCCATGATGGCCCACCGTGAGGGATTTTAAAGGGATTCTTTTATTTTGCTGTTTTATTTGAGCTTTTAATTAATTTATCTGTTTAATACTTTTAATAATTTATTATTTAACTTTTAAAAATTACTATAATCCACCTTGGGTCCTGTAGGAGAAAGGTGGCATATAAATATTTTAAACAGACAGACAGACCGACCTGGAGAAGACTCATAGTAATTAATAGCTGGTCAATGTAAGTGAGATGCATTAGGGATTGTACTGTATAATAGATATGGGAACTGAAGCACTCTGCTTAAATTCAACTTAGTGATTTCAAGGCAGAGGTAGAATTCAAATCAGGAACTTCTAGATTCATAGTGTCTGTCAGTTTAACTTTGATGGTGTACCAGTTGACAAAGCATATTGTGCTAATATGTTTGTAACTGTTTTTAAGATGTTTTATTTTTGCTTCTTTTCTCTTTCACAGCTCAGAAGTCTTTAAAACACAGGAGGGTAAAACATTTTGGATATGAGTTCCGGTATGATAACAACAACATTGATCGAGACAGGCCATTACCTGGAGGTGAGCCTCTAAACAGAATGCCCCGTATCTCATTAGTCATTCCCAAAGCATTTATGCAACGGTGGCATGGAACAGACAGTCTCTAAGGTGGTCTGCTCATGCTCATTTGGGAATAAGTCCCAATGAAGTCAGTGGAACTTACTTCCAAGTATAACTGAAAAAGAGATTGCACTGCAGAGCTTTTGTTTATCTTAACGTGAAAACTGAATCATGCTTACAGAGAAGGAGGTCTTATGGATTTCAAAAGAGGATCATCTAATAATCATGTGCCATCAAGTCAATTCTGACTTTGGTGACTCTTTTCAGGATTTTCCAGTTGAAGAATACCCAGAAGTGGTTTTCCATTCCCTTCTTCTAGGACCGCTCTGGAACTGTGCAGTTTGCCCAGGGCAACACAGGCTGGCTTTTCTCCTGGGTCTGCAGTAATTGAAAGTTGGTTAGCCCTAGTTAACACTGGAATGGCCGTAAAAGCAGGGGTTGTAAGGTGACCCATTGTGATTTGGGTGTCCCTTGTATGTTACTCTGTTTTGAGGATGTTGCTATTAAACTTTGCAGCTTTCTTGTTGCTTTGTTGTATTCTCTATGATAGAGCAATTTTGAGCGGGGGGGGGGAAGTCATTAGAATTTCACTTACGTACATATTTTGCTTCTTAATGTCAGGTCTCCCAGATATCTGCAACACGTTTCTTGAGAAATGCCTGAACATGGGATACATTAAAGACAGTCCTGATCAGTTGACTATAAATCAATATGAACCTGGACAAGGTATGTACTTACATTCCTGTGCTATGTTAACTTCACCCTCTGATCCTAAAGAGTCCAAAGCCAAGTGGGTCTATCAATAAAAAGCCAAGTTAAGAAAAAAGTCATTTTATATGAAGATGTAATGAGATTTAGAGAAGAGGTGGCGATTCCAGGTGGACCAGGTCTATTCGTATCCAACTGATACCTAGTTGGAAAGGAAAATTTTACATTTGGTTGGGAAACCAACCAAATGTAAAATTTTCTGCCCTATGTAGAGTCAACTTTTAGGTGTATCTAAGTTGGTACTGTTGACACTGACTGTGGCAGGTCTCTGAGATTTCAGGCTGTAGTCTTTTCAGCCTTTCCTGGAGATGCCAAAGATTGAATCTGGAGCCTTTTTGCGCACAGAAATCATGCTGTGCCAAAGCTTATGTAAGCTTATGAATGTCCCAGGATTGAAGGGCTGGCTTGTGCTATGGCCTCATGTTCTGTAGTCGGCGTTGAGATGTTGAAAGCTGGGTGGAAGAAAACATTGGGGTTTTTTTTACCACAAGCCAGTGATTTGTAGCATTGATGTGTTTCTGAAAAAGTAACTAAAAGTAACTATTTAATTATGTTTAAGAGCAGGTTAGCTGAGTATTTTTTAAAATTATAACCAGAAAGTAACCAAGTACTTTGAGGAGCCTTGGTGCCCCAAATATTTAAGGGTTTGGACTGAGAGGACTGAGCCAGTGGGTATAACTGTATGAGCACAGACATGCAAGAAATCATGGGGAAATAGGAAAGGGGTCAGAGAGCTGTGGTTTTAGGTGGCAAAACTGCCTGGCATAAGGTCTGAGGCACATCCTAAACCAGGGGTGAGCAAAACAAAGTTGTTCAAGTGTTGCTTGTACCTCATGGTGCGATGGTTAAAACTGCAGTACTGCAGCCAAAACTCTGCTCACAACCCAAGTTCAATCCCAGATACCCAGCTCAAGGTTCACTCGGCCTTCCATCCTTCTGAGGTCAGTAAATTGAATACTCAGCTTGCTGGGTTGGGGGGATTATGTAGCCTGCATAATTAAATTGTAGACTGGTTAGAGAGTGCTTTAAGTGTTATGTGGCAATATATGAGCAGTATGATTTGGTTTTTTGCTCAACTTCTTCTCCCATCAGTCTTCGTCAGCATAGGCAAAGGTGAACAGCATAGGCAAAGGTGAACCTGTCCAAAACCATTCCAAACAGCTGCAAAATTTGTTCATCTGGAATGGGTTTCCCATACCTTCATTCCACATATGTAGTTTTGGTTAGAAGTCATGTAAAGAAGATCCTTGGCATATGAATTGAGAAAAAATAGGACTAATGGTGAATTGAACATGAAAAGCACATCCCAGTTATTGTTCTTGACTTAATTATCATTTTATTTTATGTTATAGGAATCCCACCTCACATTGATACACATTCTGCTTTTGAGGATGAAATAATTTCTCTAAGCTTAGGAGCTGAGGTAATGAACATTTTATTTTATTCTCAGTCTTTTCAGAGTCTGAATGAGTTCAGCTTCCAGGAGATACTAGAATATATCATATTTGCATCTGATTACTGCTGACTGCAGAGACCATACTACCAATTCATGGTGCATCTTAGTTGAAAAAGACAGAGAAGTTGAAGACTTTATAGTTTAATTTTTCTGGAGTATACTGTAACTTTATAAGTTAATTTTTCTGGAGTATACTCAAGCCTGAACTGTCTCTGGAGGCAAAAATGATAAAACTGAGATAGTCATAGTTTGGGCACATCACAAGAAGGCAAGATTCTCTGAAAAAGACAGTAATGCTAGGAAAAGTTGAAGATAGCAGGAAAAGAAAACCAACTATAAGATGAATAGACTCTCACAATGCCTTGAGCCATTTCTATTTTCTTTTGAAGTATAAACATTTCCTACAAGCAGTCGAGAAAGGATGTTGGATCAAGATAGATAGGTGAAGAACTGTTCACAGATACAGATGAGAGGTTAGACGTACGGAAGCAGAAAAATGAAACTAGGGCTTTCACTGGCTTGTGGAAACACCAGATACACTTTCCCTACTTGGCAAATAGGAATACTAGAGATATAACAGCAACCTAGTATGAATGCATTTATTTATTTTATTTATTTATTTATTTGATTTTTACCCCGCCCCTCTAGACCAATGCTAAATTATAATTAATTGCAACTGGAGTGGGTCTGTTGGAGTTTTGGACATGAGCACCTCTTGTCTCCTCTTCTAGATTGACTGAAGGGTTAGAAGGATTCAGTTCCTGTATGAAACTAACTGCAGTTCTCTGTTGTGTCCAGAGTGTGTTAAGCTTGAAATATGTTTTATTGAAATATCTCAAGATCAAGCAGTGATTTCCGATCATGGCTATTTTCAATAAACCATAGATGAAACTAAACACAATTCCTTATTCAGACGTTAATGAAAAAAATAGTTTAAAGCAAGAAGCAAGTATTTTTGTTGCCCTTGGAACTGCACTGGAAAGGCCAAAGTATACCTTTTACATGATGTTTAGCATTGGAGTAGGTGACATGGTGCTCTCCATATGTTTTGGATTACAGTGCCCACAATCGCCAACCCTTGTTTATGCCGATTGAGGATGATGGGACATGCAGTCTAAACCACCTAAACAGTATCATTTGGTGTTTGGTTTAGCATTATATTTACATGAGACTTTTTACAGGCTATGGCTGAATTAGGCTGAAGCTGTTATAGTAGAGTGTTATCTTAGCTTGTTTGGAGTGGGAAGGTGGTCCCTGTCTTTGGGTTTCAAGATAGTACAAATAAAGCTTAGAAACATTTCCTTTTTAGGCTCCTGAGGGATTCTGGGAGTAGCAGTCCCAAAGACTAATTTTCCTACTGCATGTATTTGCGTTTCTGTGTTCTGAGCACTTGTAACATTTGCTGACAGCTCGTTTCAGATAAGCTGCTAGTCTTGAAAATATGGTTCCAAGAGGAAGGAAGAAGGAGCTTGCCTTCTGTTCACCCTGGAGCCTTCCTACGTCCGCCTGCTGAATTTGTAATCCAAGTTTAGAATCTCTTCAAAGTAGCTCTGCTACCAGTGGAATTTCTGCAGGGAGCTGTACCATAGAAGTCTTTGTCAATAAGAAAGTCCACCCCCCCAGCTCTTTTATTTTTTAAAATGCACTGGCATTAAAGTGTGTGTATGTGGGGTGCTGGTGCTGGTTTGTCTCATCCATCCTTGTCCATCTTGAGCTGGAAACCTTTTCTTGCTTTTCATTTAAAAATGCTTTTTTATCTTCTGCTGTCAGTGAGCAAGACTGACACTGGTGATGAGGAAAGAAAATCGGAAGTAGATCAGAGAGAAAACCTATGCTTTTCTGAGACTGTACAGTTCACACATGACCGCTAGGCTTTGTAAAGCAGATTGCTTTAAATTAGGGAAAGGGACCCTCTGGATCCTGGACTCAGTCTGGCTTACAGTCTTCCAGCCCCCATACCATTTTTTTATTTTTTATTATATCTCAGACAAACATACAAGACATACCAAACATACACACAGGGAGGTGTTTTCCATATAATCATATCTAATTCATAATCTTGACTACATAACCATATTACCATACTAAAATCTTTAAACCATAATATATTCTCCACTCTGTGTATATACATGTATGTATGTATGTATGTATGTATGTATGTATGTATGTATGTATGTATGTATGTATGTATGTATGTATGTATGTATGTATGTATGTATGTATGTATGTATGTATGTATGTATGTATTTCAGATCAAAACATCTAGTATTAAATTCAGCACAAGCCTAAACTGTGATTACCGTAATACACTGTCTAATGTATAATCTTAACTACATAACTATGTTATAATATATACAGTGGTGCCTCGCTTAACGAGCACACCGCAGAATGACGAAATCGCATAGCGATGAGGTATTTGCGATCGCAAATGCGATCGCATACCGATGGCCCCTATGGGCAAAACTCGCATTGCGAAGATCGGTAAGTGTTTTGCTTACCGATCTTCGCACTGCGATGTCGGGGGAACAGCTGATTGGCGGTTCCAAAATGGCCGCCGGAAGCCCCAAAATGGCCGCGCGCAGCGTTTTCGAGCCCTGCCCTTGCTTACCGAGGGTGTGAAAATGGCTGCCAGACCCTGGAAACATTGCTGAACAGTGATTTTTTTTGCCCATTTGGAACGCATTAAACGATGTATAATGCGTTCCAATGGATTTCCCTGTTCCGTACAGGGAACGGATTAACCTCGCTATGCGAGGCACCACTGTATATGTTTAGTTTTCTGTCAGCAATTTCTGTTATTGTATTTAACATGGACATTTCTAGTTTATAAGTTATATATACTTATCTACCACTTATACAAAGGAGAGGCAAAGTTGCTAAGCATATTTTAACCTGAATTAATCTTAATATATAATCTTAACTACATAACTACTGTATTTTTTGCTCCATAAGACGCACTCCCCCCAAATAGTGGGGGAGAAAGTATGTGCATCTTATGGAACGAATACAGTAAAAAAGGGGTTCAACCACCACCACCACCCAGAAGCCTCCCATTGCCATGCTGGGAGGCCTCTGAACTGTCACCAGAGACTGCTTGCTGTTTGGACCTCACCATTCTGCAGTGCTGGCTTTTCAGGATTTGCTTCCTGGAGCCCACCTGGAAAATCAGCAAGGCCAACAGGCCTATGGCAGCAGACAGTGAAAACAGCCAAGGACAAAAGGGGAAAGAGTAATTCTAGAAAAACCAGGGGAAACCACAAACACAGTCCCCCACTTAGGCAGCTGATTTTCCCATATTTGGGGAAATCACAGGGGTCAGCACATCCAAAGTACAATAGATGAGCCTCATCCTGGGAAAACCACTTTGATGATCATGGTATCTCCCCTGCCAGGTATGAGTTGGAATGGCCTCTGAACATCCTGCCCCTTTCTATGGCCTGTCCCCCAAAGGCATGGTGACCCCCCCGGCTGCACCTCCTGATCAGAACAGGGTTGCACAGCCCCAGTCCCGAAAGAGGCCAAGAGAGCTACTCATTGTTTTGGGGTGCCTCACAGGACCCCCATCAGGGGCTGGATGTTCCTTGCACAATCCTCCAGTGCACCGATATTAGCATACCTAATATGAGGGGAAGGCAGGGAAAGTGGGGAAATTCAAACTTTCAGTTAGTGAAGAGGCTGCTTGTCTGCTTCCTTGCTAGTCCAAGCAGTTAGAATGCTGGGAGAGAGACCTGGGACTGCCTGGTATTGTCGTTTTAAAATGTAAAATGTAGTTTATAAGCTGTTTGTTTGGGGTTAGTGCTTGGGTGTAAAGGTGCTCCGTTTGAGTTGAAACCTGATTGTGTAGAAACGTGCATACTTGCTTTAAAAGCTGCCTAGGAAGTGTTCAGGCCAGCGCCAATCAGCTGTTAGGTGGGGAGAGGGGAGGGGAAAGGAGCAGGAGTGGAGAAGAGCACAAAATGGCTGCCGGCTGCCTGCTGGCTTTTAGCTGTTTGGGGCTCTTTTTTGGCTGTTCTGGGGTCTACCCAGGCACTGTGAAGTGCAAGGCTCAATCTACAGTACCTGGTAAGTGACTTTCTTTTAAGTTTTTTAAAGTTTCTGACCCTTTCCCCCCCCCCCCCATAAAAATGCATTAATTAATTTTCAATGCATTTCTATGGGAAATTTGGATTCAACTTGCAAGCTTTTCATCTAGTTCTGGGCATTTAATAGAGAATGTATTTCCAAAGGGTGTTGCAGCAAGGAAACTAACTGTGCCTCGTGACTTCTAACTGGATTACAGTACCTGCTTCCTGATTTCAGCTACTATAGTTTGTATTCAGTTTTTTTGGCTCATCACAAACATTGTTCATGGCTTTGTGTGGCCTAACCTGTTGTGCCTTGCATGCTATAAACGTTCAATTATGTCAGAAAATGGAGATTTGGTCTTATGCTGAGCATGTGCTACTGCTGGTGAATGGGATCAGGTTAAGCTTTGTGTTGCTGTTCTTTTGCATAACCTAAAGTAAATAAGGAAAGCCAGTTGTTAAATAGTTTAATTCCACTATTTGTCCTCCACACAACTAAAAGGGACCTCTCAATGCAGTGCCAAATGAGACAAACCATTTCTAACTTAATATAGGCTTGAACTGTAGCTGGGCAGAGTTGCACAACAATCTCATCTGTCATTGAGACATTTCTATAAGCATGGGGAGGAGGTGGATGAAAGGAAATGTAAAATATAGGTAGAGTGGTATAGGTCTTATCACTGGCTGATAATGGTCTATATTAATGCCACTGTTGACTGCTGTTCACTTTACATGGTTCAAATGTTATTCTGTTATAGTTTATTAAATATTTTATTACACTGTTTTGTTCAGAATATATTTTCCCTGTGCTCCTCATCTAAAAATTAGGTGTGTCTTAAGGTCAGGTACGCCTTATGGAGCAAAAATACGGTATATTATAGTACACATATGTTTACACTCTCTCTATATATATCTTTCAGTCAACAATTTCTTTTATATTCAACATGGACATTTCTAAGTTAAAACTTATATATACTCATCAACCACCTGAACAGAAGAGAATCCAGAACTGCTGACAATATTTTAGCCTAAATTAATCTCTTAACACCCTTTTTGTCAGTTTTATAGTGCCGTCTATAGAACCTCTTTTTAAAAAATTCTTTCAAATTTACTGATTTAATCCAACTGTAATTATCGTTCCACCTTCGAATCCGATCATATATGTCCAAATTATAGCCAGAATTTTGTACCGCTTCGAACCTCACTGCCTTCACATTTTCTTTCTTTAAGTTCTCTTCTATCAAGCAAGTATACATTTTTGAGTAATCTTCTTATTAACATAAATCCCCAACTCATCCACCTGACCCTCCCTCTCATGCAGGCCCATTATTTTAGCCTCCTTTGATCTTAATTCTAAAGTCTCTCTCTCTGATCCTTCCGCTGCTCTGGTGGGCTAGGCTTCCATCTGCATATTCTCTCCCTCCAATTTATATCCTGAAATCATGGCCTTAATTTTAAGGGCCATGTGATCCTGAAGTTGATTGACAATGTTCATTTGAAACTCCTGTATGTAATTCTTGAAGGGATCTTCCTTTGTACAGTGCTGCCTCGCTTAACGATTGCCTTATTAAACGACGAATCTGCTTGATGATGAGGTTTTTGCGATTGCTTTTGTGATTGCAAAATGATGTTTTAATGGGTAAAATTCGCTTAACGATGATCGGTTCCCTGCTTCAGGAACCGATTTTTTTGCTTAACTATGGTCTGAAAACACCTGATCGGCGGCTCTCAAAATGGCCACCCGCTGTTTTTAGGATGGATTTTTCACAAGAGAGGCACCGGAAAATGGCTGCCCTATGGACAATTAGGTATTTATCCCATTGGAACGCATTGAGTGGTTTTCAATGCGTTTCAGTGGTTTTTTTCCCCTGCTTGACGATTTCGCTCTATAGCGATTTCGCTGGAACGGATTAACATCGAGCCAGGCACCACTGTACATTTTGATAGGCTTGTACATTAAATAAGGGCTGTCCTTTCTGCTTTTTGAATGTAAATTTAGTATGGAATAACGCTTTCTGCTACAAAGAGTTCTTCTGTTTTCTCCTGAGTCCACCAAGTCTGGCTTTTTATTTATTTATTTTCCCCTTTCTTGTGCTCCCAATTCTTTTCTCAGGTAAATGGGAAGAGTACTTGTCCCTCTCCATTTGTCTGGAGCCCAGCCTGGGCCAGATAACATCAGGAGTGGTGCCTGTACTGCTGACATCAGATTCCCAGTTTCACTCCTGCCTTTTCTCTAGAGAGGTGGAGGAAGGAGGAGCAGGGGTAGGAAAATAAGGAAAGGAGTCCCAATTTTCTATGATATCAGCAACAGTGGTTCCCTTTAGGGAAGTTCCAGAGCTGGCTTGCTTTAGAGGAGGTGGTGTGGTTTGCTTGAAAATCTCAAGAGGCTGGTTGGAGATCTTCTGCAACCCAGAATACACTGTCAAGCTTGAAGGTATTTATTTCTCAATCTGTAGGGGTGGAAGAATGACCTGCTGAACTGATCAAAGCTTGCAGAACTGGTTTAGAGATTTAAGATCAGCAAGATAAATAGGAAATAGGCTGTGGTGAATGCAGCTGGATAGAGGCCAGGTTCTCAGCTCTTCCTGTTCCATCAGGTTAGCTGCAGTCCTCACAATGTTTGGGAGAGAAATAGATTTTCTGCTATTTATCCCTGTGGTAATAAAGTATCTTAGGATGGCTTGGTCTTTAATGGGCAATTAAGAATCATTAACTTTACAAAAGGTGCACTCTTCATTTGTTTATGCAGAGCAGTCCAGCTGTTTCAATTTTTTAAATTTTGCTTTAGGGTTCAAAGACTGAGCTCAATAGGCCAGTCCTACATGCCATAATAAGTGTCAATGTTTCTAAATTTACCATGGTGCCATTACCTTTGGGGAAATGACAAAGACCATTGTACCAGCTGCTAACTTGAACAATGTCGGATCCACTAAATCCCATTGTAATCAAGTTATCTGTCTAGTAGTAAAGGGAAAATAGATTAGATGGTTTCTGAGATGCTGCCAAAGATCACGTTTTTTTGCTTAGAACACACCTGTGAGATATAAATTGTCCATATTTTTGATGCTGTTTTGAAATAAAATACTAATTCTGTGTGGATTTATAAGCTAGTAGTCCCCTCATTGGTGAGTTATTGCTCCAGTAGCTTTTGCCTATAGCAGTACAGTGGTGCCTTGACTTATGAACTTAATCCGTATCGGAATGACGTTCGTAAGTCAAAATGTTCGTAGGTCAAAGCACCATTTCCCATTGAAATGCATGGGAACGAGATTAATCCATTCCAGCATTTCAGTAAACAAAGCAAGTCCCATGCAGGGACTACAAAAAAACCAAAAACAAAACAACTCAGCACAGAAAGTAACAACCCCCCCCCAGTCCAAACCTACCCTACAAAATCCACCAAGAGGTAAAGGTAAAGTTTCCCCTTGACAATTTTTGTCCGGTTGTGTCCGACTCTAGGGGGCGGTGCTCATGCCCGTTTCCAAGCCATAGAGCCAGCGTTTGTCTGAAGACAATCTTCCGTGGTCACATGGCCAGTGCGACTTAGACACGGAACGCTGTTACCTTCCCACCGAGGTGGTCCCTATTTATCTACTTGCATTTGCATGCTTTCGAACCGCTAGGTTGGCGGGAGCTGGGACAAGCGACAGGCGCTCACTCCGTCGCATGGATTCGATCTTACAACTGCTTGGTCTTTAAAAGGAAAAGGACTTTACCTCTGCAGCTGCCTGGCCCGGGCTCCGCCGCCACTGCCCAGCTGGGATGGGTCCTTGCCTCCCAGCCAGGCTCTTGCTCCCAGATCCTGGCCAGGAAGCGAGCAGCGGGGATGGACCCCATGCCAGGAGGTAGGAGTCCAGCCAGGAGACCATTTGAATTTCCCGGGCTCCTGCCTCCCGGCATGGGGTCCATCCACACTGCTCGCTTCCCAGCTGGGCTCTGCTTCCTGGAGCCCGGACGGGAAGCAAGCAGCATGGACAGACCCCGCACTGGGAGGCAGGAGCCCGGGAAATTCAAATGGCTTCCCGGCCGGGCTCCTACCTCCCTGCACGGGGTCCATCTGCGCTGCTCGCTTCCTGGCTGGGCTCTGCCTCCCAGGGGACCGGAGGTGGGTGTGGGGGCAAAATGTTAAAGGCCTACTTTGAAAAATGCCATTCCATCTTGTCTAGCTTAGCTCTGAGTCCTCTCAACGATCAGGAGCTAAGAAAAGCAGTAATGTACGATAGCAGCTGGGAGGCAGGAGCCTGGGAAATTCAAATGGCCTCCTGGCCTAGCTCAAGCCTTCCGATGCTGGGCCACCCCCGCTTCCGCCGCATCCCTTTCCTGAACCATTGGTGCGAAAGAGCTACAAAGAAGCAGCCTCTTCGCCTCCAATGGTTTGAATTTCCTGCCCTTTCCCCCTGCCTTTTTTTGTTCTTAGGTCCAAGCTCCGTTCGCAAGTCAAAGCACAATTTTGCGACCGGAGCTGTTCATAAGTCAAAATGTTCATAGGTCAAGGCGTTCATAAGTCAAGGCACCACTGTATACTTATTGCTGATCTCCCTGTAATGGCTCTGTCCTAAATGTAACCATCCAGTATAGATTATTAGTGTAATTGTAAAGAACTTTGCAAATTAAAAATTTCTGTAAATGGTTTGACAGAGGAGCAAAGTAATTTATTTAATGAAGTAGAAGAGCCACTGCAGGGTAGCCAGACATTTTAGTGACCAGTTTTGGTTTCTAGAACAGCAAGAACTTGCTCTTCTCGGAATTGCTCTAAGAGGTGTTTCATATATAAAAAAATTCACCAATCTTATTAATGGGTTATGTTTTGAAAATAACTTGCTATGCATTCTGTGCAGTTAGTTCCATGTGAAACTGGAAGCGAGACAGGAATGTCCATATGTTACTTCTAGTACCATTAGTTGGCTCGTGTTGACAGTGGTCTGGTCCTGAGACTCTGACTACTGAGGAGTACTCATCACTTTGAAAATTAATACTAAATTAGAAAAAACAACCGAACAAAAATTCTTACTTCTTGTCATTTAGGAAGTCTATACAGGAATAAAGTAATAGGAAAAAAATTCAGAATTTCGTATCTCCATATATGCCACTCTGTTGTACATTTTAGGTAACAGAGGAGAGAGTGAAGTGTTATCTCAAAGAGGGAAGGAAATCTATGTATATTCAATTTAAATATTGAGCTAAGATAGACAAGAGAAGGAATATATTTGGCTACCTATCTTTCTGTTTTAAATAAGAAATTAGCTTCCATGACCCTTGATGCCTTGGCTCCATACAACCAGAGGCTTTGTCTCTTAAATACCCAATGCTGTTTCAGTACCCCTAGACACTGAATATGCTGTTGGTGAAAGTAAATCAGAAAGTACTAAAGAGCACTGGTTAGGCCTCATCTAGAATATTGTGTCCAGTTCTGGACACCACACTTGAAGAAGGATGCAGACAAACTGAAGCAAGTTCAGAGGAGGGCATCAAGGATGATCATGGGACTGGAAACCAAGCCCTATGGTGGAACTAGTTACCTCAAGAGGTGATGAGTGCTCCAACCCTGGAGGTATTGAGGAGAAACTTAGACAACCGACTGGCAAATAGCCTTTGATTTGTATTTTTGCACTGAGCAGAGGGTTGGACTTCATAGCCTTATAGGCCCCTTCCAACTTCACTATTCTGTGAGGAAAGAATGAAGGAACTGGGCATGTTTAGCCTTGAGAAAAGAAGACTGAGGGGAGATATGATAGTACTTTTCAAATTCTTCAAAGGTAGTCATACAGAGGAAGGGCAGGATCTGTTCTCAGCCATCCCAGATTGTAGGACTTGTAATAATGGGCTCAAGCTACAGGAAGCAAGATTTTGGCTGAATAATAGGAAAAAACTTCTTAACTGTTAGAGCAGTATGACAGTGGAACCATTTACCTCAGCAGCTGGTGAGTTGGAGGCATTCAAGAGAAAATTGGACAACCGTCTGTCAGATCTGTTTTGATTTGGATTCTTATAGTGAGCAGGGGATTGAACTTGATGGCCTTATAGGCCCCTTCGAACTCAAGTATTCTATGATTCTATGAGTACAACGAGACTGAACCTGGAAGGCCTTCTGGAGAAAGATGGGGAGATGGAAGACCCCAGGACCAAGTCTTTGTTCTGAATGGCTAGCTAGGTGGCCTGGGCCTCTGAGTACTGTATGAGGATTCAGGATTCCAGTTCCTGATTCATATACATAATGTCCGAAATTCTGTTTTAGCAGTCTGATGTGGTTTGTCTGCACTTCATAATTTCTAGTCTGGCCTCTTGCAATAAAGGCAAACGAGCACTTTGCAAGTTTATTGCGGTTATCACATTACTGTAATGTAGACAAGCACTATTATCCTCTTGTTACAAATAGAAAAGTCAAGAGCTGCTTAATGTTTCTCAAGAAGCTTGTTATACAAAGGTAGTACATGGTAGCCAGGGTTGTAAGTGATTAGGGAGCCATTAAAAAAAAACTAGAGGAAGAACACAGCATTTTAAAAACCTCAGCTTTATCTCAGTTTATGTATGCATGTATTTATAGGGGCTGGAATCTGCATTTACTAAAGCCTTTCCAGATTACCTTGGCCATCAAGAAACCTCGGTCTGTCTGAAAATCTCTCTGTGACACTTCTTAGGATTGGAAAGCCAGTTCACATGAAAGGCTGTTCAGGCATAGTGACATCAATGTACCACCCTGTAAGGGCCAAGACTGTGAGTACTAGACTCAGTGAGCTTTCATTTAAGGTAAAGGCCCTCCATTACCATTAGTGAAAACATGTATATTAATTCAGGCAGCAAATGTTGGTGGGGAGCAGTATCAGTGGCGTCTTCCCATAAATTCTTTTCCAGCTATCTATTTTCATTTGTTGGAAGAAAAAGCACAAGCTGTACTAAGTTTCCTAAGGTGTCCGCCACACCTTTGCCATTGCTGGAGTAAGAGACTGTGATTTCAGTTGGCTTCTGTTCATGGAATAGTATGGGGGGAGTGGTTTCATGGTGTGTTTTTTTCCCTTCAGGCAGCAAAAGGCCTTTCCTTCATAAATAACTTTACAGACGAAGAAGGTACTCCTGTACTGAGCTAATACATCAAGTAAAATACAAATAATTTTTATTGCTTTCCTTTTTTGTACAGAAGTTACTTGTGTACCTCCTGCTTCTTTGAAAGACATTCTATAGAAGTGATCAGCTCTAAAGAACTGTTGTTGCTTTAAAGTCAGGTTGCTCTTGGGCAGAAACCTCCCACTCTACTGTTGATTAAGGAAGAGAGAAGATATGGATTTACTGAGCTGGTTAATTAGTAGTAAACAGCACAAGCATCTGTCACCCAGTTGTTTAACAGCTTGTACCAACAAACTGAGATACATCACACATTCTAAATTATACTACTGAAGCGAACAAAGCTTGTGTCAGTATGTGAAATTTTGTATGTATAGAGTGTTAAAATAATAAAGGCAGGGTATGGAAAAATCAGCCCTAAAATGAAAGTACTTTTAAAATTGAGGCTTGAACAATAGCTTATCACAGTCATTTAAAAACAATTAGCTAGCTCTAGTTGAGCAAGTTCACAGTGTCATAACAATCCTGCCAGCTGAAGAATATTTCAAAATGATAACCAAACATTTAAAAAACATGTTGGTTCTATAATTTTCTCTCATTAAAGTTATGTTCTGGTTTTCCAGATTTTAGGGGGGATCTAGATCTTTTATGCCATCAGTCTTTATTCTTCCAAGCTCTCAAAAATTTTAGTCATAACCATAACTTTATCAGCGTCATGGCAACTTGCCAGATTTCAAGTTACAAAACTCTTGGGATTACAAAAAGTGCAGGAATAATACAGTTTCATACTGAAAAATTATTCTTGGATGTCTAAGCTTTTAGACCTCCAAGCTTTGCAGAAAAGATTGTTTATAACTGATAGATGATAAGGGTATATATAATGGCCAAAAACGATAGCCAGGGCAACAAGCAAAAGATGCCAGGAGGACACCATTAGAGCTGAGAAAACACTTCTGGGGAGGAGAATAATATTTTTTCATATATCTGATGTGATTTTATAATGGCTTATACTCTAGTCTAGTCTTTTAATTACATCGTTTTTAATATGCTTTTCATAGATATGACTTAATTGAAAATTAAACTTTTATAACTTAGAAAATAGGGCTTTGTAACACTTTTATGAAGTCTTTTGTAACACTTTAGATACAGTCATATTTCGTTTTGAAGTACCATTTTAACTTTTATTAGAACATTTTAAAGTTTTTGCTAAGGTCATTGCTTATATTTCTCATTTAGTTAGTTAGGTTTTTATAGTCACACTCCTATAACATTGTATTGAGTTTTCATAGGACCCTTGTGGCGTAGTGGTTAAACAGCAGTACTGCAGTGAAGAATCTTCTTGTGACTTGAGTTTGATTCTACTGGGTCAGGTAGCCAGCTCGTAGTTGACTCAACCTTCCATTCTTCTGATTAAATACCCACTTCACTTGGGGAGCAATGTGTAGCCTGCATAATTAAATTGCAAGCTTCCCAGGGAGTGCTTTAAGCACTATGGTATGTAAGCAGCACACTTTGCTTTTATAGTTGAATTTTTTGGATATTCAATGAACAGCAGTATAACACATTTATATCTTCCATACAGTTTGCATAATGGCTATTCAATAAAAGGAAGAAAAGTAGACTTTTAGGACATTCAGTTTATCTTTCTTGCATGGGGAAAATAAATCAGAAGTATAGTCAGAAAAAAGAATTGTACAAGGTAAAAAAATATTTGTCTGGGTCACACTGGGATTACCCCTTTTGAAATGTTAGCTGCAATCAACATAGGCTCCTGAATTTTCCCTGGAGGTCTATGACGTTTTGTAGGAGTTTTAGGAATATGTTCAGGGATCAGTTTATCTGACCTGATACTTGGGATAGCCAGGAGTAGACATTTGCATAGAAATATTATGAGCTGTATTCAGCTTATGTACCCCAAACACCTAATCTGGGTGTTATAAATAAATACCTGGGTTCGTCATTCTTTAGTTCTAAGTGTATGTCTTTTGTATTAGACTCTTGGGCAAAATATCAAGGAAACAGTAAAAGTGCAAAGTAGATCTTGCAAGATCTGGCCTCCTGATTCAGCTGTCCTTGAGGACACAAATATTTGTGCTGTGTTACTTCCGTAGTCATACATGCTGTTACATTGAGGGAGATAATTTCTGTGTCTGGAAAATGCCAAATGTGAATTGGGTACGGAAAACAACATTGATTTAAGACATATGGCTAGGTATGACTGTTATATTCAAGACCTCCATGTGGTGTCTCTAGAGACATAAACATTGCTTCCAAGCTTTGTAAGAGTAGTTGCTTCAACTCATCTCCAACTTTTGCAAAATCAAAAAAGGAATTGGAGCACTCCTGCCATGAAAGACTTATGTTGCTAACAGCATCCATGATCATGTTCCAGAGCTTGGCAAAGTTGGTTTTTCAATTTCATACTAGACAGAAGAGTCAAGAAGTTTTAGTCCTTTTAGCAATCTTCTGAAGCTTTGCTTAGTGCTCGGTATATCCATGCTTCTTGCAATAAATGTATTGTTCTGTATATTTATATGTATTTTTCTTTCACTGAAGTCTGCGGTTCTTATCACCTTATTTTCAGACAGAATTTCTGTGGCTTTAACAAACAAAGGTATTTGTCAAGTCAACCTTTTCCCACTGTGCAATCATAACATACCTAAAAGCTTCCCTTGCTAGATTTTTGTTTGTTATGACATTTTAAGGGCACAGGAGACCTGCAAGGAAAACAGGACTGAAAACTGGCATCTCAATACTTTGTCTTTGCTTGTCATCAAAGGGTGAGGGAAGGGCAGTGCAGCTCTGTAAGCTCTGAGAAATGCAAGTGAGTTGAAATCCCATTTGAAATCCATATTCTTTTAGTGAAACTTAAATAGCATAACTTCCTCTGGGTTGTCCTTGCCGTATCTTCATTTTTCTTAATAATAATCTTAGAAGCGCAGAGTTGAAGGAGATTCTATGGATCATTGAGCCCAGCCCCTGTCAAGGAGGCACAGTGCGGAATCGAACTCCCAACTTCTGGCTCCACAGCCAGATACTAAAACCACTGAGTTGTCTAGCAGTTGATGAGAAGTCTTTGGCTATGCCACAAATTATGTAGTCGCAGACTCAAGTTTGTCATGGGCAGGGCGATCCTATATTTGGGCAGATGATTTGGGGTAGTGGGGTGGAGAATCTTGAGTGATAAAATTGGCATGTCTGAAAGCTGTTGCATTTTGGGGCATTACCAGTCAAAGCTTTGGGAATCTTTGACTTTAAGTCCTTTCAGAGAGCTGTTCTGTCTTTGTTTGGACACAACCAAATATTGTGCCATCCTGGGGACTTAGCAAATTTATTTCATTATGAGAAATCCATGGAAGTTCATGCTGAAATAAATGTGTCAGTCACAATATTTTTGTTTTGTGTTTGTTCTGACTTTAAACACTGATTTTGCATCTCCTGTCCCACCTAAAGAATACAGAGATATGCTTTCCTAGTATTGCTGTTGGCACAGCATGGAAGAGTTTCTTTTTGAGACTACAGATCAAGGCTCCTTCAGCTAGCATGACGATTGGCCACAGTGACCAACAGTTTGGGACTACTGTATTATAATTCCAAAAAGTAACTTTTCCAAGCTGTGACAACTCGTAACCAATAAAGTGAAAACTTCAGCAAATTGTATATTTGTTCTCATACAGAATCAGAGCACATTTCATCTTCGTTTGCAAGGTACTTGTATAATACCCTTTAAAATACCTTTTTCCCCTTAACACACTGGGGCCCAGCCTTGGGTCACCCAGATGTTCTTGGACTGCAAATCCCAGAACCCTTCACTACCAGCTGTGCTGGCTGGGCTTTCTGGGGATTGCAGTCCAAGAACACCTGGATTACCCAAGGTTGGGAACCACTGCCTTAACACATCCAGTCCCAACCTTCTCTGCCTGATACCCTCCAGATGTTTTCAGTCACAACTCCCAATGGCCATTGCTTTCTGAGTTGGATGGGAGTTGAAGTTCAAGATGTATGTAATGTTCCAGATATCACCTGAGCTTTTAGGGCAATCCCCACCCACTGCAGTTGAAAATGAGCTGATTATTTTTTAATCAATTTTCTCTATTGCTTCCCGTATCTAATGATATCCCAAAGTGGTATAGAACAAATACAATTAAAATAAATTAAAATAGTTTAAAATAATAAACAGTAAAATAGCAACCACTAAATACTGTTAGTTAAAGATATTTAAAATCTGAGTCTCTAAATGCAATTCTGAAACTAGCACAATCAGACAAAGGTTTAAAGGTAGATAAAGGGGGAGTAGAAGTAGCCCTCCCGATTATGTTAATGTACATGGTAAAGGATTCTCAGTGTGTTGTAGTGGATAGAGTGACAGACTAGGACTCTGGAGAACAGGGTTCAAATCCCCACTTGGCTGGGGCAGTGGAACTGGTACAACCTGGTACAACCAATTGCTCCTAAAATATGTAACTTACCTTGAAAGCCCTATTAAGGTTGTTATAAGTTGATTCTGACTTGGCACCACATAACTTGTCAGTACCCTCATACATCTTCTGCCACTGCTTTCTATTGCCACAGATTTACAAAAGGACTGTAGGTTCTTTTGACTGAGGCCTATTCTGGGGTAGGAGAATGCGTATGCGGTTGCTAGGCAGCCATTGTTTTTTCCTAGAATAGAGGAGAATGTCAAAAGTTGCCTAGCAACCATATGTATTCTTTCCCCCTTCATTCTAGGTGTGTACTTGACAGAGTTATCTTGGGGCCTTGTTTTATCCCTCAGAGTTAGAGTGATGGCTGCCTTGCCTGTAGCAGATACTTGTCCAGTCATTTCTTTCAAGTGCCTTTCATGTTTTCTCACACCTTCTTTCTTTTATTTGACATTTTAAATACATTTCCAACAGTTTCTCTGCAGTATTCTTTACAGGATAAAGGATTCCAGTATCTACTACACTTAATTATTTAGATCAGCATTTTTTACCTCTTCTTCTTTCCTTTCATTCTCAGAATTCATCCTCTAAACCTGCTTCTACCTATAGATTTTGTGATCCACTGCAGCAAGTGCACTAGAATTCATTTTCTTTTGAGAAGATTAATTTTAATTTCCTAAAAAAAGGTTTATCAGTGCTGATTATTTTTTTAAAAAAATTCTCAGCTATTTGTGCGAGATCAGTATACAGAGCATGAAATGAACCTGCTGATGCCTGCCAGAAATTAACAGTGGCCATGCTTGAATGGAGAAGCATTAAAAAGTAGATGTTTCATTTCACTAATACTTCTGTTCAAGGATTCAATAAAGAGGTCTAATTTCATCTAGTGAGTGACGTCATTCCCCTTTTGTTACAAGGATCTATTTTAAGACTGTGGCGAATTTCATTGCAAAGTTTTCTGCATGCAGATATAGGGAAACCAGGAGGAGGCACAATTGGTCTTTCATGAGGTAAAAGAAGCGTAAATTGGCCACTGCTGCAATATTGTGGTATTGTCTCTCCAGGATATAAAACAAAGTTTGATAACAGAGTCTGATAACATGAAAACTGTATCTGTGGAATTTAATCTACTTATTACTATGCCAGGATAAATTATCCTACATGCAACAGTGTCCTTTGAGTCCTGAGGGGAGATTTTATTGGAGAATACTTAATAATTGTAGAACTGTTAAACCACCACTTCTGTCTGTGTGTTTCAGTGCTGTAGTTTGTTGAACGTATAACTTAACTAAAATGTTCTCTTATTCCTTGTTGTAGTCATTGCTTTTACTTTTAGCCTGTTTAATAATTTGCCTGATCAAAGAAAACATATTTTGAGTTCATGTTTATTTGTTAGTTATTTATGGATTGCATATATATTTGTATTTATATATTCCTCCAGTGACCTTTATGTGGTGTATATCGTTCCATATTTATCCTCATTGCAGCAACCTTGTGATAGTAGGTCAGGCTGACGGAGTATGGTAGACCCAAGATCCCCCACTGAGCATCATGACTGAGTGGAGACAGGAAATGTCATCTCCCAGATCAGTGGTTCCCAACTTTGGGTAACCCAAGGGAATTAGGCTACAACAGAAATATTGGCCAGCACAGGTAGTGGTCACGTTTTAGTCCAGGAACACCTGGGGACTCAAGATCGGGAACCACCATTCCTGATCATAGCCCAACGATTTAACTACTACACCAGGGTAGATCTCTCTACATGCAGACGTGGGCAGGATCTAGCAACTATTGCAGCGTCTCCTCTGTAAAAGTGTCCTTTGATATGAAAGGTATGCAGGTGTTGTGTTAACATAAAGACTTTGCTGAACTTGAATGCTGATTTGCAGTGACTTGAATATACTTGAGTATGTCTATCAATTTTATTTTTCTTAGAAATCTTTATAAGTCCCTTTTCTGTCCAGCTTTCCCAGCAATGTGCAATTTAAAAAATGCAATAGTTTTATTTTTATTAGTGTGAGATTCAAGCAGTCTTCTCCCTCCCCAAATTGGTCCTTCTTCTTCACATCATTGCATGTGGAATCTATTTTAATATCAACAGGTTTCTTTTCAGTAACAAACACAGGCTCTCTTTCAACTTTAATAAAAGTAGAACTTAAATTCTCTTTTTCTGGGTGCCACATGTCTTTTGTAACAATATTGGAGCCAGAAACATTACGTCTTTCAACAAGCTCACAACAGGTAGCAACAAATTCTCCATTACAGGGTGTAGCATTCTCCATTTATTAGATCTATGGTTCTTGTTGTATTATGTAATGGTTTATGAATATTCATATTGCTGTGAGGCGGAGCCGAGAGAGATGCTATAAGAGGCGGAGTCAGAGAGTCAAGAGTCAGATAGAGTTAGTTAGAGAAATGTAAGAGTCAGGCAGGAGAGAAAAGCCAGACAGAGTAGTAGAGTGTGTAGTTTGGGAAATTTAGATGTGATTAGCTACTGAAGATATTTATGGATCTCTGTAATCAATAAACCAAAGTTTTATTTAAAAGAACTTGAAGTGTGGACCTGAATCTTTCTGAAGTAAATGGTGATTTAGAGATCACCTGGTGGCAGCAAGTGTAAAAGAAGAGAGTGTTTGCCTTCGTGTGCTCTGAGGCTTGAAGGTCAAGCAAAGGGGCATGAGGGTGGACGCCACACAGGGAAACAGACATATTTAAACCTACAGATAGGTTCACTGGTGGAAGACCCATCCCATGTTGGGTTCCCATACTTGGTGGTCTCTGGATCCCTCTGGATTCTTGGTGGAAGCATCCTCCCAGGAATATTCCCAGGGGAAATCAGGCATTGTTTGTTGTCTCTATTATTAACCCTCCTTGCAAACCTCTTCCTTTCTTTTCTCCTTGCCCCTCCTCTGCTGTTTCTCCCCAATAAGAGGTTTTTAATCATTGGCTTTTCTCTCCACTCTCTTTGGGTTTCCTCCCTTGGGGCTTCTTCTCTGGGTACCTTCAAGGTTACCCACTCTCCTGACCATGGGTCTTCCTTGACAATCTTGATCCAATTTTCCTCTCCTTTTTCTTCCCCTGATGTTACCAAACACTCTTCCATGGTAGGTACTGCCCTTCCTTCGTTCTCTCTTCCCTCTTTATTCCTTCCTTTCCCACCAAAATCACCTCCACTTCTGGTGCACCGTTTCTCATGCTTTCAAACCCCAATTCACCACCATTCTGTTCATCAGTTCTTTCATCTCAATGGCATTAATGTGCACCCTTTTTGAAGGAGATGACACACTTCATTGTTCTCTCAGTGTATCACAATTAGTAGTATTTCTAAGACACTTTCTGGTACTGGGCCATAAAAGTGAGATTGCAGTTAAAACACTACTAGGTTAGTACAATAAAATGGCAACAACATTTTAAAAACTAGAAATAAAACTTTTTGTAAATCAGAAACAATCTTAAGATTGACCAAAAGCCTGATGTAGTTTCACAGTTGGAGATAGATGGTCCATTAGGCACTGAAAAATGTTTGTCACAATAAATTATTTTCTTCACATTGCCGCATTTAAACATCATTGGTTTATGCTTAATCGTTAGAAGATAAATGCAACCTTAATTTGCAGACTTGATTACCAGAGAACAATCTATTTGGTACTGGTTAGACCTCATCTAGAATATTGCGTCCAATTCTGGACATTGCACTTGCAGAAGGATGCTGACAAATCGGAACAAGTTCAGAGGAAAACTTTTTAAGTTAGAGCAGTACAGCAGTGGAATCAGTTACAGTGGTGCCTCACATTACAGCGTTAATTCGTTCCAGTGAAATCGCTGTAGAACGAAAATGTTGTAATGCAAAATTAAAAAGCCCATAGAAGCGCATTAAAACCTGATTAATGCGTTCCTATGGGCTTGAAACTCACCGGCCAGCGAAGATCCTCCATAGTGCAGCCATTTTCGCTGCCCGTGCAGCGAGGAATCCGTCCCAGAAAAGAGCGGGGAGCCATTTTTTTAACTCGGCGGCCATTTTAAAACCGCCGATCAGCTGGTCGAAAATCGTTGTTTTGCGAGAATCAGTTCCCGAAGCAGGGAACCGATCATCGCAAAGCGAAATTCCCCCATTGAAACCATTGTAAAGCGATTGCTTTTGCAATCGCAAAAAGTTCATTGTGATGCAGTTTTGTCATTAAACGGGGTGCTCGTCGTGCGAGGCGCCACTGTATCTCAAGAGGTAGAGAGTGCTCCAACACTGGAGGCATTCAAGATAAATTTAGACAACCACCTTGCAGATATCCTTTGATTTGTATTCTTGCGTTGAACAGGGTTGGACTTGATGGCCTTATAGGCCCCTTCTGACTTTATGATTTTATGATTCTGTATCTCTGTGGAAATCCCATTGTGGGAGGAGGAAAGAGGTTAATTGTAGGAAACACATATTTCTGTTAATATTTAGTTTGAGCATGAGAGCACTTGGTGCAGCCTCACATCATTTAAACAGCAATGTGAACTTTCTTCTCCAGAGATCTTTCAAAATCTGGTCCTGATTTTTATTTTTAGAGGAGCGGCAACATGTTTTAATGTTGTGGTTTTAATTCATAAGAATTTATGTCCTATTCTTCTGTCAATGTAGCTGACAATAATTTTAATCTACTACAGTAGGACCATCATATCTTCAGTGTTACATTTTAAGACTTACCACAGATGATGGAAACTGTGGATAATAGCAAACTCTCTATATAGCATAATCATTGGTTCCCTATAGTGGCCAGTTCTTGTAATGCATCATGGAAACACGTATTTCTATTTGGTTTGTTTGTTTGTTTATTGAGCTTATATGCCACCTCTGGGCGGCTCACAAAACGCAGAATAAAAACAATATCAAATAACGATTTACAGCATTTACACAGAACAAAGTAGATAAAGATAGAGAAAAAGCGGATGTTACATAGTGCCCGAAGGGAAGGCTTGTCTATATAACCAGGTCTCGCGTTGGTTTTTGAAAATACCCAGCAAGGGGGTCAAATGAATCTCGGGGGGGGGGAGCTTGTTCCAGAGACTGAGAGCCACTGCCGAGAAGGCCCAGCGTCTTTTCTCTTTCCAGGCCTCCCTTGGCATTAGGTTGGTTGGTGGTTGGTTGGTTTCTTTAATATTTTCAGATGGCAGATGAATGAAACTACAGATACTGATCTGTGGATATGGGAGTCCTGTTGTCATTGTTGTTTAGTTGTTAAGTCATGTCCAACTCCTTGTGACCCCATGGACCACAGCACGCCAGGCCCTCCTGTCTTCCACTGCATAAACTTGGATTACTGTGATGTTGAAAGGTCTGCCTTGGATTCTTATTGAAATCATTCTATCATTTTTGAGATTGTATCCCAGTACAGCTTTTCCCACTCTTTTGTTGACTATAAGGGCCACTCCATTTCTTCTATGGGATTTTGCCTACAATAGTAGATATAGTTGTCTGAATTGAATTTGCCCATTCCCATCCATTTCAGTTCACTGATGCCCAGGATATCAATATTTATTCTTGCCATCTCCTGTTTGACTGCATCCAGTTTACCAAGGTTCCTATGCAGCATTTTTCTGTGCAGCATCGGATTTTCCTTGCACTTCCAGGCGCGTCCGCAGCTGAGCATCCTTTCGGCTTTGGCCCAACCACTTCATTAGCTCTGGAGCTACTTGCACTTGTCCTCTGCTCTTCCTCAGTAGCATGTTCAACACCTTCCGACCTGAGGGACTCATCTTCCAGCGTTATATCTTTTAGCCTTTTGTTTCTGTCCATGGAGTTTTCTTGACAAAGATACTGGAGTGGCTTGCCAGTTCCTGCTCCGGGTGAATCGTGTTTAGTCAGAACTCTCCACTATGACCTGTCCATCTTGGGTGTCCCTGCACAGCATAGCCCATAGCTTCTCTGAATTACTCAAGCCCCTTCGCCATGACAAGGCAGCAATCCCGTGAAGGGGATGGGGGGTCCTATTGTATATGTATTGTACATAAAACAATATCAAAATGGTAGAAATACAAAATAAATATACACAGGCAGAAATGATTGATGCAACAACCCTTAAAGAATACATTAACAAGACAAAATTCTGTTAGCAATAAACGTATCTTTACCAGTTGGTGAATGGTACATAATGAAACCACCACTTTCATGGTGTAAGGTGTTCCACTAGTGTAGCCATTGACAGGGTGTTACATCTTGTGAGCATCAGTTATATCTCCATGTTAGCTGGGACTTATCAAATCTTAGATAGCATGTAGGCTGATATGAGAGGAGACAATACCTCAGGTTATCTTTGGGCCGGTATTCAGTGACTAGGGTTAAACAATTGTAGGACAGCTTTCATTTCATTTTTTTTCAGAGAGGTAGATGTTAGTCTGTTTCGGCAAGAACAAAATCAAGAAAATCAAAACAAAAGTATTGTGGCACCATTAAAACTAACACAATTTCAATTAAACCTTTGTAGATTACATGTGCTTCATTCCACTGTTTATTTGGAGATTGTGTGTGACTTTTGTTTTATCTGAGTTAATGGTACTTGTCCCCAAAATTCTGAGGAAAGTTAGGATGACTCTAGTCGTCCTTTCCTGGCCTTGAATAGAGCCAGGCCAGCCATGACACAGAATAAGGCAGCAGCTTCAAGCTCTAGGTTTTGTATGCCAAGAAAAAGCAGCAAATTGTTATTCACTTTATTATTGTTTTTATAATACCATGGATGGAGAGAGATGTTTGTGGGATTTTCTACCTTATGTGACAAGATAACCTAGCTGACTTTGTATACCGTGCCTTGACTTGCGGGGGAAGAGTGCCATTAGCTGCTCTGTTTCAGGTAGGAAAATATCTTGGATGGACTCTGACAGGGAAGCAAAATTGAGCAACTTGTTTTATTGAGAGTGAGCTATAGTACTTCCTTTTGATAGCAAAAAGAAGCAAGTAAGTAACCATATGATCTATCCAAAGAATCAGCATTCTAAGTTCAGTAATGTGTTTATTGGATCACTCAAAATTAAAACTTGAGGGTAGAGGAGGAAGCTGATAATCCAGAAATACCAGGGCCAGATTCTTTAATGCAGACTGCTGTCAAGATAATATGAACTCTTCAGTTTCAACTTGAGACAGAGGTGTCTTAAGTACCATTTTACAGGCTCTGCACTCCGTGCTTCAGAAGCCTCACTCAGATGTCCATTGTTCACTTTGTTGGAGTGATGCCAAAATATATGGAACAAGACAGAAACAAATAGTCCAGTTTTTTTTTTTTGCACTATTTTAGACTTCCTTCCTTCCCCAAGTTTTAGTGTTTCTTTTTGCCCGAGGAAGAGTTCTGGTAGGGCTCAAAAGCTCACTTTGGTTGTTGTTCTTTATTGACAATTAGTCACCCCAGAACCTTATTCCTTTTGATAGTGACGAGGACCTGTCTGAAATCTTTTTTGTCTTAAAGTCCGGATTGTCTTTCCTAACCTAAGCCAAGTCCTTAAGATGTGAAAGGTCTTAATGGAGCAGGCTTGGGTCACAAAGTCTAGCATCCGTCTCTATGAACACACACACACACCCCTGAGTTCATTGCTGGTGCTGACAGGCTGACTTAAGGGGTGGTTCCCTGCCTCCCTACTCTGGAGGAAATCAGTTGCTCAGGAAGGGTCAGGCTGCAAGTACTTGAATTGAGAGTCCCCACTTTAGTGGACTTTATGTCTGACTCCATCATCTCTCGTACTGGGGCTGTTGATTTGATAGGTCTACATGGCCCACCTTTGTCAGAGTGTGAGCAGAGACTGTCTACCTTATGAGGATGCAAACATCTGGCCTGAGGCATTTTGTTTACTGAGGCAAAGGACAAAATGAACACGAGTTCCCTGTTCCACATACAGAATGGTAGTTTGATTTTTTTACTTGCAAGTGAAAAGATGGCATTCTCTACTGCAGCTGAGGGTGGCGAGTTAGTTTGAGGGGTGCAGGTGGGCAGCCTCCAACCCAGCATTCTGTCTTCTAAAGTTTAGAAGACTTTATACTATTTCTTTTTAATACTATCCAATACTGCGCAGGGTCTGTATGTGGAGACATCCATCTCACTCTGCCTAATAGTAGGGCTGGTCTTAAGTGATATATGTATTTCTTATTTAGCCTTCAGAATTAGCATGGAAATAAAATGAATGTTCTTGAAATGTGTTACATTTCACATTTTGACTCACAGTTTGGAGTAAAACACAGCTGTAGAGTAGAGTGATACATATATAAACAGAGCAATTTCCTGAAATGGGTTGTTTTTTAATATAAGTTTCAAAAGCAACGTGTGATGTGTGTGTGGCTTGCATTTCCATGTCTCCTACCTGATAGCGTTGAACCATCTGTTGGCTTTCATTCCTTTTGTGTTTCTTTGTAAGATGTCTTGGTTCTAGGGTTCCTTTTGCTACAGAAATCTAGAGAGTAAAGCGGGAATGTCGCGATCGTGGTTGTGCTGGCTATTGTGGGCTTTCTCCTTCAAATATACATTCGAAGAACAAAACTGCTACCCTGTGTATGTTCATGTGGGAGAAAGTCCTAGAACCAATTGGGACCCACTCTGGAGCTCATAAAAATTAATTTGAAAGGGCCATGAGAGTGGTACTTTAATTTTGATATATCCTTTTTGTTTTGGCTGTTGTGTGGTGATTTTATGCTACTTTTTTTAAAAAAATGCTCAATTCAGTATTCCTTGATAATATTGATGGTAAAAACTGATCATACATTGTCTAAATAAATACAGTTGGATGCAAGTGCTTGCTTTGCTTTTGGTAGTTGTGCGGAACTACATTATTTTTCAACATGGCAAAATTAAAGCCTCCGGGATATTATCAGAAATTGTTGATTAGTTTTTGTCAGCCTCAAGAGTGTTGCAGGCTAATACCCTGCTCTGTAGACCGGAGCAAGGTATTAGAAGGCAGGATATTTATTTATTTATTTATTCCACCCATCTAGATTCGGGAATCTATTCTGGGCGGCTTACAGAATATAAAGATAAAGAGATGCTGGGAACAGTATTATGCTAAGAATATATTTACTTAGAATCATAGAACTGCAGAGCTGGAAAGGACCCTGTGGATCATCAGGTCCAGCCCCGGCCAGGGAGGCACAGTAGAGAATTGAACTCCCAACCTCTGGTTCCACAGCCAGATTCCCCAAGGGGGCTGATTTATCTTCTTTGTGAGGAAAGAACAACAGTGTATTTGTATACAGGTCTGTTCTGAAGTAAAGCTTCATTGAGTTCCATGGGACTTACTTTTTAACCTGCTTTGACTTGACGCCCTCCAGGTGTGGCCCTACTGGCAGGATATGAGGTGAGTTGCAGTCAAACACAATGGGCGAGCACCCCGTCAGGAAAGGTTGATGTAAAGCAGGAGTGAACAGTCTTCTGGGGTTTGATGGTTACAAGAGCCAACCCCTTGCACACACTCCCACTACCTTCAGCTCCTATTTTTTTCCTCACAAACATGGATTGTTTGACTGAAAAAACCACCTCTTTTTAAGCAAGTTAAACTTTTGGGAAGAGTACAGGCTCCCTAGGTCTGCTGTGGAGGGGGATGTGGATCTCAAAATTTAAGAGTCACCCCTGACACCACCTAGAGGGTGCAAGGGGACCTTTTGGGTTTCTTCCTCCCAAAATAAATCTAAAAAATTAGGGGTGTGGTGAGGAGCATACATTGCCTATCTCTGTTTTAGATAAATCTATTAAGTCTTTTGTTGCCAAGGGACCAATAAAGCCAAATGAAACTTTCCTGCGGGCTATTTGTTATAGTTAACCTAGATTCAGGTCTCCTAAAATTGGCCATAAAACATATAGTGTGCCCTTTGGCTAGTCAGACTTTTTGAGCCTGATCTATCTCAGAGAGTTATTCTGGATTTAAAAGAGGGAATAAGAAAGCCACATATGCTGTCCTGACCTCACTGGAGAAAATAAGAGATAGAAATGTAACAAATGAAGGCATAGTAAATTAAATTTTGTAGATATCATCCCTGAATGCCATATGCTAGGACAGCCAACAAGAAAAGAACATTTCTATTCTGCCTTTAGCACTCAGAGGGACCGAGCTGGCTGACATTCGGAAGAGAATATTGGAGCAAGACAGATTTTGTGTTCTAATATGTTCAAAGGACTGAGTCATGTCAGAGCTTTCTCATGCTTGCTTTCCTCAGGAATTTGTTCTGTTCAAGATACATTCCAATATCAAAATTCTCATAGATGTCAACAAAATGGGGACTAAGCAGAATTGAGTTTATTGTCCACTTGATGAAGTGGTATGGAAACTATTAAGAGCTCTCTGGGGGGAAAACTTAGCACAGAGAGTTGGTGAAATGTAATAAACTAGGCAGTATAGGAAGCATAGCTGAATCATTGGTATTGTAGTCACTGGAGGTGCTCAAGACCTGTGTGATTTTTCCTGGAGGGATTACGTTATACAGTGGTGCATTACGACGTTAATTCGTTCCAGCGAAATCACTGTAGAACAAAAGTGAAAATAAAAAAGCCATTGAAACACATTAAAACCTGGTTAATGCATTCCAATCGGCTAAAAACTCACCGTCCAGTGAAGATCCTCCATAGGGGCGGCCATTTTCAGGTCCCTGTGCAGCAAAAAATGGCTCCTAAACACAACGGGGAGCCATTTTGAGCACCCGGTGGCCATTTTGAAAACCCGACGATCAGCTGTTTTGATTGTCGGGAAGCGAAATTCCCCCATTCAAAATGTCATTTTGCGATCGTAATGTGGATTCGTCATTAAATGGAGCGCCCGTCTTGCGAGGCACCACTGTAGTTTGGAGTCACTGTTGAGACAGACCAAGAGACAGTGCAATCTGCTTTAGGAGCCAAAGTTTCTTGACAGAGGCTTTGCTATAACAAACAACTTTGTGGCTTCTGGAAGGCATACATTACAATTTCAAATAAGCAAATAGGCGAGAGAAATCAGGACAGTGCGTAGCCTGGAATGACGGGAATTGAGAAAGCATGATAAAATGGCAAGCCATGTACCAAAAAACATGATGAGGGCTCATCAGTTATGTATCATCAGAAGCTAGCATTGCCAATGAGGTGCTTTATTCTCTGAGCAGAAGCAGCAGAATGAATGCTGGAAAAGACAAATGCTTTACCACCAAAGAACATTCACTGTGATTAATATGTTTTCTCGGCATGGCTGTAATGCATTTTACAGTCGCACAAGGCAAAATCTCAGATTGCAAAGGCATCTCATTTCTAATTTCTGGTTTTATCTCCCCTCCACTGCTCCTGCCCTACACCTGACGTAGATCCAGAAATAAAATTTAAATAGCTGAGTGTTACCTTGCCTTTGTACAATAAAACAGTAGTATACAAAGTCCCATCGGTTTGATTTACATATTGTTATGTGTTACCTAGACATCAGCAGCCTCTTGAACCCATGGAATTTGATCCAATTAAAGGTTTCACTTTGCAGAATTTTTATACCTCTTTTTAAAAAAAGAAATTACATTGTATCCTTTATTTGCTGTGTGCTGATGTTAAAGCAATTATTAGCACCATTAAACAGTGACTCACTTGATACAATGATTTCCCTACTGTCTCTTTTGTGGCCAGCGAAATGTACTGTAATTTCATTTCCAAATAAGCAGCCATGCAGAACTTAGATATCTTTAAGAAATGCCCCCTTTCCACCCATCTTCTCTTTATAACCCCCCTTCCTTTGCATTAATTTGCTTGTGTCTTACGCCGTAGGGTCAGCATTAAGAGTGCAGTTGCCTACTTTGATGTCTAGGCATCTTTGAAAGCTCCATCACGTAGTCCCTCATCATGAACATGGGCTCCAGCGTCATGTTTGCACCGCAGAGCAGTATTATTAGCTTCATACGTCTCTCTTACGCTTTGGGGAAAAAGGCTGGGTGCAAAGACGTACAATTCCCCCACCCCTTCCTATGCTCATGAGGAAAGATTAAAAAGGACTGTGAGATCAAAATCCCCAGCCTTTTGCCTACTCCAGTTACCCCAAGCTTTTATTTATTTTATTATTGACTGCAGTCCCCAGTGATGCACGATGGGCAAGCTGGAAATTTGATCTTTATTGACTTTGCCACCTCTGAGAATAAAGAAAATGAGTAAGAACGAAAATAGTAATTGGAAATAGCTCTAGTGGAGGAAAGCTGTCATGAGACGGATTGATTTGACTGAGGCAGAAGTAACATTATTGATTGCAGGTCCTTAGCGAATTAAAAAGAAGACCTTAAGCTTTAATATGCCTCTTTGTTTCCCTTTGTGTCTGTGGACCCAAGAGGGACTGAGACAAAGAAGTGGCAGCTTGGCATGCTCTGTTCGGATAAAGCTTTACAAAGAAACATTGAAGTGTTATTGGCCTCCTTCCTTCAGGAAGTGGTCTTGGTTGTGGGCAAGAATGAAATCCTTCAAAATTGCAGCATAATCTATTTTATTGTTGTCGTCGTTGTTATATTGTAAAGAATGATAGAAATAGTTTAGTTATTTATTTATTAAATTTGTACCCCACCCATCTAGACTGAAGTCTACTCTGGGCGGCTAACAATAATAGGTAGAAGTAAAAAGAATAAAATAAAATAAAACAACAGCAATAATATAGTTCAAGGTGGCCAAAAAGAATCAAGCGATGCCTAAAAAGCCAGGTCTTAAGATTGCTCTTAAAAACACCCAGTGAGGGAGCCAGACAGATCTCTGGGGGCAGACTGTTCCAAAGGCGAGGGGCCAAAGCTGAGAAGGCCCGGTTTCTTGTTCTGTCTCTCCGGGCCTCCCTTGGCGTTAGGCCCTCAACCACCCTTCTTGGCTAGAACGAGTGATCTGGATAGATCTAGGTGGGAGAAGGCATTCCGCTAGATATCGAGATCCTAAACCGTTTACGGCTTTGTATGTTATCATTAACATGTTGAAATCAATGCAGAAATGAATGGGCAGCCAATACAAGGCAGCCAGAGTAGGGGAAATATGCTGACATTTTCTCACCTCAGTGAGAAGTCTGGTCGCTGCATTCTGCACCATTTGAAGCTTCGGCCTCAACCTCAAAGGTAGAGCACATTATAATGGTCTAATCTCAAGATTACGAGCGCATGGACCAGAGTGGTGAGTGCCCCGACATCAAGATAGGGATGCAGCTGGGCAATCCACCAGAGATGGAAATAGGCAGAGTGGACCACTGGCGCCACCTGGGTTTCCATAGTACGCGCTAGATCCAGATGAACCCCCAAGCGGCAAACCTCACTCTTTCCCTCCAAAAGAGAGGGAGCTTCCCAAACCACCGATGGCGAGGCCACCCACTCTCAGGACCTCTGTCTTGTCCGCATTCAGCCTCCATTGCAGTACAACCTCCAGGCAGCGCTGAAGGGACAGAACGGCATCCACTGTTGTTGGAAAAAGGATGTAGAGCTGGGTGTCATAAGCATAATCCCCACACCCCCTGATGACCTCACCTAGCAGCCTCATATAGATATTAAACAGCATTGGGGAGATAATCGAGCCTTGCTGAACCCCACAATTGAGACTCCATGGGGCCGATTCTCCCCAAGCTGTAGTCTCTTGAGGATGGTCCTCCTAGAAGGATTGGAGCCAAGCAAGCACCAGACCACCTATTTCCAACTCGGAGAACCTCCCCAGGAGGATACCGTGGTCGACGGTATTGAAGACAGCTGAGATATCAAGGAGGACCAAAAGAGACGTTTTGTCCCTGTCGGACTCCCTCAGCAGGTCATCAAACAGGGCAACCACTGCCGTTTCTGTGCCGTGGCACGGCCTGAAGCCTGACTGGATCCAGGGCATTGGTTTCATCCAAAAGGACCTGGAGATTGTCAGCCACCACCCTCTCTATCCCTTTGCTCAAGAAGGAAACATTGGCGACGGGCCTATAACTGCCACCAGACTTGGTTGCTTCCTGATGGGCCTAATAAGTGTCTCTTGCCATCATTGAGGGCAAGAGGAAACTTGCTGTCCTGGAGAGACCCATTAATTATTGCAGTGGCCCATTCAGTTGTTATAGGCCTGGCTGCTTTGATTAGCCTGGCCGGGCAAGGGGTCAAGGAAGGTAGGTGCTGGTGGCATAACAGTGATCAGGCACTTTGTCCACCATATTCTGACATCACAGTCTGAAAGTGTTTCCATCTTGTCGGGCAGGGTGGCGCCCTGGACGTCTCTGCTTGATCTAGTGGTTTCAAATAGGGGATAAGATCCCAGCGAAATTACTTCTAAAATTCCCTTTATATATAAATTTATAGAGATATAAAATAATATTTACAATTTATTAATTTATATATACATTTATTTTGGGGGTGGAGACTGAAAATGATTTTTACAAATGCAGACACTGGAAATAGAATGAAGGACATCGTGAGTGTTGGTTCTCAGACACACATTCAGAATCATCAAACCTGGGTTGTCCCTCCTCTTTAACAAAATGAAAACCAGGGTTAACTCTGTCAATACGCAGAGTGAGGCAGCAGACTTAGGCAGCAGATGCTGGGAAACCTCAGCAGGAAAGGTGTTAAGAGACCAGAGTCATATATGATGCTTTGAAATGAAACAACTGAAATGCAACAGAAGTACAGACTTTCATCTTTAATTCAAGGGATTGAACAAAAGTATCATATGAAACGTTTAGGAATTGCAACCATTTTTATACACAGTCCCCTTACTTCAGGGGCTCAAATATTCTTGGACAAATTAATCATAATCATAAATAAAATGTGCAATTTAAAAATTCTGTCGATAATCTTTGCAGGCAATGACTGCCTGGAACTCAATGGCCATCACCAAAAGCTGGGTTTCCTCCTTGGTGATGCTTTGGCAGGCCTTTACTGCAGCTATTTTCAGTCCTTGCTTGTTCATGAGTCTTTCTGCCTTAAGTTTTGTCATCAAGAAGTGAAATGCATGCAAGATCAAGTTGAGATCAGGTGAATGACTCGGCCATTGCAGAATATTCCACGGCTTTGCCTTAAAAAAACACCTGGGTTGCTTTTGAAGTGTGGTTTGGGTCATTGCCCACCTGTAAAGTGAAGTGCCGCCCAATCAATGTAGCTGATATATCCCTATACACTTCAGAATTAATCCAGCTGCTTCCGTCTTCTGTCACATCATCAATAAACACTAGTGACCCAGTGCCATTGGAAGCCATGAATGCCCATTCATCACACTGCCTCCACTGTGTTTTACAGATAATGTGGTTTTTCTATATACATGTCTTGTGTACACACACACACACGCATGCACGCACGCACACACACACACACCAAGTGCAAAATTTTGCAGCCTAAAAATGGAAATCTGCATTGCTTGTAATTAAGTGTGTGAAATAATGATTGCTTTTCCCCCCCTCCAGATTGTTATGGATTTTAAGCATCCAGATGGACGTACACTAGCAGTTATGCTGCCTCAACGTAGTTTACTAGTGATGTCTGGAGAGTCCAGATACCTCTGGACACATGGGTAAGTGCTGAAAATCGTAAGTCAGTTGTGTTGCAAAGTACATAATAACAGTGTGTTGGTGATGATTTTGCTTGTTGTTCGTCATCACCATCATCTTAGAACTGCAGAGCTGGAAGGGCCCCAGCTTCTGTCAAGGAAGCACAGTTGTGAATCATAAGCTGCTAGAGTAAGAATGAATAGCTTACAGTTTTTGTTTGCTTATAGGAATGGTGCCATTTGAGTAGCTGGCACTTTGTGTAAGAAAAGGTAGGCCCCTATTCCAAGGAGCTTATAGTTTGAATGGTGACAACAGAGGAAGACAGAGAAAGAAGAATAGATGGAAGGAAGAAAGGATGGATGGATGGAAGGAAGAAAGAAAGAAAGCATGGATGGAGGGAGGGAGGGACGGACGGACGGACGGATGGATTTCGGTGGACACAACTGTGCATACCAGTTTGTTTTCTATAGATATGAAGACTTCCAAGTTTATTAATTAGGAAAATATGTATTTGGACACAACTGTGCATACCAGTTTGTTTTCTATAGATATGAAGACTTCCAAGTTTATTAATTAGGAAAATATGTATTTGGAGGACAAAATAGTAGTATTATGTGATTGCTCTGGGAAGAAGTTCAAGGCACTTTTATTTATGTAGCTCACCTTTCCTCCAAAAAGTTGAGGGTAGTATATATGGTTCTCCCACCATGCGCTCTGGTGAAGACAGGTTATGATGAGAGTAGTGACCAGATTGCCGTACAATCTTGGTGGCAAATGGGAAGAATTTAACCTATAATCTCTTGGATTATAGATGATAGTATAATGTGCTAGCCATGATGGCGCAGTTGTGGCTAGCATGTTATACTATAAAGGAATAGGTAGAAACAGAAGTTTCTAAGACAGATAGAAACTTTGTGTGCCGGGGTGTAGAGGCAGGAAACCTCTGCCCAGGTCCTCAATACAGCCCATGGATGCTCCCTGTCCAGCATGTAAGATTCTTCGATTATTATTTTGATGAGTGATCAGAAATAAGAGATGGTTTAAATCTCAAAAAGCTGCTGCATGAAACTGAAGTATGCTTTGCAGCTTGGAAAGCTCTTGTACTGGGGCTTTCTCCTCAGTACAGATACATAGAATTGAAGAATTTTTTAATGTATTCGTGAAGGCTTTCATGGCTGGGATCTAATGGTTGTTGTGGGTTTTTCGGGCTCTTTGGCCGTGTTCTGAAGGTTGTTCTTCCTAACATTTCGCCAGTCTCTGTGGCCGGCATCTTCAGAGGATAGAGTGCTGTCCTTTGTAGATGCTGGCCACAGAGACTGGCGAAACGTTAGAAAGAACAACCTTCAGAACACAGCCAAAGAGCCCAAAAAAACCCACAACAACCATTTTTTGTAATGCTTAGTGATAAAATGGCCAAATGGATAAGCATTATGTTTGGCTCTGCCCACTTTGTTTTGACCCTGGGTTCTTAGCTACACCTACTACTGAAATGCAGTTTTCAAGATCATTTCCAAAATCCAGGCTGAAAAAGATCCTCTGCCCCTGGATTAGGGTGACATAAAGGCCTCATATTAGATCATTAGATTATTGTGATCATGCGTAGATGGTGAGGCTATACTGTATCTAGCTTTGTATTGCTCAAACTTACTGTACATATCATGTTATTTGCCTTGCTGTAGTTCATTCAGACAGGAATGAACTCAACTTTCAAGAAGTCAATAACAGAATTAATGCTTGTCTTGCTGGGAGCCAAGTGTTGAGGACTTTGAAGTCAGCAATTCTGTTGGGCTTTCCGTGTGGGCTGGTCCGCTGGAGATCAATCTCTTTTTGATTCCCTGAGAGGCAAATTCTGTTTTAATGTACAGTAGTTGATTCTCAAGTGGAGGAAAGGGCTCAGCATGAGAAGAATTTGGATTTTGACACATTTCTCTTGAGAAGACTCTTCCAGTTTATACTCTCCTTTACCTTACTTATTAGTACACTAGTGCCTCACTTAACGGCGATAATCCATTCTAGGAAAATCGCTGTTAAGCGAAAACATCGTAAAGCGAAAATAAAAAGCCCATTGAAATGCATTGAAAACCTTTCAGTGCGTTCCAATGGGCTAAAAACTCACCATCCGGCGAAGATCCTCCATACGGCCGCCATTTTCGGTGCCTGTATAGTGAGGAATCCGTCCCTAAACACAGCGGGGAGCCATTTTAATTACCTGGCGGCCATTTTGAAACCGCTGATCAGCTGTTAAAAAAACATTGTTTTGCGAAGAATCGGTTCCCGAAGCAGGGAACCGATCATTGCAAAGTGAAAAAACCCTATTTAGACCATTGTTTTGCATCGTGAAGCAGATTCGTCGTAATGCGGGGTAATCGTAAAGCGGGGCACGACTGTAAATGGATGCTTGTGGAAATACCTCTTTGTCTTTTCCTGTCTCTTATATTTATTTTCTTTATTGCCTTCTTTCGATGTCATGAATTTTTTGCCTTTTGGAAGGACTGGCCCTACTGTTAGGTGCAGTGAGGCAGTTGAATAGTGGCAGATGCTGGGGAGAGTGATAATGGATGGAACCGTGTGTTACCACATGGACTTCCCCATGCCTCCTAAGCAGCTGTAGTGGAAAGGAGAAGATGGCAGCTCCCTCCATCATGAAACCAAACAGGGCTAGGAGGGTCTCCGGCATCAAAATGTTATGGGCCAGACCAATGTTTTGGCCGTCTTCACTGAGAAATCTTGTTTCAGTGGAATTGTGCGCAGTTACATCTTCAGAAATTCTTTTAAAGAGCTGCTTGAGATATTATAGCTCTAGTGACTAGGAGTTCTGGAACTGTTGCATGTACCTATTAAAAGTGTTAACGTTTGTGGTACACACTGAAGAACATATTTTGTTTATCTCATATCCAGTTCATTTTAACCAAACTCTTGGTTTTTCCTGGTTCTACTGTCTGCTAGGCATGTGTCATTCTTTTCTTCTTCTTTTAGAGAAAAATCCCATCATTTTTATTCTGGGAGTTTCATCTTCAAGACCTACACCTAAATTGTACTCACCTGGAGAAAGGCCAAGCTAGAAAGTTGGGGTTGAGTATATTCAGAGTGGTATGGTGGTAGCTGCTTTTAGAACTCTTTCAGGGTCCAGTAAAGCCCTTGTTCTGTCAGTTGGTTACCCTTGGACTGGAGTATCAAATTTTAGAGTTGAAAGGGATCCCTAGGGTAATGATTTGTGCAGATACAAGAGGAATCTGCAACAAAATGTTGCAGTATAGAATGTTGGTTTCAGTATTTTAATTTGCCAGCTATGGTTCCCTTAGATGTTTTCTTCTTTGTTGTCCTGTTTTGTCTCCTTTCATCACTCACTGGCTGTTTTTGCATTTTCCAATTAAAGAAATGATTATATTGAAGATGCAAAAGATGGCACATATAGAATAAAGCACATGTTTTTGATCTCTGTGTGTATTTAGAGATCTTAGCCATAAATATTCAGGATGTTGTTTCAGCATTGCAATGGTTTTTCAGGATTAATTTAATCAAATATATGTGTCATTTCTGAAAAATATGACACTGAAACATTTAAAGGAAAAGGAAGAAGCAATGAAAGCAAAGAAAACTCTCTGTTCTCTGTTTTATTTTAAAGCATTACACCTAGGAAGTTTGACATTGTTCAGGCATCTGAAGGACAGCAAGTTGGAACCATCACTGCTGACACTGGAAATTTAACGTTAAATAAAAGAGGGACAAGGACTTCCTTCACATTCAGGAAAGTGAGGAGAAGCCCTTGCCGTTGTTGTAAGTATTGGTTCTTGTGCTTGGAAATTTAAGTGTATTTTGATGGCAATCGTGTAGACAGTCTTTGTGCTTTTTTAAAAAAATGATCACACTTTCTATCATGGGAAAGTTAATTAAATATTCCCACTTTACAGATGGGAAAACTGGCCCATTCAATCAGACTATAGTTTTAATATTGAGACCCAAGTTTTCCCATCCCCCTTACAGCCTGATTAAGAGTCCTGGGAAACCTGAAGTTTCCTTACTATTTTATCATGTTTTCGTTGGTCCTAATAAAAGTGCTGCCCTCCTTGAAGTTCTTATATCAAGGTTAGGGAAAATGTGGCATTCCAAATTCCAGAGGGTAGTGAACTGGCCCCATCCCAGTATGTTTGATCCTTGGCCATACTGGTATGGGCCGTGGTGGGGTGTGGGCCGTGGTGGGGTGTGGGCCGTGGTGGGGTGTGGGCCGTGGTGGGGTGTGGGCCGTGGTGGCGCTGTGGGCTAAACCGCAGAAGCCTGTGCTGCAGGGTCAGAAGACCAAGCAGTCGTAAGATCGAATCCACGCGACGGAGTGAGCGCCCGTTGCTTGTCCCAGCTCCCGCCAACCTAGCGGTTCGAAAGCATGCAAATGCGAGTAGATAAATAGGTACCACCTCGGTGGGAAAGTAAACAGCGTTCCGTGTCTAAATCACACTGGCCATGTGACCACGGAAAGATTGTCTTCGGACAAACGCTGGCTCTATGGCTTGAAGAGCGGGATGAGCGCCACCCCCTAAAGTCGGACACGACTGGACAAAAATTGTCAAGGGGAACCTTTACCTTTAGCTTTACATGCTGGTAGGGCCTGTTGGAAGTTGGGGTCCAACAACATTTGAAGGGTCAGAGGAGTTCCTTCCTCCATTTTACGCAATACTGTACTAGTTTTACCTAGAATTAGGACATTTGGGTAGAATACAATAATATTTTTCTACCTTTAAAAAACCCTTTTACTTTTCTTGGTTATGGATCCCTCCTTCTTTTGTATGTCTTGCAGAAGATGTTCCTGACCTTTTATTCTCTAGACTCCTGCAGCAAAAGCGCTTGCCTTAGTGAACGAGTGAGTGGTTGAATTAATGTAGGACTTTGGAGTGGAGCATAGGTCATCTGCAAGCATTCTTCACAATACTTGTGTGTTCTTATGCAAAAGAGAGCTGACAAACTAAGGGCTCTTTAAGATCCCACCCCAAGGCCCAGAAGTAAAATTAATAAAATAAAATAAAATAAATGCTACTGTAACAATCTTGGAGGGGCATCTTGTTTGTTTGTTTGTTTATATTTTCAAACCCTGAAGGCTGCAGAAATGCTGGGCTTTGCTCCCTGTTGTACAGCTTAATTGTGGTAACTATACCTATTCAGTGACCCCATGGCTTGTCTTCCTCCTTCCATATACTAAAGAAACTACTTGTGCTACTCATTGCTTTGGTATATGGGAAAGAGGAAGATAAGTCATGGGGACATTGAGCAGGTATGGTTACCCCAATTAAGCTGTACAACAGGGAGCAAAGCCCAGCATTTCTGGAGCCTTCAGGGTTTGAAAATGTAGACAGACAAACAAACAAACAAGACACCCCTCCAAGATTGTGATAGCTGCATTTATTTTATTTATTTTATACTTGTTGTTATCATTGCTATTCAGAAAATCTGTCCACCATGTTGCAGGGAGATAACATCCCCATTGTTTTTACCAGTGACCTGAAAAAATACAGGGGAATAGCTCTCCGGCTACCTATATTAGCCAACCCTGATATTGTGCATTGAAAATACAAAAAACCCTACATGAAACAATAGTTCCTTACGAGTGATAGGAAAATGGCACAAATCTTGAAAATATTTTGTCAAAGTGCCTCTAGAAATGCTTTAGAATGCCCTTGGAAAGTAGCTTTTATCCCCAGAAGTAATTTTATGATTGCTCATTATATCACTTCTGACGTATTATTATTGACCATGTTACTAGTTACAGATGATTTTGTTGCTTACAACAAGTAACCTCAAACCTCTGCATTTTGTATTCACAAGGCAACATCCATATGGGAGGAACTCTGTGTAGGCCAGATGGGCGGGGTATAATTCAAATCAATCAATCAATCAATCAATCAATCAATCAATCAATCAATCAATCAATCAATCAATCAATCAATTCATAAGACTGTGCTTACTATTGCACTGAAGTATCCTAGACTCATAGAATCATTGAGTTGGAAGGGGCCTAGAAAGCCATTGAGCCCAACCCCCTGCTCAAGGCAGGAATCCAAATCAAAGGATATCTGACAGGTGGTTGTCCAATTTTCTCTTGGATGCCTCCAGCATCAGAGGTCTCACCACCTCCCAAGATAATTGGTTCCATTGTCGTATTGCTCTAATAGTTAAGAGTTTTTTCCTGACATTCAGCCTAAATCTGGCTTCCTGTAGTTTGTACCCTTTATTACTCATCTTGTTCTCTGGAATTATCGAGAAGAGATCCTGCCCTTCCTCTGTATGACTACCTTTCAAGTATTTTTAAAGTGCTGTCAAATCTCTTCTAAGTCTTCTTTTCTCAAGGCTAAACATGCCCAGTTCCTTCAGTCTTTCCTCATAGGGCTTGGTTTCCAATCCCCTGATCAGATGATTGTTGCCCTCCTCTGAACTTGTTCCAGTATGTTGGCATCCTTTTTAAAATGTGGTGTCAAGAACTGGACACAGTACTCTAGATAAGGCCCAACCAATCCTGAATATAGAGGGGAACTAGTACCTCTTGGGATTTGGAGACTCTACTCCTGTTAATGAATCCTAAAGTAGAATTTTCCTTTTTTCTTTTTCTTTTTTGCAGCTACATCACACTGTTGGCTCATATTCAGCTTTTGATCTGCACACTTGCATTATTACTAAGCCAAGTATCTCCAATCTTGGGATTTGGTTTTTGTCCTTTCTCCACCTCCATTTAAACTTGTGTAATGTAGTTGTACTGGTTTTGAATGCATCACCATGTAATAGTGCAGATGTATCTCTATCTCTTTGCCAATGAGAGAGTGAAGATACTTAGTGCAATTTTGGGGACAGACCATAGGAATACCATCCCTCTTCTTTCATGAACCCCTCTCCTGATAGATTTTGTGCCTTAGTACTAACTATGGATTGGTTGAATCTACCGATGACTCCTTTATAAACTAGAATCCAAGACCGCAATTTGAAGTGAGCTTGCAACTATAATTGGAACAGCCATTGGAACAGCCATCTTTAGGATTGGTATATGTGGAGGTCTAAATCATAGTTAACACTGATATACACAAAGATTCAAGGAAGCTGAGCAGGCCTGTAAAACAATCTTGTCTGCTTCCAGGTAAAGGGCTGCCTCATAATATTCAACTTGAACTTTGAAGGGATTGCAGGGGTCCTTAAGTAGAAGGGAATCTCCGTCTTATTATGAGTTTTTTGTGGCAGCTGCAGTGATAAGAGCAAACTTACAGGTGATCTCGCTCTGGTGGGTTGACGGAGTGGGTGTCTGGTGTGCTCTGCGGCCCTGGAGAGTTGCTCATCTATTGTATAATAATAATAATCATGATGTTCCATCAAGCCAGTTATGGTGAACCTTTCTAGTGGTTTTTTTATGTATAAAGTACTTAGAAGTGGCTAACAATTCCCTTCTTCTGGGGATGCCCTCAGACTGTGGAGCTTGCCTCTTCTCCTGGAAGGCATAGTGGGGAATCAAACACTTAACCTCTGGCTCCACAGCCAGGTGCCTAACTCATAATGACTATCTTTTTAACCTGTAAAATCTTCCTGTGGATTAGGAAGTAGACAAATGAGCTGGTTTTTCATGAATGCACAAAGTAAACTTGCAATTTAAAATTAAAATTCAAAATAGGCAATTCAATATGAAGCTTTTAGTGCCCTCTTTATTAAATGAGGTCAATCGAAAAGGACTCCTCTGGTTCAAAACACAGTGTTCTCTGTAAAAATTAATAAATCTTTATGTTTTCCCCCCGCCTTCCTAGCGTATCCTTCTGTATGTGACAGTCAGCGTAAAGACACAGCACCTGCATTCCCTGATAATGAGAGAGAAGCTTTGGAGTTAGAGAAAAAGTACGTCCACGAGGTCTATGAAGAGATTGCCATGCATTTCAGTAACACCCGGCACAGTCCATGGCCACGAGTTGTGGAGTTTCTGAGGACCTTACCATGTGGGGCTGTGGTGGCTGATGTTGGTTGCGGCAATGGAAAGTATTTAGGAGTCAACAAAAACTTGTATGTGGTAAGTAAGGCACTGCTACTTGCATTTCTCCTTGCTCTGACAGCTACCAAGTGTAATTAGAGTAATGGTTGTACATTACTGCATCCTGGTCATAATATTTTCCATCTATAGCTCCAGAGGCTGATGGAAATCCAAGCCTAGTAAAAATATGGTACCACTCTAATCCTCTTATACCTGGGATGGGCATCACATGCTGTAAATAAGATAGTGTTTGTGGGTGACTGTGCTCAATCCAGGTCTTTCTGGGTTCTAGGACAAAATAAAAGTCCCTCTCCTTCAATAAATCTACTTCTTCACATTCATTGTCACCAGCTGCTGCTCCTCCTTTTCTGCTGCCTTTCTCATCCTTGTTGTAACCTGCTTGCTTGATTTACAGAGAGAATTTAAGGAAATAGACAGTGTTGCCCTTTGCTCTTCTTTTTTACAATTGTTGTTGAGCCAGAGAGAAAAGATGATGATTCAGGAACTTGAAATACAAATGCAAGTCTATGAGTATCATATTAGTGGGCTAGTCAGGGCTGCCCTACCTGTTCCCAGAGGGCCATGTGCAACATCCTATTATAATACAGTGACTTGTTTTAGAAGTCTCAGGTGGGTTTTTGCATGCCTTCCTCCTCTTTTTTTCTGATTCCACTTTCACTTTGCAGTTGATGCCATTTATCATCTGCCAGGGCGTCCATGCTCTTCAAATCAGACTTCAGTTTGTGAGCTCAGATTGGAGTGTATAGGTCTTTCAATTTTAACTTTACAACAACCAACTTTAGCCTTAAAACAACCTTACAACCACCACTCTTTTTTTCATAATAAGCTTAAGAAGAAGGTGATCCTTAAAGAAGAATTCAAAAACAGTGGGCAAGGACCTGACAACCAGACAGAATACCAAGTCATAAATAATCAAATGTGTTTAATTCATGTGAAAGGCACACGCAGTATAAATAATCCCAAAATAAATGTTTAGATGTTCTCGATCATCACCAAGTGCAAGACATGCAAAAATGGGCTCAAGTTACAGGAAGTCAGATTTTTCTTGAAGATCAGGAAGAACTCCTTAACTGTTAGAGCAGTATGGCAATGGAACCAATTACTTTGAGAGATGGTGAGTGCTCCAACACTGGAGGCATTCAAGAGAAATTTAGAAGCCACCTGACCGGTATCCTTTGATTTATATTCCTGTACTGAGCAGGCGGCTGGACCCAATGGCTTTATAGGCCCCTTCCGATTTCATGATTTTATGATTCTGTGATGAAGTGCTGGACAGCTCAGCGGTTTAGGCATCTGGCTGCAGAGCCAGAGGTTGGGAGTTCAATTCCCCACTCTGCCTCCTTGACAGGAGATGGACTTGATGATCCCAGTTCTGCAGTTCTAAGGTGGTGGTGGTGGTGGTGGTGGTGATGATGATGATGATGATGATGATGATTGTATATGCCGCCACCAGAATAATCAGTTAAATCCAAGAGAAACAGGATTTCATACAAAGTACAATAATATACCCAGTCAATGTCCAGTTAAAGAATCTAATGTTGGCTACTCTGGAGTGTGTTATCATTTCAGTCATTGCTTCTTCAAAATAAAACTTTGAAGTGGCTTGTATTGTTGCTAGCCAAAATAGATATATGCAACCCAACAAGTAAAGAAAAAAAAACCCAGCTTAATTGCTTTTCAAGCAGTAGCACCGAGATGTTTACAAAACTGCAACCCCTTGTAGTAGGCCTATTAATAAATAGGGCTAACAAAATAGGTTACCAACATTCCATTCCTTAAGATTTCCAGGCCAAAACCTGAGACAAGAGAGCTGATCCTAGTGATCTCACAGAAGTAGGGCAGGCAAGGTTTGGGAAGGGGTTAGAACTGCTTCTTGACCAGCTCATATTGAAAAGTCATCAAGGGAATTGAAATAAAGGGACTCAGAATCTGAGTAGAACACAACTAACCACATAAAATAACAATCCAAAGGCAGGTGGGAAAACCCCAGCAGACCAGGGAGCAAAATGCACTAGCAGCTGCAGAACTGCTGCGATTCCCACTAGGGCTGACATCCCCATGCAACCCTGACTACACAATCCATGGCATGTGAAACATTCTTCCAGGTTCTCTGCCAAGGAGGGAAATATCATCTTTCAGAAACCAACATTCCAGGAAGGACTGGAGTAACCTTAATTGAGTGCCATGAAGTCCCAACCCAGGGAGGTGATGCACAAGGACGCCATGTTGGATGGGATCAAACAACATTGAAATGCCCAGCAGAATTAATAGGGGCAATTTCCCCTGTCTAGTTCCTGGCATTATCTGCCAAGGTGATCAAAGCTGTTTCTGTCTCATAACTAGGTGTGAAGCCAGTTTGAAACGGATCTAGATAATCTGTTTCATCTAGGAATTTTGGGAGCTGGGAGGCCACCAACACTCAAACACCATGCCCAAGGTTGGGATATTGAAGACTGGACCTATCACACGTGAAAATCAAACCTTCTTCTCCAGCATTACTTGCCCTATGGTCTGTATCCCTGCCTGGAGACCTAGAGAAGTGCAGCAATTCCCTGAAACTTCAACCAGCACTTTGGGACCTGGCAACTCAACAAATCAAATAAAGCTACTTCCAAGAAGGAAAGCAAGATAATGCCACCAGAAATCATTTGGAGAAGTAATTCTAAATCTAAGTGCAAATCCATAACACAAAGGAGATAGGTGGTAGCAGCAATAGACTTTGTGTTAAAGCAGAAAAAATACCCACAAAACAAAACAAACCCACAACAGAATAAGGCTGAAAGCATTCCCTGAAATTCAGTAAGTAAGGGCTTCTGCTCTGTTAATCAGCCCAGAAAGAGAAAGCCAGCTTGCCAGGACTTACACCTGACTTAGCCAACAGAGATATACTTCATACTGCTAACTAGTCCTGGGTAGTTTCTGAAGCTTTGTCCTAGCCTCAGACCATTCCTAGTTAGACCAGGGGTCATGCTGACCAATCCTAGCTAGCCAGTTTATTTGGTCTTTAACAGTCATCCTGTTAATGTTTTAGAAGAGGTAGTCGTGTTAGTCTGTTCTAGCATCTCAGGCAAATAAAAAATAATGAACACAAAAATGTTGTGGGACCTTAAAGATTAACTGCTATATTTTAATATGAGCTTTCATGGATAAGTCCACTTCCTCAGACAAAAACGTACTACCCTGCATTTTAATAGAATATAGTGATTATAATCCTAATAACTTTGGTTGACTGCGCCTGGATTCATTCTAGATTTATTGCCACATAATGATAACTGCCTGGAGAAAGATGTATGTAATCTTATCCAGAAAAGTCTAAAGATGATGGCACAGATAGTGAAGCAGCATTTTTTTCAGACAGTACTTGAAGATTAAAACCCCAGGAGACTTACTTTACCTTTAGACTATTTTCGTAGTTGCTGCTAAAAGTGCTAGCTGAAAGGGCAGAGAGAGAGAGAGAAAAAGAGCAAAAGAAGATACAATGATGTCTTTCAGAACAAGGGTGGCCAACTTAAGCGTTCTCATGGGCTGCCCACAGACCATGATCTGAGAGTCAAAATTGTTTATTGCCACGCAGGCCAAGCAGTTCAAAGTGATTAGTCGCTGGGAAATAAACAGGGGGGTACATCTGATTGATTAGACAAGGAATCTTGAAGGAATTGTATTTCTAGACAGAAAACGTGCTATTAGTTTCACAGAAGGTGATAACTATATTTAATTTGACTCATGAATAGCCCTCTCCACTCTGAATCCATCCCATCTCCTTTTAAAGCCATCTATGTTAGTGGTTATCAATGCATCTTGTAGTAGCTATTTCTGCAGTTTAAGTATCACTTGCCATCTGGTCCTGACTTTTGTTTAGTTTCAGTTCCTGGTTGGTTTTCTGGTCCTACTTTCTAATTTCCACTTGTTCCCAGATCACTCTTCAGTTCTGGCTTCCGGTTTCTGGAACCTGTCTTTTTCTAGATTGTGGTCCATGACCCAGTCCATGAAAGATAGAACTCCATGAAACATGGAACATGAATCAGCCACTCTTCTTTATACTAGAGATGGGGGACATGTGTCCATTCCTATCAGCCTTATCCAGCATAACCTATGGTGAGATTCACTGTCTAGCATCAGTCATGATGGAACTGCAAGATTATACAGAAAACGGAAACACAGTTCTGAACATATGCAAGCCTGTGGTTCTGTTCCTCTTTCTTCGACTTTTTGGTATTCTGAGGAACTATGAGAGGAAAAAAAAGGTTTTCCTTTTCCAACAACAGACTTCAAGGCCTTCAGGGAGGGAGAGTATATTCTTTCTGGTTAAATATAAAAGATAAAAATCTTTTATCACAAAAGTAAGGCTATAACAGTATCTATTACAGTGTTTCCACTGTTTGAATGCAGCCATCTAGAATGCAAGCAATCACAGACTTCTGTCTCAGCTTTAGTGAAACAGGCATTCAAGGGGAAGAAAGCAATTTAGAGGCTGTCCACAGGCAGACATTTTCTACAGATATTCCTTGAATAATCTGGATTGCAACAGGAGGAGGTGGTTTATGGAGACTTTTCTCAGTCAAAAGGCAGGTTTCAGTGTCAAAATATGTACTGCTCTCTCCTTTTCATCTTTCTCAGAGACAAATGAGTTGCAAGAGTTTTCATTATTGCAGTTTCTTGTTTCACTAATAGTAAGTATGGGATCTTTTTCAGAGCTTGGAAAAGTTCCATTTCGGTGAAGAAGGGATGGGGGAGGAGACAATAGTTCCTAAAATTCCCTAGTCAGTATGGCCCATGCCCATGATGGCTAAGTGATTCTGGGAGTTGTAGTTTAAAAAAAACTACAACTTTTCTGAGCCCTTTCTTTTCTTTGGTGACGAATCCATGAAAATGATTTAGGCTGTTGTCTTGTGCATGCTGGCTTTAGAATATACTGTGATGAACACAATGGAACACACAGTACTGTCTCATAAACACACATAGATCTGCACTGCCCACTGTCAGAGAAACATCCCTCTGTTTTTCCCAATCCACTCTTGAAATGTATGATTAACCATCTGGCAGAATTCAGATCTTTATTGTCTTAACTGGTTGAATGGCTTCACCTATAAATCTTTTGGCTGATATAGCAACATTTATCTTCCGCTGGGCTCCATGATCACTGCAGATGATGACAGCAGCTACAAAATTGCTTTCCTCCGCTTCTTGGGAGGAAAGCGATGACAAACCTAGACAGCATCTCAAAAAGCAGAGACATCACCTTGCCGACAAAGGTCCGAATAGTCAAAGCTATGGTTTTTCCAGTAGCGATGTCTGGAAGTGAGAGCTGGACCATAAAGAAGGTCGACTGCCCAAGAATTGATGCTTTTGAATTGTGGTGCTGGAGGAGGCTCTTGAGAGTCCCTTGGACTGCAAGGAGAACAAACCTATCCATTCTAAAGGAAATCAAGCCTGAGTGCTCACTGGAAGGACAGATCCTGAAGCTAAGGCTCCAATACTTTGGCCATCTCATGAGAAGAGAAATCTCCCTGGAAAAGACCCTGATGTTGGGAAAGTGTGACAGCAAGAAGAGAAGGGGACGACAGAGGATGAGATGGTTGGACAGTGTCATCAAAGCTACCAGCATGAACTTGACCCAACTCTGGGAGGTCAAGAGGAGCGTGCTCTGGTCCATGAAGTCACAAAGATTCGGACACAAGTTAATGACTAAACAACAACAATTGTCTGCTGAAATAACTGTTTTTGCCATATTAAAAACTGGGTTTTTTTGCCCTTCAGGTGACTTATCTTGATTACAGTATTTTCTCCTACAAACAGTGAAATATTACATCAGTCATAATATTGAAAATTGTATAGACATTGGAAAGGAAAAGCCACATAGTCATTCCTAATTTCATATGGAACTGACTTAACTCTGGAGGGCGTAATAAAAATTTCAGAGCTTTTGTTTTTAAAGCTCTCTCTCCATATTGCTGTAACTTATTAAGGTTTTGGGATTTCTTTCTCTAGCGGATTCTAATTCCGGAGCTAGAGCCTGCAATGTAGTTAGTATCTCCAGTGAACTAATAATTATTCTCAAGCTACAACATTCAGGCATAAACATGACTGCTTATAAATCAGTAGATTTTTTTTTCTGGTTAAAAATAAACTGCTGGAAGCAGATGCATTATAATTCCAGATAAGAATTTTAATACCAATGTTATAATGGAATAGAAAGAACAGAAATAAACATGCCTGCCAATTATAATGGCAATAATAATAAACCTTTCGCTTTGAAAGATTTTACCATTTTTACAGCATGCAGACACAAGCACGAAGATTGCTGCTGGAAAGGCACTCATTTTCTGCAGTGAAGAACAGTGTCAATGAGTGCAGAACAGTAGTATAGACCTACGTAACAGACAGAACAATAGGCTAAATGATACTCCCTCTCAAGATACTCTTGAGGCCTTTGGAAGATAAGAATTTGGGATTGTAGATTGAAAGTTACATGATTCACGCTCCACACTATTATATGGCTGGATCTCATATTCTATTGCTGGGGTATTCAAAACATCTTTCCTCTACCCTTCAACATTCTGCACTGCATAATCCCCCTCCCTGCTGTAATGGGTATCTCAGCCCTCCAGGACCGGTTTGGGATGTGAATAGGGGGCTGCAGTATGGAGAAGAGTTTGTGTGTTCTTCCCAGTTCCGTTGGATTTTACTGTTCTGTCAGTGGAGTTTTGCCAGTGGGTCCTGCCCATCATCTTCCTCAGGGCCAATTTTCTACCACTGTTGACCCATTTTTTTTTCAAATACAGTGGTGCCTCACTTAGCGATGTTAATCCGTTCCGGAAAAAACATCGCTAAGTGATTTAATCGCTAAGCGATTTTAAAAAGCCCATAGGAACGTATTAAAAGGGCCCCCTGGCTAGATCTTAACTGCTGGGTAGGTTCATATGGAAGGAGGTGGTCCTTAAGGTATCCAGGGCCCAAGCTGTTTAGGGCTTTATATGTCAAAACAAGCTCTTTGAATTGGGCCCGGGCAGCAACTGGTAGCCAATGTAACTTATACAGAATCGGCTTGATATGTTCCCTGGTGGCCGCACCACTCACCAGCCGCGCAGCTCGATTCTGGACCAGTTGCAGTCGCTGGACCGTCTTCAAAGGCAGCCCCACATAGAGCGTATTGCAGTAATCTATGCAGGATGTTACCAGTGCGTGTGTAACTGTCATGAGATTCCACTCATGCCGGTAAAGCTTGTAACCTGGGCAGATTCAAAATTCCCTATCCTCTTTATGATTTTTTCTCTTTAAATCAAACTTAGGCTATACCGTCCTTCAGGGCGAGGACTGTGCTCCGTAAAAGAGGGCATATGACCACCTTACTTTGCATAATTAAAATGAACAGCCTGAATAGCCCAAATGGTCTTCAGTTTCCCAAAAGATGTTTAAGACAGTTCCTTATAGTGGAAGCTACTGATGGGTTTTCCTATGGTGGGCACGGAATAGACAGTCCATGCTGTGGGGAGCCTCTAATGCTCTCTCAATGTTGTTTCATTAGCAATGGGGAAGAAAAAATATCTTGGAGATGAAGGGCTTTAAAGAGGAGGACGACAACAGGTAAAAAAATAAGAAGCCTATGGGGGATTCTCCTTTTTTTGGCGGTGAGAGATGGACTTCTCGTTTTAGACACCACACCCCCGCACCTCCAGGAGTGAGCCGCCATCCTGTGAGGGAGAACAAAGTAGTACGTGAAAGAAATGTTAAAGGTCTGAGTCAGAACAAGTGAAGCAAGGGAATCTCTCTCTCCCTCTTTCTTTCAGCATGGCTGCATGCTGTCATCTTTCTTGCTGTGTTTGTATGCATTTGCCTGAATTTAATTTGCTTCCTCAAGACTCTCATGCTATTAGTTATAGCTGAGATGTTTCTCTAGGGAGCCACATAATTTCATTTGGTGGCTGGGTTTCAAAATTAGATGTCGTTCTCTCTCCATCAGCTTTCTGAGAGGTTGTATCAATCAAGAGTCAATGGACTCAAATGATCTAATTCCATCAGGTAGAGTTAGTTATTGTGAGGTAAAACTAAATGACCACAGTAGTTCTTGGCCCGTGTTGCTCCATTAGCTTGTTTAAAATAATTAGCCTCTCGTAAATTCTGTATTCACTAATAACTATTATCACTTGCATCTTTCAAACTCCACTTTTTACTTGGTAGTAGAAATTTAATGGACTGGTGCCACATGAGGTGAAGCCATGGGCATTTTGATTTCTTTCTCCACAATGTTATAAAATGCAGATGATTTAAACCAGAGCCTATCTTCTTTTCCCCTGTCTCCATTCTATTGTTGTCTGTCTTGTTGTATGTAATCCCACCTGAAAAAAAAAATCTTATATCTCATCTGGATGGTAACTTTTGAGAAGGATAATCACAGAGTAACTTTTCTGGTCATTATGTATTTTAAATGAACACTTTTGTAGTGAGGCTCAGGGTCAAGCTAGATGAGACACTCAGCTTGCATTTAGAATTAGTTCTTCCAGAAGTGGTGAAAAAAAAAATCTGCCTAGCACATTTGTTTGTTTTATTTTGTACTTGGTATTTGGGAGGTAATACCCAGTGTGGTGTAGTGATGGAGACCAGGGTTCAAATCCCCACTTGGCCATTGAACTCATTGGGAAAGTGGAACTGGTAAAACCACTCAGATATCTCACTTACCTTGAAAGCTCTACTAGGGTTGCTATAAGTTGGTGACATCTAACTAAGTAATATTTGGAGGTAAATACAGACTTAATTTACGAATTAATTGATTGATTAGACATCCAGTTCTGACAGAACCCCATTGTTAAATGATTGTGCAGCCAATTTCACCCCTTAATGTTTAATTTGACCCCTACTGGCTGGAAAATGATTGAAAATTAACCTCTGTCAGGATTTAATTATGTGGGGAAGTATTTGGATAGCAGTTTTGTCTTAAAGTTTTATTTCTTTCTCTTATGTATTTTTAGACTTTGAGGTACTTCTAATAAATAAAAACACAGAATACCGTATTTTTCCATTTATAAGATGACCCAGTGTATAAGACGACCCCCCTTTCTAACCCCAAATTAGAAAAAGCAGGGATCAAAGGGCTCCTTTGTGCTAAGCCCTGTGCCTTGGCAAAAGGCAAGGCAAGTGGCTGTCAAAGTCACTGCCGCTTTTCCTTGCCTTTTGAGAAGGCATGGAGCTTAGCAAAACGGAAGGGAGCAATGATTCCCCTTCCTTTTTGCTAAGCCCTGTTCCTTCACAAAAGGCAGCGGTAAAGAGCTGCCTTCTGGGTATAAAACAACCCTCAATTTTTTCTCAAGTTATTTAAGGAAATAGTTTCATTTTATACACGGAACAATACGGTATATGATACATAACTGCCATTACTGTATATTTATTTGGGTATATTCATTTATTCACAGAATGACAATACAGTATGACATACTGTACTGTAGATGGTTCATGACTGGGGCAGGGAGACATCACCCAAATTATTTAATCAGTGCATAAGCTGCTCCTGATATGATTAACAATGGAGCAGCAGTATAACTAACAGTAGCAGTATTTAGCCCAGTGTATTAATGATAAGAGCAGTAAACCGACTTAAAGTATTTCATTGCCAAGCCAGCAAGCAGCCTGATAAAACTTCCCTAGTGATTTCAGTTAGTGTGGAGCCACAGCTAAAAAGCATATGCTTAAATATCCAATGGGATTTTAGCTTTAAACTGAGTATAACCAAATCAAGGTTATCTGGATGGTGCTGAAAAAACAGGAAAACAACAGTAATATAATAAAACATGAACCTTGACTGCATTAAGGTGTATAATGTAATAAAAGTCAGTAGCAGCACTTAGGTGCCTTTTCACAGGTGAAGAGGGTTATACAGATATGGTTGTAGAATGCAAAGGACCACAAGAGTAACTGGCTTCATCTTTTTCCTTGCTTGCCACCTCTGCCATTCCTATAGTTTCCCTTTGTGACCATACGATACCATATGGTTTGGAGTCTAAACTGTCAGACTTCATATTTGTGGGATCTACTTTGATATTTTATTCATCTCCTGGAAACCACTATCCAGAGCCTAGTGCCAAAGTAGTATAATTAAGGAATTCTGAGCCAAAATCTCTCTTAATTTTTATTAGTTTATTTCATTACACAACACCTTTCCTCCAGTGAGTTGAAGGCAGTGTACAAAGCTTTATTTTGTACTTGGTATTTGGGATGGTGGCACCCAGTCTTACAGAGTGATGGACTAGGACTCTGGAGACCAGGATTTTCCACTTTATCCTCAGATCAATGCTATGAGGTGGGCCTGACTAAGAAAATAACTGGCCCAATGTCATACCATGAGTTGCATGACTTAATGAGGACTAGACCCTGCACCTTGGAAGTCCAAATGCAACACTAGCCTTTTACGATAATGGCTGTTATTGGAGACAGCCCTCTGTCATTCTTTGACTTGCCCCTTTCCAGTCATTGTTCCTGAGCTCATGGTGTGTTGCATCAGCCACCCCCAATCAGTGAAAAATCTAAATACTGATAATGACATACCGTGTGCACAGAATTGCATTGGGAACCCGGGTTGTGACAGCTTGATAGTAAAGGAAAGGCAGTCTGTCTGTGCTCTGTGTATAGGCCTGTGTTGTTTCAAATGTTCTAAGACTGTGTTGTAGCATTTGAAATACTTTGCTCTAGTGAATTATGTCAGATTAAATCTTGAGTCACATAAGCATGTAAAGGTGGGGGGGGGGAATAAGTTAATTAGAACAGATTTAAAGTACTCTCTGAAAATCCCAGAAAAATCACTGCACCTGCTTAGCAATGATAAAATGTAGCATTGCAGTAATTATCTTTGTCTATGACTATCCCTATGCATGCCGGGCCCACTATCATATTTACGTCAAAGGCAGTTTTAATTGGAAACTGGTATGCGCATTATCTTTCCTCCTTTGCATTTGAGTTTGTAGTAACTGGAGTTCCAAAGCCCCGTTTATATCATTGCAAAATCTAACCTTTTTTGTTTGCTTGTTTTGGGCAGTGAATTCACTTTAATATGTTGGATATTACAAGTAAACCTCACTTCACAATCATTTGATATAATTTAGATGTAAATTAGGACCTTGTATTCCCGGCTGTCATATGTTTTATTCCTCTTGGTTAGCTTAGCTGCAGCTCATTACATTTCATCAGACTATGGTGGTGTCCTTTTCAAGGTCATTTTGGTATTGTTGTTTTCGGACTGAATTCCTGCTTCCCTGTCCATTTGTACTGTACATAAATGCAGCAGAGAGTATGTAATTGAAGTGAATGGGAGGTTTATGTGTGGTTTTTTTAGTATATAGCAATATAGAGTGTGCCCTCAAGGCAGTTTCTCCCTTGAAAGTGGTATCATAGAATGTCACCAGAAACAATTGGTAAGGAAGGCCTACTAGCCCAAGACATGTTACTACCTAAGGTGAAGGATAAGATCCCTTTTCCATGATTCATTCTGTGCTCCAGCAGCTGACTGGATGGGTAGTTGAAATTTACCAGAGCTTGAAAAAGTTACCTTTTGGGACAATACAGTCGTGCCCCGCTTAATGATTACCCCACATTACGACGAATCTGCTTCACGACAATGTTTTTATGATAGCAAAACAATGTTTTAAATGGGTTTTTTTCGCTTTGCAAAGATCGGTTCCCTGCTCCGGGAACCGATTCTTCGCATTACAACGATCAAAACAGCTGATCGTCGGGGTTTCAAAATGGCCATTGGGTGCTCATAATGGCTCCCCGCTGTGCTTAGGGATGGATTCCTCACTATACAGAAAAACGGCCACCGTATGGAGGATCTTCGCTGGACGGTGAGTTTTTAGCCCATTGGAACATATTAACCGGTTTTTAATGTGTTTCAATGGGTATTTTTTTTCTTTACGATGTTTTCGCTCTACAGCGATTTCGCTGGAACAAATTAACGTCGTTAAGCGAAGTACCACTGTAGTTTTAGAATCTCCCATTCATCATAACCAGGAGCTTAGCCAGTGACCAAATTGTGGTGAAATGACAGAAGCTACAGCCTGGGGGGGACTCCTGGCTGGGAAAGGCTACACCATATGCAGAACATATAAAAGTTACTGACCATGCCGGTTAGAAGTTAGAGTCTGAGAAGTAGCTTTTTCCAAGCTGCACATTTTACTTTGACATAGCCAGTGAAGGAACGTTATCAACTGCGTATACAGTTAGCTAGCTAGCTAGCTGCTTGCTTGACTGATTGACTGACTGACTTTATCTCATATACAACAGTAAAAATGGCTCTCAGAACAGTTTATATGTCATTTTTTTAAAAGGGCAAGACATTCCGTGCTCTCAGGGTTACAATCTTAAAAGACATGATACCGCAGGAAAAAGGGTATATGAGGGAAGGTAAAGAAAAACAAGCTTTAGGGGATGTTGGGAAGGCCATATGAACCCCAGCTTTCGGCTGCCCCCGTTCATTAGCACCTGCTGCCTGAGATGCCCACCTCACTGTTTTGTTTTTGGGTCAGACGTGTAGTGAATGACCAGATTTTTCCTGTTTCCAGTTCACTGGGATGAGTATGTGGCCGTTTTCATGGTCCCTTTCCTACTTTAATCAAACTGTAATCATTCTAATTTTCTTATTTTATTTAAGAAAGGGATGGACAACATTTAATGGCAAAGTCTTCATCTGGTTTATTTTGTCACTCAGGTAGGAACTCTGCTGCGTGCCAGATTATCCAATTTCAGGATAAGAAAAGGTTGAAGATGCCTCTTGTTTCTAATAGGAGCCCTTTGCAGATAGTCAGTGAAAGCGTGTTGAGAAGGAGATCAGAACTGAACTTGCTGTCCTCACTCATGACCTCTATGCCCCTATGCAGAATTTCTGCTGAACATGCGGAAGGTCAGGAAGCACAGACCAGCAGAGGTAACTCAAGACATTTTGTTGCCCAGTTCTAAGAACTGAGCAGCACTCTTTCTGTTTAATAAACAAAGCCAGCTGAAGGGTAGATTGCCCTCTGCGACACCTGAAGGCTAGCTTTCATGCCTAGTTGAAAGGTGTCCAGCAGGCCACATGGTGCATAATTTGTGACTTCAGAGCCTTGCCACTGCCCCTCTCCCACCAGAGATGAAAACCACCCTCTGCCGAATGGCAAAGCTACCTCGTAAGAGACATTGACTATAGGCCTGGCCTCATGCATTCACTGGATATCTGAAGAGGGTTCTGTGCATATTTGTGTTATAAGTCACTGTACACCACACAGGGACGTGGTGGCACTGTGGAGGGACGTGGTGGCGCTGTGGGCTAAACCGCAGAAGCCTGTGCTGCAGGGTCAGAAGACCAAGCAGTTGTAAGATCGAATCCACGTGACGGAGTGAGTGCCCGTCGCTTGTCCCAGCTCCCGCCAACCTAGCGGTTCAAAAGCATGCAAATGCAAGTAGATAAATAGGGACCACCTCGGTGGGAAGGTAACAGCGTTCCGTGTCCAAGTCGCACTGGCCATGTGACCACGGAAGATTGTCCTCAGACAAAATGCTGGCTCTATGGCTTGGAAACGGGGATGAGCACCACCCCCTAGAGTCGAACATGACTGGACAACAATGGTCAAGGGGAACCTTTACCTTTACCTTACACTGTACACCAAGAGAAAGGGCCAACTCATGTGTTTGGAGAGGGCTGTGTTCTGCGAGATAGTGGCCCCTGCGTGCCCCCCCCAAAGCCCCAACCTCGTCCTGGTCATGCTCCATGAGGAGGCTAGTGCCATTTGGTGGTCAGAATTTTTCAATTATGTATTCTTACACTTAGGGATAGTGTTGGTTGCAATCGAGTGCATTTAAATATTACAAAACTCTGACAGACGTGACCCAAAGCATTAAAGTGTAGGGCAGTAGTCCCAAACCTTGGGCCTCCAGATGTTCTTGGACTACAACTCCCAGAAGCGTACACCACCACCTCTTCTGGCCAGGATTTCTGGGAGATGAATTCCAAGAACATCTGGAAGCCCAAGGTTGAGGACCACTGGTGTATGGTATCTCTTTCTCTTCTTTTCCTTGTAAAGGAAACTGGGCAAACTTTTTTTTAAAATGGTGAGGCTGTCGGTGTAGTGTAGTGAATAGCATTATAGACTAGGACTCAAGAGACCTAGGTTTGATTTCCCGGCTCTGCCATGGAAGCTTGCTGGAGGTGTGGAACTGGTAAATCCACTCATTATATACCTCCCTTACCTTGAAAACTCTGTTAGAATCACTATAAGTCCGCTCTGACTAAACAGCATTAACAATAAGGTCATCAGAGTTCAGATTAACCAGCACTGGAAGTCATATTCAACCCATAAGTTGCTGGTCACCCATCTGTACAATCGCTGTTTAAAACCTAGCAGTCTGATGATTTGAAATCTTTATTGTTTGACAGGTCTGTTTTACCCATATTGGCCTATATCTATTTGTCTATATGCATACATGCCCCTGCATCCACCCACCCACCAGCTACAAAAAACTTCCGTTTGGGTTAAGATAGGATAAGTGAATTATATAGCCAGCCCTATCCTTAAATAGATGAATCAGCTACCTCAGTAACAAATGTTAAGGATGCTGTAATATAGGAAAACAGAGCTTTGTATGCTACATGGTCAACCCTGCTGCTAGTAAGGTAGTCTTCTGCTTTCAGCTATGGTGAAGGATGATATCCTGTTGTTTCTATTGAAGAAATGTCCATTCAGTTTCTGTATGTAGAATATGGGAAGAAATCCTGTTGAGCTCAGGTAGCAACATGACTTGGGATGGCCACAAAGGAAGCCAATTTATTGGCTGTATTACATTCTGTCTCTAGATTTAACATTTAATCCTTTTAATTTTCTATATGTGACTGCATTATTCAACCTCTATTCAGAGGTCTTGAATTGTGTTTTCATTGTCTTTCAACAGCTAATTCGTCAGCTAAGCTATTCCTTTTGTCAGTATTGTATTCATAGCAAGGAACCATAGCTAGAAATGTGTGTTGTTCCCAGTATGGTTTTCTTCTTTAATAAATTACACAATTTGTTTCATTTTGAATTTGGGGGCATTGAAAAGTGTCTGGAACCTGATGGTTATACAGTATACATTTATTCTCTGTAACTGATATCCAAAGTTCAGTTTTGTCCATACTATTTGATTTACCTCCTTCCCCTTCTTTTTGAGGATCCTGTGCATGTAACTCTTAAGTCTGTTTCTAAGGGCTGTGGGACATTAGGGGATGATATGGGATGTGTTGAGAGGGACTGCACATGGAAGGTCTATCAGCAGAAATTGCCTCCTATTTACATTAGTGGTCGCAATGACCAGATAGGCGGGGTATAAATAAAATAAAATAAAATAAAATAAAATAAAATAAAATAAAATAAATAAAAGCATAAGATCCAAGCTTCTGTTTCCTATACAGATCTCTGTTCTACAGACTCTCTTCCTAAGTTGGTAGAAATACTGTATTTGCTGGCGTATAAGACTACTTTTTTGCCCTGAAAAACATGTCCCTAAGTGGGGGGGTCATCTTAAACGCCGGGTGCACTTCAGTTGGGATAGACATAGCTGCCCATAGTGGCTTTCCAATGCTCGCCTGGTGCCCATAGTAGCCTCCCGATGCCTGCCCACCTCATTCTACATACCATCCAGTATCGTGCGGTATCCAGTGCAGCCGCGGTGAGCATCAGCAGCGGGACAGGGGTGCCAGCCTTTTCGATGTGACTGGCCTGTTCTGTTCGGCGGGAAGCAGTGGCGCTCCGGCCCGCCCCTTGTCTACGCAGAGCTCACACATGCACACTTGCACATTAGTGCCAGTCACAGGGAGATGCAGGTGCGGCCCGGAGGCACTGCGGTCGCGCTCCGGCCGTACAGTGGTGACAATGAATAGCACCTTTTATTTGGTGTGTGGAAGGTGTGCGGAAGAGGGGGTAGTCTTATACGGCAAATATATAACAAACTCTATATTTTGAGTGGAAATGTTGGGGGGTCGTCTTATATGCCCAGTGGTCTTGTATGCCGGCAAATACGGAAATACAATCCTGTTGGAGCCTCCAGGTTACCCACAAGGCCTTTTTGAGTTGGTTTAATGTTATCTTAAGGCCAAAACGGGCGCACTGCAGCACTATGGCTTTTCTTGGATCTGGATGCTTGAACTGAGAGCTCCTACTGTGAGTTTCTGTGTGATCTGAACTGGGCTGGTGAGCAAATTATGTATCTGCAGGAAAACATTTTATTTATTAATAAATCAATAACTTCCATTCTAGCAGCTACTAAAATTCTGTGCCAGTTTTTTTTTTTAAAAGGAGGGGGAAGAGTCACAAAACTACATAAAACAGCACTGAAAGGATTTATTGTGCATTTCAACCAAAGGTAGAGATGTCCCATTCTCTTCTTTTGGGGCTCCATTTTATTTTTTATTTTTTGAGACAGAGCCCTGGCTTATGTGTCTGGGCCTTGCCAGGCTAAGTCTGGATTGCAGTAGCAAAGGTGGGGGAAGACCAAGCTGTTCACCATTTTGCCCTAATTTCCAACTATTCTAATCGTATTCTTCATACGTCAGTAGAATACTATGCATGCTGCCCTGCCTCTTTATCTTTTTAAAGAAAATATATAAATATTACTATTACCAGTGCAAGTCTGTCTAAAATGTAGAACATCGGAAAGTTCATTTTTGGTTTGAGAACTCCCAGAATTCCCCAGCCTGGAGGGCCAGTAACTTGTCTAAGGTTTGCATGTGGCATAGTTTTCTCCAACAAGGAGCCCTCTGGACTACAGCTCTCATCATTCCCAACCAGTATGGCCATCGGTTGTGCTGCCTATAGGGGTAGGAAATGTCCAGCATGTCTACAGGGTGCCCAGTTGGGGAAGCCTTCTATAAGTATATATATAGAGAGAGCTTATATATAACAACTGCATAATCATCCTTACTACACAGAGCCCATGGTAGCCTACATTGCTATTGTACCCTTATTTTATCCTGTTGGGAGGAGGAGGAGGCTCTGATTATTTGAGCAGAGCACAGAAACCGTCAATCTTTTCTAGTTCGAATTCATTCTCTGCCTCTTGCAGGGCCTGATTATTCAGAATTACTTGTTTGGCATTCTCCCTGCGTTTAGTGCCATGGTTTAGCGCGTTCTCCGTTTCCAGTAAACACAAACAGTGTGCCAGCGATAAGTATTCAGACATCTTAAACTTGGCTCCTGTTATCTGACTGGGGGCTGATTATTTTATAATTGAAAGTAAATGCAATCAACATGGGGCAAAAGTGAAGTGAGAAGGCAGGCAGCCTCGAGGCAACGCAATGGAGAGGCGCACAGAAGTAATCTTTGTACAGATGTACAGAAATAATCTTTAATGGTATTTGGCTTGAAGACAATGGCAATGACCATGAGATTTGTCTGTTCTGTGGATGAAGTTGCTGCAAGGACGCCAGAGTAGGCGAGGATCTGTCTGGACTGCAGATTTGGACCAAGATTCATTGCTGGGCAAGGAGTCCTATATACAGTGGTGCCTCGCATAACGTTTGCTTCGTTTAACGTTTTTTTCGCTTAACGTTTATTTTTTCAGAGTCAGATTGTGCTTCGTATAACGTTTTTCCCTATGGGCGATTTTCGCATAGCGTTTTTGGGACCATGCTTCGCTTAACGTTTTTTGTTTTAGGTCCCCTGCTTCACTTAACGATGTTTTTGTTTTCAATTTAAAAAGTGTCTTAGAAGGGTCCAAAACGGTTCTAAATGCTTGGATTCGTTAGAGGACCCCTTAAATCATGTGCAAACCTGATTTGGCTTTGATCTGACGTTTCGTTAATTTTTTGTGAATTTTTGTTTTTTGGCCCATAGGAACCAATGGACCTGTCAAAATCTGACAGCTCCATGCTTTCCTATGGGGGAGAAAACAATTTACAAAAAATTAACGAAAGTTCAGATCAAAGCCAAATCAGGTTTGCACACAACTTAGGGGGTCCTCTAACGAACCCAAGAATTTAGAACAGTTGCTGAGTCTTCATTAATTTTTTGTGAATTTTTTCTTCCCCCATAGGAAATAATGGAGCTGTCAGATTTTGACAGCTGTCAAAAGTTGGGGGAAAAAAATTCACCATTAATTAACGAAAAGTCAGATCAAAGCCAAATTAACTTTTGCATCCGTTTTAGAGGGTGCAGAAGCTAATCCAAGCATTTAAAACCATTTTGACCCTTTTATGACACACTTAATTTTGCAAAAATTGACTTCGCAAAGCCATTGAAACGTATTGAGTCAGCTACAATACATTCCAATGGAGGATACATTGTATCGTATAACGATGTTTCCTATGGGTTTTTTCGCTTAAGGACGGCAATCCGTGCCTATTGGAACGGATTAACCGGTTTCCAATGCATCTCTATGGGAAATGGTGTTTCGCATAACGATGTTTCGCATAACTTTTTTTTTTTTGGAACCAATTAAAAACGTTATGCGAGGCACCACTGTATTTTCCCATCTGTTGTGCATGCATCTAGAAATGCATATGTTCGGGGGCTTGAGACCTGATTTTATCACTTAACCTATAACAAACTTCCCATATGTTATGGTCATCATTTGAAACTCTTCTTCAAGTTCTCCCTAACAATTTCTCACTGGTTGCCTCCAATTTATGCAGCTCTCACCTGGCCTGTTATCTCCTTTCCTTCTGCATACTAGCAAAACATGCTCCTTTCTGTAGGAATCTTAGGATCCTCACTCTTGAGCTTTACAATGACTGCACTTCCTTTTCTTTGTACTTCTTTATTTTCTTCATAGCTGTCTTTGTATTTTTGTTTTACAGTGAGTCATTTGAGATGTCTTAGGGGACAGAAATGTATGTGTATGCATGTGCAGATGTTTTAAGTACATCTTTAAATAGTAAATGTCACTATTGCTGCTAGCACTCCTGTTTGAGTTCAAGTCCAGTTGATGAAAGGAGAAGAAAGAGGGTGGGAACCACAACTTGTTCTTTCTACTTCCCTGTTTTTCCCTCTTATCTGGCACATCGGTAGCAATCATGATGGAGAATATAAAATGGAATAAGCAATACATGGAACAAGTAAGTAGAGGTATAGTAAAGGAGAGATTGGGACATGGTGGCGCTGTGGGTTAAACTGCAGAAGCCTCTGTGCTGCAGGGTCAGAAGACCAGCGGTCGTAAGATCGAATCTACGCAACAGAGTGAGCTCCTGTTGCTTGTCCCAGCTCCTGCCAACCTAGCAGTTCGGAAGCATGTAGAAATGCGAGTAAATAAATAGGTACCACCTTAGTGGGAAGGTAACGGTGTTCTGTGTCTAGTCGTGCTGGCTACGTGACCACGGAAACTGTCTTCGGACAAACGCTGGCTCTATGGCTTGGAAACGGAGATGAGCACCGCGCCCTAGAGTCGGACAAGACTGGACTAAATGTCATGGGGAACCTTTACCTTTACCTTTAGCTAAAGGAGAGATTAGAATTAGGATTTACTTTGCCAGATTACCACTTCCAGAACCCTATAGTCACAAAGCCAACTATCATGCTGACTGGGGCATTCTGCCGGCAATGCCTTCAGCTGAACTAACCAGAAAGTCACCAGTGTCCTATAGGTTAGCATTTCACCTAAATCCCAAATCCTGGCTTCTGTCTTCCAAATGTGGCTCCAAATTTCTTCTGTTTGAGAGGATGACAAGCTAAGTTATAATTCTAAGTTTTGGCTTCCTGTCAGCCTCTTGATATGCTTTGCTTGTCCACCTTACTGGAGGAGCTGAGGGAGATTAGTTGGCTAAGACACAGTAGTTCCCCACACATAAATGATAAGCCAGAGTGTGGGCTGTCTTAGTATCTCCTTACAACTGCTATGAAAAAGCAAAAGCATTTTTGGCAGAAAGGGAACTAATTTCTTAATTCCATTTCGCGAGCAGGGTGTGGTTTATCATCATCAGAACGCCAGCCATTGTTTCAGCTCATCAGTTGTAAAATACAAGTAACAGGGAACTCCCTTGCAGACTTGTTTTTAAATTCCCCCCCTCTCAGATATTGAAGTGAGCATATGTCTGCAGTATTTGATTTTTTTTTCCTCTTGCAGAACAAAAATCATATCAGAATTGAAAATCCTGGGAAAGATATTTTAGCAATCTAACTCCTCCCTGTCATGTGTAACTGCGAAATTGGTGTGGTTGGTGTGTTTATGCCACATTTGTAGCAGTTCTCCCCCTTTGTTCTTGCAGTTTGGCTGCGATCGTAGCAAGACTCTTGTGGACATCTGTGGAGAGAAAGGATTTCAGGCCTTTGTGGGTGATGCATTGTCTGTGCCGATCCGAAGTGGCTCATGTGATGCCTGTATCTCCATTGCAGTCATCCACCATTTTGCAACTGTGGTAAGTGAAAACTTCTACCTGGAGTTGTTTGCAAAGGTTTGTTGTTAGTCCAGGTTAGAACAGACCATGGAATCAATGGAACTCAATAAATCAACACAGTTATTTAAGTGTGTTAACTGTGGCTTGAACTAAAGCAGTATTTAGGCTAGTGTTATCATGTAGAAACTTCAGGACTGTTTGTCCATCTGTCCGGTAGCAACTCCTCTGATTGGCAGCACTTTCCAGGCTCTCAGGCGTAGGTTTTCCCACCACTTGATCCCTGGCCCTTTGACCAGGAGGATCTGGCACTTGAAACAGCTCCTTCTGCTCATGTAGTCCTTCAAGGAGACTTAGCTATGCAATCCGGCCAGCTTTCTGAGGTGCTGTGATTAGCAGGGTTTGGAAAAGTTCCACTGGCCATGCTGGTTGGAGAATTCGATAAATGTATTCCTGAAAAAGAAAAATGTCCAAGCTTACCTTTGTAGACTCAATACAGGCTTTTCTGTATACATCAGTCAGGGCCCAGGTCATGAATTGTAATGAGGGATGCACAAGCACCTATTTGAGTTTTAAATGTACCTTTCATTAAGTTGCTCACATTTATTACCTGGTGGCTTTTCTTTTGTTGTGTTTTAATGCTTTCCTTTTTTAAATGATTCCTTGCTTGGTTATATACTGTATTGCTTTAGCTAAGGCTGTTAGTTGCCTTGGGGGCTGTATTATGGAGTCAAAACACAAGGTAAAATATTTTAATAAACAAGTGGATAAAAGAACAATAAACCTGCCCTCATTTATATGAATCACCAGGACACATCCATAATTTACTATACCAAGACGTTGCTTGCACTTGTGGCCTCATTGCTGTTGCTCCCACGTTGACGTCATCTGCTTTTCCTTTGGCTAGGAGAGAAGGCTGATGACTCTCTCCGAGATAGTTCGGCTGCTGAGGCCAGGTGGAAGGGCACTCATTTATGTCTGGGCTCTAGAACAAGAATACAACAAACAGAAGTCTAAATATCTGAAAGGAAAACGAGCTGGCAGTGAGAAAGAAGGAGAAATAATCTGCAATACTGCAACAGACACAGGAGACAGCGGCTGCCGAGACTCACTGCATTGCAGTGAGAATGTTACTCAACTTGAGGGCAGGCAATATAGTGCAAATCAAATTTTTCCCAATGAGTTGCCTGTTCATACCAACAGAACTTCCTTTGACTCCCAGGACTTGTTGGTCCCTTGGCATCTGAAAGATGGTACAAAGAAAAGCACAAAGCAGGCCAAAGTACATCACCCTTCAGCCAACTCTTCAAATGTGCAAGATTGTCCTCCTGTTTTCCACCGTTATTACCATGTCTTTTGTGAAGGAGAACTGGAACAGCTGTGTAGAAGGCTCGATGGCATAACGGTGCAGGAGAGCTACTATGACCAAGGGAACTGGTGTGTGGTTCTTGAAAAGCAGTAACATGTTAACAATATCTTATAGGCAATATTCATATTTGTTTGTGGGAATGTTTCTGAAAAGAATGTTCATTTAGTCTTTCCTATATATTTATGAAATACTGTTTTTCCAATGTTGTACTTTTCAAAAATGTGGTTTTATTAGTTTTAGGGTAACATTCAAAACCAAACTGGGGGGATATATGTAGTAAAACACAGTCAAGAAAATGGAGGGCATTGAATCACAAATGCATTCGATTTAATGGTAAATAGGTAATTCCAGAATTTTATTGTGACATCTGTTTTCAGTTTATTCCAGTACATTTTTGCACAGGTTTCTATAAGAGTGTGGAAGAGACAGATGAACTTCGTTTTGGTTAGTATGTAAGAACAATTGAAGCCTGACCTCCTAGTGTGAGTATCGTAGCTGACTTCCTAAGTCAGATAGCACGTCATGCAATAAAGCCCATGCAGCCAACACTAGTTTAGCTATCTGAGCAAATCTGTCTTGAACACAACACACTTTGAACTTTATATATTTCCCTGCTTCCTTTTCGTGATCGCTGCCTTGGACCAATAGTGTTTCTTGCCTGCTTTTGGCCTTGTATCTATTTTTGACCCTTTCAGTCCTGTATTGTTGCCTTGAAACAGTTTGTCCCACTCTGCACTTTTTTCTGGTCCTTCGCTATTTGTCTGCCTGATTTGGCGCTTGAGCTTCAGACAGGGCTAGAATTACTGTTAAGAAGAGCCATGGGTCCCAGATGTTCAATGGCTAGAAGACCATCGCCTACGCTGGCTTGGTCTTCTGGGAGTTATAGTCCAAAAACAGTCGGAAATTCCAAATTTGGGGGACACAAACTAAGACAACTGCCTTGGGTGGCAGATTTTGTTTGTTGTGAAAGGGCAGCAAATTGGTATTTGTTTGTTTGTTTGTTTGTTTGACTTATCTTCTGGCCCATACTTGCAATCATTCTTATAGCTGAGCTATGTGTCTGGTTGAAGTTATTGGGATATCTCATCTCCATGATTCCTGTGTTCTGACTAACCAGTCAAAGTGGCACTGTGGATGAAGTGGAAACCAATTATGTTATGGCTGAGGAGAAGTCAACTGCTTCTGTTTGAAAATATCGGAGTAAATACTTTTCAGCATGCGCAAGGGGTGGGGAAGTTGATGAGGTTTGGGACTCTGAGGTACTTTCAGATTATGACTAACCATGTGAGAGGGAACATACGGAAGAAGGTGGAAGACAGCCACATACATAGAAAAGTACATGACATAATAAATTGGCCATTACGTCTCCATGCTGAGCTAGCATGAATTGGGCTTCTACAGAGATGGGAAAACCTACCTTTTCCTTTTCTGCAAGTCCCAGGATCCCATAGCCAGCTTGGTGACAACATGGTGGCTGTGGGATTCTGGATATAAAAAAACAATTAAGTTTCCCATCTGTGGGTTGTTAAGGTGGCTGAAAGCACCTCAAGCATCCCAGAATTCTTTCTTCACTGCTTTTTGTAGTCTTGAGGGAGAAGGGAGGAAGGTATTTCTTTCCTCTCCACCCCTGGAGGGTAGGCGTTCTCCTTAGCTTTTAAGACTATATATTCCAGGCTTTCTCCATTGAATCCTAGGGATTGATCAATAACCAATTACTTTTCTTTATGTTAGGTTTCATTATTGCAAATACATTCATGTGGCCCAGGGAGACCGTGCTGCCAGAATGACATAATGTAAAGCTTAATAGAAACAATACAATAAAACACACATGCAGAGCAGAGTTACATTCTTATGGGGGTGAGGAGCATGGCCAACAAACTGTATATTTGCTCAGCCCTGGGAGGTGGAAGTGGGGGCAGACTGGCAAAATACACAACCTGACCATTGCAAGACAGAGATCTGACACTACAGCTTAAGAACAAGTGAACAAACCAATGTTTGTTCCTAGGGAAGGTTTCTCTTTTAAAGGAGATCATGTGACCAACTGTGTTGGTAATTAGCCCATGTGTAGCATACTGGGTGGCTACATACTTCAACAGAACCTACATCTATCTTTTTCTTCAAGGGCATGACATATGTAGATTAATAGTGCACACTTGAACTTTCTATTTCTAGCAGCTCGTAAGACCAGACAGGAAGTTTCATAGTGCTGAGAAGGCCAACAGGTAAATCTTCAGTGAATATGGTATAGGAGAAGAAGAAAAATGCCCCTAACAAATGCTACAATCTAACACATACACATTCCTGTTCTTTTTGTGTCTGTCTAGCTGGTGCCATGTTTATCTTGTCTGTCAATTTAACTTATTTTGTTTTTATTCCTTCCTTGCTCTGACCTCCATAGTGGCATACTCATAATGAGGTTTCTCAGCATCTATATTTGAAGTGTAGGATATTTAATACCAACAACACATAGTCCTAATTATTCCCCCTTTCACAGGAAGATATATATATATGGAGTGGGTACATAACTGTGAAAAGAAGAAAACTAAAAATACTAGCAGGAGATGTGCATTTCTGAAATGACCACTGATGAGGCTGACATTCGTTTTCTAAAAATTACCTCACTTAAACCTGTGTATGCCATCAGCCCAATGTTTGCCAACATAACAATCCAAGTAGATTGCCATCTTCTTGCTTGTGAAAAGTCCCATTGGTGGCATTTTGGTTAAATCAATGCATGAAAAAGGCATTGCTAGGTAGATTTTGGAATTTCAGGGCATGTCTGTATCCAACATATTTCTGTAAAAAAACAGCTCATATTGCCTAGTGTGGAAGAAGTGAGAGTTTTTCAGCCTATTAGATTTCTTTAAATCAGGCGTCTCCAAACTACGGTTCGTGGGTCATATGCGGCCCGTTTTGCCTTTTTATCCGGCCTGATGAACGTCTCAGGTCCGTTACCTTCAGCCCTTGTGTGCGGATGGGTGGGTGGGCCTGCAGGCAGGCAAGTAGGTGGGCATGTTCCTTCAGCCCTCAAAAAGATGAAGCATATATGATGTGGCCTCCATGCTGAAAAGTTTTGAGACCCCTGCTTTAAATCACCCCTTCCCAAAATCTCTCTCTCTGTGTATTTCTCTTGGAGTTTGATAAAATTAATCGTTTAATCTCACATACCTTGAAAATCCTATTAGGTTATTATTAAAATCCTATTAGTCATATCCATAAGTTGGATGTAATTCAGTGGCAAATAATATATAATATATACACTTAGACACATCTGGGAAGCTTGTGAGAAGTAGGAAGAGCCTGTTTGGATCTCTTTTGGGGAGAAAGACATGAAACAAATAAAGCAATTAATTAATTAATTAAAAGACAATAATTTATTTTAGTGATTAAATATTTATTAGATTAATATTCCGCATTTCCCCCTAACAATGGAAATCAAGGTGGCAATCAATGAAATAAGAGCTAGTGCAAGAAACATAAAATGGACTAATTTTTAAAAAGTTAAAAGGAAATTGAGAGCGAATCATTACAGAGGAAAAAGAGAGCAATGGGCCAGATTAAAACCTCATTTTACAGCTATCCATTGTGACTGCCAAAGGCCTGCCAGAATTAAAGGACTTTGCCTGCTGTTAAATTGAAAGCAAACTAAAATGGGGAATGGTGCCAACCTGGAGTAAAACCAGAAATGACAAAATATGTCCTAAAGATCTGAAAAGCACCAAAAGTTGTAAAGTCAGAAAGGTCTGGGAAAGTATGATTTTTTTTTTTTTTAAAAAGCCTTTACAGTGGACCCTTGACTTACAGACAGCTTGACTTACAGACTTTTTGAGTTACAGACTTCTCTGGCCGCAAAATTAAGGTTTGACTTGCAGCCTGAGAATTGACTTACAGACCAGAAAAAAACCAAAATGGAACAAAAACGGCCTGTTACAGGATTAATCGGTTTTCAATGCACTGTAGGTCAATGGAGACTTGACCTACAGACTTTTTGACTTGAGAACCGCCTTCCAATACAGATTAAGTTCTCAAGTCAAGACCCCACTGTATGTGGAAATAAAAGACCACGATGTAGGTGATTTCCTGTCTCAGGCAATCTAAGCTTCCCTGAGAAAGAAGCTTGTCCTACCGACTCTAGAATTCTAAGATTAGAGCAATGGTGAGCAATATGAGGCGTTGTTGTTTAGTCGTTTAGTCGTGTCTGACTTTTTGTGATCCCATGGACCAGAGCACACCAGGCCCTCCTGTCTTCCACTGCCTCCCGGAGTTGGGTCAAATTCATGTTGGTCGCTTCGATGACACTGTCCAACCATCTCATCCTCTGTCGTCCCCTTCTCCTCTTGCCTTCACACTTTCCTAACATCAGCGTCTTTTCCAGGGAGTCTTCTCTTCTCATGAGGCATTAGATACGCATAAATTTGCCTTCCTCTGGGCCTGCTCACAGCCAGAGTGGCCTTGGGCAAGCTGCAAAGACTGTAAAGGATCCCCCGAAGAAGGGAATGGTAAAGCACTTCTGGGGATTCTCTACCCGGAAAATTCTGAAAAGGGTTGCCAAGAATCGACTTGACATGACATGTTGCTGTTGCTGTTTCTAGGCCACTGTGTGGATTGGGGTCTACAAGGGAAAGGAAATTGAGAGGGCCACAATGACAGCGGTAAGGGAGAGGTGGGTTCCCTCATAGCATCTTGCTCACAGACCGTCCAAAGCCTGATGCCTGCTCGAAGCAATTCATTTAGGCAAGGACAAAATGCAAAAGGTCACCGTGTACTAGAATTATTGGATTTGAACTCTGGCAAACATAGTTTTCAATCTGCCCTAAATTAACTGGATAGACCTCAGCAAGTCATGAGTTCTCTAAAATTAATCTGATATAAAAAGACAGAACTGGTAAATGCAGCATATTCTTTAGGAGAGCTACCGAAATAACATATAATGTGGAGAGCATGAAGGGGGCCCTGTGCTGAAACAGTCACAATGACCTTTTCCTGAGAGCGTTTATTAGTGTTGTGGTTGGAACTGTCCTATGACTCAGAATTCACTACTGTATTTGGTAACTCCTTTTGCCATTGTAACTGTATCTGCACTAGACAGTTAATAACAGTTTAATATCATTTTAACAAGCTGGTCATCACAAACACTCTTACAACACAAGAGGCTACTACACATAGACATCACCAGATGATAGGCAATACCGAAATCAGATTGATTATGTTCTCTGCAGCCAAAGATGGAGAAGTTCTATATATTCAGCAAAAACAAGACCTGGAGCTGACTGTGGCTCTGATCATCAGCTTCTTATAGCAAAACTCAAGCTTTAACTGAAGAAAGTAGGAAAAACCACGGGTCTAATCAGGTATAATCTAAACCAAGTCCCTTATGAATACACAGTGGAAGTGAAGAACAGATTTAAGGAACTCGATTTGGTGGACAGAGTGCCTGAAGAACTTTGGATAGAGGCTCGTAACATTGTACAGGAGGCAGCAACAAAAAACATCCCAAAGAAAAGGAAATGCAAGGAAGTCACTTGGGCCTTAGAAAGCTTGGCTAACAACAAGGCCAGTGGAGGTGATGGCATTCCAGTGGAACTATTTAAAATCTTAAAAGATGAGGCTGTTAAGGTGCAACACTCAATATGCCAGCAAGTTTGGAAAACTCAGCAGTGGCCAGAGGACTGGAAAAGATCAGTCTACATCCCAATCCCAAAGAAGGACAGTGCCAAAGAATGCTCCAACTACCGTACAATTTATTTGTTTGTTTGTTTAACTTATATGCCGCCCACACTACCCAAAAGTCTCTGGGTGGCTTACAACAATTAAAATACAATAAAAAAGATAAAACAATTAAAATATATACACTAAAAATTGCCATCAGGACCCACAGTTGATATTATTTCAATTAAAAGCCTTCTGGAACAGCAAGGTTTTGACCTGGCGTCAAAATGTCATCTGCATTGGTGCCGGACAAATCTCAATTGGGATGGCGTTCCATAGTCTGGGGGCAGCTGCTGAGAAGGTCCTTTCTCTACAAACCATCCCTCTTACCTCCTTGAGGGATGGCTCTTTCAAAAGGGCCCCCTGGCTAGATCTTAACTGCCAGGTAGGTTCATATAAGGAGGCAGTCCTTCAGGTATCCAGGGCCCAAGCCATTTAGGGCTTTATATGTCAAAACAAGCACTTTGAATTGGGCCCAGGCAGCAACTGGTAGCCAATGTAATCTAAACAGAATTGGCTTGATGTGCCCCCTAGTGGCCCCACAACTCACCAGCCACGCAGCTCGATTCTGGACCAGTTGCAGTCTCGGACTGTCTTCAAAGGCAGCCCCACGTAGAGTGCATTGCAGCAATCTATGTGAGATTTTACCAGTGCGTGTGTAACTGTCGTGAGGCTCCGCTCGTCCAGGTAGGGCTGTAGCTGGTACAATTAACACAGCTGAAGGTGCCCCTGGCCACCAAGTCCACCCGGGCTTCCAGAGTTAGACTGGGGTCCAGGAGCACCCCCAGGCTGCAGACCCTGTCCCTTAGGGAGACTGTAACCCCATTCAGGACAGGGAAATGGCCCTCCAGCTTTTCTGGCAAAGTACCCGCTAAAAGCACTTCTGTCTTGTCTGGATTGAGTTTCAATTTATTATCCTGCATCTAGACCTGATGGTCTAGACACAAGTTAAGCACAGAAACCACCTCACCTGGATTGGTGGAAAATGAGGGGTAGAGCTGAGTGTTGTCAGCATATTGCTGACTCCTCAGCCCAAACCTCCTGATGACCTCTCCCAGCAGTTTCATGTAGATGTTAAACAGTATGGGGGACAGTATTGACCCTGAGGAACCCCATGATTGAAATGGATCCATAGAATCTATTTCATCCAGCAGCACCTGGAGTTGCCTGGCCACAACCCGCTCCAACACTGCCCAAATAAGGGCAGTTCACCACTGGTTGGTTGTTAACCACCAGCCTTGGGTCCAGGTTAGGCTTTTTTAGGAGTGGCTGAATTACTGCCTCTTTCAAGGTGGCAGGGACCACTCCCTCTCTCAAAGAGGCATTCATGGCCTCCTGGACCCAGGTGTGAACCCCCCTGGCAGATCTTCCAGTTAGCCAAGATGGGCAAGGGTCGAGCAGAGTGGTGGTAGAACTGACAGATCCAAGCACCCTGTCCACATCCTCAGGTCTCAACAATTGAAACTCATTCATTAATACTGGACCTAAGCACGGTGCACTGGACACATCCTCTGATTCTGTAGTAATGGTGGAGTCCAACACACTGCAAATCTGAGTGATTTCCCCCTCAAAATGAATGGCAAACTCATCACAGCGAGCTGATAAGCAGTCCAGGACCTCTGCCGAATTTCCTGGTTGAAGAAGATCCCGGACCGCCCAAAACAGCTCTGCTGGATGACATTCTGAGGAAGCAATATGGCTGGAGAAATATTGCTGTTTTGCCAGCCATATTGCCACGAAATAGGCTTGATAATGAGCTCTAAGTCGTGTTCTATTGGACTCCCAGCGGGATTTCTTCCACCTGTGCTCCAGCCATCTCCCCTCTCACTTCATCGCCCGCAGTTCAGAAGTATACTGTACCAAGAACCTGTCTGGGCTCTGCGTGCAGGGAGAGGGCACTTAGGCACAATCGTGTCAACCGCCCTGGTCATCTCTCTATTCCATAGGGTGACCTGAGCTTCGACAGGAGCGCCGACCATATCAGATGGATAATCCCCCAGAGCATTCAGGAAACCATCTGGATCCATTAGTCTCCCAGGGCGGATCATCTTAATAGATCCCCCACCCTTGCAGAGGGAAGAAGAAGCTGATATACTAAACTTGACCAGGAAGTGGTCTGACCATGACAATGGGGTGACAACCAGCCCCTCCACATCCAAACCACCATCTTCCAGTCCTGTTGAGAAAACCAGGTCCAAGGTATGGCCCTTCTCATGCGTCGGGCCAATGACACATTGAGACAGCCCCATGGTTGTCATGGTGGCCATGAAGTCCTGAGCTGCCCCAGTCAAGGGAGCCTCAGCATGAATGTTGAGGTCTCCCATCACCAACAACCTGGGAATCCTCAACATCAGGTCCGAGACTACCTCCGTCAGCTCAGGCAGGGAGACTGTTGGTACGCAGCAGGGTGGGCGGTACACCAACAGAATCCCCAATCTGTCTCACAAGCCAAACACACAATACAGGCCCTCAAGACCTCCTCTCAAAGGGATAGGAAGCCTGGTCAAGGAGATAGAACTCCTATAGACTATAGCAACTCCCCCTTCCGGACCCTCCGAGCGACACCGGTGCTGGACTGAGTGCCTAGGTGGACACAGCTGGGAGAGGGGGACACTACCCTCCTCTCCCACCCAGGTCTCATTAATGCACACCAGGTCAGCACCCTTATCCAGAATTACATCATGGATGAGGGCAGTCTTATTTTGTAGAGGGGATAGATGTAAGATATCTAACCTCTCTTCTCCTACGTGGGCATGTTCTACCCCCACCACCATTTCTTCCCCGACCACCTCAATGGCTGCCCCCTCCAACGCCCTCCCCCCTTCCTGTTCCCTCAAATCCACGGTGGGTCTGTCTTAATTGATGGCAATTAATAACCACAATTAAAAAAACTTTTAAAGCCCCTTCTCCCCCCCCCCAGCCAGGTGGCTGATGTTGAGGAGGGGGTGGGGCAGCCAGGAGTGGCAGGGCCCTATTGGACATTGTTCTGATGTGACTCAAAATAACAGTCTGTCAATCAGGTTTGCTTTTCTCTTCAGTTTTTCTGGAGTGCTTAAAGACCAGAAGTTGTGGATTGTCATTCATGAATGCCATAACTTTCTTTCACTCACCTGAAAACAAAATATATCCAGCTTCTACTAAAAATAAGGCGGGTCTGTTACTAACTAAGCCGGCAGGCATTTTCTGGGAGTTGAAAGTTTTTTTAAAAAAGGTACTCTCCCTATCTCTGCTTTCTTAGTTAGAAATGTGTGTCAATGTGTGTGTAGCTATAGTTAATGCTATGGTCTCAAATAGTTGTATAACTAAAGCATTTACAGACTGAGAAGGAGAAGAGGAGCAGCGATGGTGACATCTTTGGTGAAGGTCACAAGGAGAGGTGTGCTTAATGACACGACAGTCTTCCCACCAGAAGAGCTGAAAGGCTGGACCAAGATACAATTTGAAAGAACTGGGCTAATGCAACAGCCACCGTGGTTTAATGGTGCCAGATAAATGGGCATGACAGTGGGAAGTTGAGACAAATGGCAGCCAATTAAATGCAGTCAGCCCAGTGGAATGGGAACCGAGATGGGAGCAATTAAAATAAATGACCATAGTAGATATTAAATATAACACAGAAGCAGAACTATCACTCTGCATGGCAAGCAGGCAAACAAGTGATTGCTCAAGCAGGTTGGAAGCAGACAGCTGCAAATGTATGTACAAGGTCTAGCTGGAGGCTGCAAAGGCACATTGAGCACTGACTCAGAAAACACTTAAACGCACATTGGGGCACAGGCGGTACTAGGTCTAAAAACCAGGGATTGAACAGAGCTTTGTCTGCGAACAATGTCCAGTATTTCAGTAGCTATCCGCAGCTATTAAACTCTGCTGCTGGACTAAAAGTTGCATTTAGATGACATGGCCCAGGATTTTCCAGCCTTCAGCTGCCAAATGACCTTTAAAAACTGGCACGGACAACTGCTGTGCTTTTAACAGCAGCTGAATATTCTAAAATCAGCTGGTGTGGCCTTTTGTAGCATGGAGGGAAATGTTATCATTCCTTCTGCTTTCAGTAGGTGTGACTGCTGTTGCTTATGTCACCAAATTCACCCATTCACAAGTGGTAAGGCTGTCATGATGGGAAATCCAAGGGATGCAGGAATGCAACATTCAAATGGAGAAGCATGTTTATTATAAATGCCATAGTAATATTGTTGACGTAGCAATGGCAAAGTAGTACCGATTTGAGTTGTGTCTTTTGGAACAACAGAAAAGCTTTGGAACCTTGGACTATAACTCCTACAATCCTCAAGGTAGCACTCTGTATTATGCAGAACCCTGGTTTACGTGCAGAGTAGAACGAGAGGGTGGTATAGACTGAAGCACGTAAGACTGTAGGCAGGGAATACATGCTTAATTCTTCCATAAATAAAAACCCTCTGCAAGGAGAAAACAAACACATCATCAAAACCATGTGTAGCTCAGACCGTCCTCTGATGTGCTGATTTTCTACGTTCAGGAAGTGTTCTGTTTGAAAAACCAAAGTAGCATGTCCTCCTTTGAAATGTATTGAGGCCACACTGCCCAAAATGATGTCAACTAAAAAAGTCACAATGTCACTGCTAAAAAGAGTGAGAGAATTAAACTATGTCCAGAATGTTACTTTGTTATGCCTTGGATATTGAGGAAAAGGATTAGTGATAATTAATGATTATTTGTCACTGATTACTTCCAAGGGTAGACCAGATAGTCAGGGTATAAATAAATAAATAAATAAATAAATAAATAAATAAATAAATAAATAAATAAATGGATGATCCACCACTTTACTGTATAAGAGATGCATGTGGATGGTGATTCTTAAGTGGTTTATGGTACCACTATTGCTGGTGAGTGGTCCTTTGTTAAACAAACAAACAAAAAACCCCACACACAATGTTTTATTTTTATCCTGCTCATCTTGTATATGGTATAACACACCAGGAGAACAGATACATCACCCATGACTGCCATAACCTGATGAACATACTTATCTGGAATTTTCCCATTAATCAAAGCACTATTGGCATTAACAGGAGAAATTCTTTTTATTGCACAAATAACCAAACCACATGGCCAATTAATTCAGTTTCTCCACCTAGATCTGCAAATATAACTGTTCATTTCATGTGTAAAAATAAAGGCTGTGGTATTATAGCCCCATTCCAGAAAAACCTTCCCATTGCTGGCTTATCACAAGGATAAAAGAGCCTGTGGCCATATGTGAAGTTCCATGTGTCATAGTGGGCAACTGAAGTCCTATACTGCCATAGCTCAGGAGCCTGTGCCCTCTTGGTCAATTGAGGTTGAATAGTGGGAGGTTCAGAACAGGTAGAAGGATATTAGCACATATAGCACATATTTAAACTGTTGAATTTGCTACCCCAAGATGTGGTGATAACTGCCAATCTGAGTGGTTTTAAAAAGGGGCCAACTCATTCATGCAGGATGCAGCATCATGCAGGATACAGCTATTTTTCACCAAGACAGAGATCTATTCCCTCCAGTACCACAAGGTTCTGAATACAGTTTATAGGGAACACAACTAGGAGGGTGTAGATCTTACTTATGCACTTTCCACAGACAATGTACTAGCTGCTGTAGGAACTGAAAGCTGCAACAGCAGAGCCTTTGGTCTGGTCTGGTAGGCCTGATCGTGCATTATTTTGTTGTTAGCAAAATGCCAGAGTCCAAAGATGAAGGCAATGAGGTCCCTAGAGGTGTTTTGGATTTAGTATTTAAAGTGATGGTCTCAAATAAAGCTTTGAGAGATGACGAATCCCAGAAGACAGAACTTGTGATTCATGGCTGTGAAGGAATTAACTCTGTTCCGCCTTTTTTACAGATGTGGATAATTCTTCCTCTGAATTACACAGAGAGCGGTCGTCCTCTGATCTACTATGTGCCTGCTGCAGGAGGCACGTGTGTTATTACACTACCCTTTTAACTACCACACAAGCTTTCATTTGGGAACGAGCATTTCACCCATCCTCTCTCCCTCTCTTTTCTTCCCAACTCTGCATGGTCAGCTCCCGACTACTGCAGACACTCTCAGTAACCACTGAGGTTTTTAAAACTCACTCTTAGCCTGAATCTTGATCGACAGGGAGCTGTCCATGGTCCTGACCTGCAGCTGAAAGCCACCCCATCTCACCTTCCATTCTTTACAGCAGTGGTCTCCAACCTTGGGCCTCCAGATGTTCTTGGACTGCAACTCCCAGAAGCCTTCACCACCACCTCTACTGGCCAGGATTTCTGGGAGTTGAAGTCCAAGAACATCTGGAGGCCCAAGGTTGGGGACCACTGCTTTACAGAATAATGCTCATGTCTTGCATTTCAAGAACTAAAATTTCAGACAACCCTACAGGAAGCAGCATTCACACATCAGGAATGCTACTTATGTATGCTGTGGTGGTTTTCAAACACTGCAGAAGGAGAGGCAAGTTTTCTTTACACAATTAGCTATGTTTTAGATTGGTTTTGCTGTCTTATTAATTAAAGCACGACTCAGTAAATAGGCCTAGGATGAGTTTGGATTGGTTTAGAATCTGTTTTCTCAGGCTTCATCACAAGCAGAGTGGGAACGCATATTCTCCTGGGCCACCCTCAGCCTTGTTGGGAAGCCTTTATCAGAACAGAGAGAGAGGAAGCAGGAGACTATCAGCTCTGCTGAGAAATCAGCCCCATCTGCTTGCTGCTCACCCATCCAGCAGCCATTTTATCAGGCTGTAGCAAGGCCAACTCCATCAGCTCAGCTGTTTGGCTCTTTCTCTTTTAATTCAGTTTGTATTCCAGCTGGCAGCGACATAAAGGCCACAATATCTGGCTGCATCACAGCATTGTTGGTGTTATGTGCCACTATCTTGCGTCCAGGGTAGGATGATCCAAATAGGCTTTTTGAGGTATGTCAGGTGTTCAAGGAGGTTCACCACGATAGCCCCCCAGGGAGTCTTTGCAACTGAGCAGGGATTTGTATCTAGTTCTCCTGAGTGCTTGCTTGTCTAACACTCTGTCCTCTACACAAGGACCAACCCAGGTGTTTTTGGACTGCAACTTCCAGAAGCCTTCACCAGCAGCCATGTTGGCTGGGGTTTCTAGGAGTTGCAGTCCAAGAACACCCGGGTTACCCAAGGGGGGGAACCACTGCCTTACATCATGCTGGCTCTCAGAAACACAGCATTACAACTGTATTTCAATCATGATGAGATTCATAAAACGATAAGAACTAGCACCTGTGTGTTGGACTAGGACTCATGAGACCTGGATTTAACCCTTCACTCAGCCATAGAAACTCATTGAGGGGTGGGGTGACAATGGTAAACCTCTCCTTGAACATCTCATACACCTTGAAAATCAGGATAATCGTAAGTCAAAAGTGGCTTGATAGGACATAACTATGCTGTTCTCAGAGTAGGATTAGTCCCAGAGCCAGCAAATGGAGTCTTTCAAGAGTGTAAAGGTTAGCTAAATGCAAGAGATCTGGAACCAGAATCCAAAATAGATAAAGTTCAGCAAATCCAAGAGTCTGGCAAGCAAATAAGGAAAGCCTGAAAGGATAATCGGGCATCCCAAAAGGTCACAGGTCACACGTGACAAGAAATTAAGAGCAAAGTTGGGACAGATGGGAAGTGGGTTCAGGAACCAAAAGAAATACCATGTTTTGTGTAAATATTGTTCCATACTAGCGTTTCTATAGCTACAGGAGTGTGCCTGCTATTCTGCCTAGGCTAAAGAATTTTGCTTCAAGCAAGTCCTTTACTCCTAAGGAAGCTTCTTTTTCCAAGGAGGCTTCCCTTATAAAAGAGATCTTCTTCTCTTTTTTTGTAGTTTCCTTCTGGCTTTGGGCTTTCAGCTAATGGCATTCAAGAAGGTTCAGCCACCTTCAACTTAGTTCTCAAGTCACCTTTATTTGGAGGTTAGGTGCCTGGGCCTCTGAATGTCTATCACCATCTGTGGTGTTGGCCACGGAGATCTTGGAGGGTCCATGGTCAGCTAGAACTGGCAGTCTCTCATCCCTGTTGTGTTCCAGAGGCTCTGATTCATTCTGACTAGATGATGCATCAGCCAATAGTAAATAACAAAAACATTATTTTCTTCCTTGCTTCCTTTTTGTGTCAAGTCTTTTCATACTGCAGTCCTCAAGGCAGGGAACGTCTTATTTCTTTACTTTATTTCCATCTCATTTTTCTTTCCAATAAGGGACCGAACCTGGTTTTGTTGTTTTTGTTAATTGGTAGCCCCATCTGGAATTCTTTCTGACTAAAGAACAGAGTGGAATTGTTTCAAAGGCATTAAAAAAAAATTGGCCAACCATCTGTCAGATCTGCTTTGACCTAGATTACTGCACTGAACAAGAGGTTGGACCTGATGCCCGAAAGACCCCTTCTATTCTATGATTCTATGAAATAAATAAATATTAACAACATTCTCATTTTTTGCACATCATACTAAAAGAACTGAATCATATCTTTCTTAATTGTTAAAATCTTACACATTACTATCCAGAAATCCCACTAAGTTCAATGGGACTTATTCCCAGGCCTTACTTTACTTTTGAAAGTAAGATAAGCATGCATATATTAAAGCATAAGAAATTATTCCTCTCTGATTATGGCAAAACAATAATTTCATCAAGTTTCTGATGGATGTGTTCCTGTTGTTTTTGTTGCTGTTTTTCTTTTGATGTCAATTTGGGGATCTTCTATATTGTCATATATCCATCTTCGCATCAAGGCTACTTAGAAAAAACACAGCTGACCTTATACAAAGCTGTTGGTATTATTCCCTATTAATGACTGGCTGAGACTCAAACCATCTGGAGTGCGAAATTTTAATCCGTTTCTTTAAATGTTATAGTGAAAGGGTGTGTATACGAGGTCTTGTCCTCTGGATTGTGACGTTTTTGACTGCATGCTCTTGTGTAAATAGATGTGCCTGAGAGGTATATAACTCACACAATCAGTGACTCAGAAAATGAAGTGTTGTTGTTCTGTTAAAAGTGTCAACCACTAACCTTCCTCCACATTTTCCCAGTTAGTATTTATATATTTTTCCACTGCTGAAAAGAGATGCAAACCTGTCTTTTTTCATTTCCTAATCACAGCCAAACCTCTCACATCCTGCACTTTCCAGACAGGTTGGACTCCAACACCCATTATCCCTCAGCCAGCATGATCATTGGTCATGCTGCCTGAAGATGACGAGAACTCTAGTTCAAACTTTTTGGAGGCAGTGGCTTGCAGAAAACTAGCCTGCAGTCAATGGAGACAGCTATTTAGGCTCTCCAAATGAGGGTAATTTCTAACCCTAATTGGGAATACTCATTGCAACGTGCTTTATCATAGTATTTACCTGTGAGCACTCCTCTACCAGGGATACCTGCAGCTTATAACCAGTACCCTCTCTGTAGTATTTCATGTATGCATCCTAACAATCATTTTCAGGACCAAAAAGTACTGAAATGAACAGATAGTTTGTTCTCAACATCTGTGAGCCCTGAAGAAACAGAAGAGAATGCCAGGACTTTAATGTGGAAAGACAGAACTACTTACATTACCTATTAAAATGGATGAAACCCTAGGAAAGATTAGCCCTCCATCCACAGATAACTGGGCTTCTTGGAAGTCACTTAATAGACTCCAATAGACTGGAATTGGCAGCTATATTTATTAATTGTATTGTGGGGCTTCTGACATGAAGAAAGAACAATTTCCCTCAAGCATGTAGTGGAGTATGGGAGTAGCGGTAAGAATGTTAGATTGTGACTTGTGAGATCAAGGTTCCACTAATTACTGAGCCATTAAATTCATTAGGCAATCTTAGGCTAGTCACCATCTCTCAGTTTGACTCAATCTGAAGGTTTTTGTTTATTTGCTTATTTTGTGGAAATAAAATGGGGAGGAGGAACATCGTATTGATTGGAAGAAATATGGAGTACAGAAACGACAAATAAATTCTAAAATAATGATACAGGAAGCAAGAACTCTCTGCCCACCCTCTCCAAGACTAAGTGGGCAGTCTGTCCCTCCTGAACTGTTCTGGGGAGGGAAGGAATAACCCCAAATCCTTCCTTAAAAATATAGACAGAAATAATTTCAAAATCACGTCCCAAATTGGCAAATACCCTGCACTTGAGGAGACTTATAGAAATAACTCCATTTATGCTCCCCCCCCATGTACCATTTCTTGTGGGTCTAATTTCCTTATGTTGTGAAATATTCCCACTCTCAGCAATGATTTTTGAAAGTACTGAAACTGAACATATAGCTTGTTCTTAAACAGACAGATTAAAACAAGGGTTAAATTAGATAGAACCTGTTTTGACCAGTTGGATTACCAGTCCCCATTGCGTGTCTCTCAGAGCCTTACCATATGGGCTCTGACCTTGTTTTCCAAACTAAGTGTTACAGTGTTGACATGCAACTTGATATGACATACAACAACTATTGCAGAGTTTTGAAATTCTATAGTTAACTTTCCTCGGCTGTGTAGCTGAGGAAGGTGCAGGGACCAACAAAGAAAAAAATATTCACTACTGTAGTTCCCAAATAATCCGTGCCTCTCTCATTAGCTAGCACTTAGTTTCAATCTGAGACATTAGCTTGAAGAATAAGAAATTAGTTACAAATGTGAATATAATAACAGCAAACTAACAACATGACTGCTTTCAGCGACTCTGCTTCAATATACTTTAACAGACATTTTCTATCAATCACAATCAATAAATATTAAGGGACTTTCTGAAGAAAAAAGACTCTAACCATAGAGTTAGCGTTCTCTTAGAATTCTCTCGCATAGGAGAGAACTATCGGTTAATACCGGGCAGATTGACATAAGAACGTAAGAATATAAGAAGAGTCCTGCTGGATCAGGCCAAGGGTCCATCTAGTCCAGCTTCCTGTATCTCACAGTGGCCCCACCAAATGCCTCTGGGAGCACACCAGACAAATAGATACCTCTCTCCTGATACCCCTCCCCCACAGCTGGCATTTGGAGGCACCTTCCTCTTAAGTCTGGAAATTATACATTCCCGTCATGGCTTGTAACCTGCGATGGGCTTTTACTCCAGAAATCTGTCCAATCCCTTTTTCAAGGCATCTAGGCCAGATGCCATCACCACATCCTGTGGCAAGGAGTTCCACAGACTAACAATACACTCGATGAAGAAATATTTTCTTTTGTCTGTTCTCATTCTCTCAACACTCAGTTGGAGTGGATGTCCCCTGGTTCTGGTATTGCATGAGAGGGAAAAGAGCTTCCCTCTCTCCACATTATCCATCCCCCACATAATTGTATATGTCTCAATCATGTCCCCCCTCAGGTGCCTTTTCTCTAGACTAAAGAGCCCCAAACACTGTAGCCTTTCCTCATAAGGAGCCGCCCAGAGTAGACTATGTCTAGATGGGCGGCATATAAATGCAATAAATAAATAAAATTAATAAATAAGGGAGGTGCCCCAGCCCAGTCATCATTTAGTCGCTCTCTTCTGCACCTTTTCCAGTTCCACAATGTCTTTTTTGAGGTGCGGCGACCAGAACTGTAAGCAATACTCCAGGTGCGGCCTCACCAGCAGTAACTTGTAAAGGTTCCTTCCTGTCAAACAAGCTAGAAGGCAGCATGTGAGGTTGTAAATCCAACAAGAACATACAGGACCTACTCGTTAAATGTCAGCTTTTATTTTATTTTATTTATTTATTTAACTTATATGCTGCCCACACTACCCGAAGGTCTCTGGGCCTATTGTTTTCCTGTCTTTAAAGCCCCTATTCCTGCAGGCTGGTGGCCCCCTATGCAGTCGATCACCATTTGCACAGCGAGGTAATGGGGCTTTTATAGTCCAATACCTCAGAAGGGGCATCTAACTGAGAAAGAAAAACAAGCCCCTGCACCAAAAGGAAAGAAGCAACATTTCTATACCGTTGCCATTCTTTTTGCTACAGGGTCTTTCAGCCTCCCCCATGCTCTCAACAAGAAATAATCTCTCTCCCCCCCCTGCACCCCTTTCTCTAGTCTTTTTCAACAATTTCCTTTTCTGTGAACAAATTCCATGCCTGGCATTGAGAGAAACTGTTGGGGATACACGTGCAGTTGCCTGTTGTGGAAATTGCCAGCGGTCCCTGCTGCTGTTCCTATTACAGAGCACGTAAAAACTCTCCACCAAATGGGAAACAGTGACTCACTCTGCAAAGGTTAATGCCTCCCTGTTGGAGTTCAGTTATGGGGAGCAATGTCATTTGAGACCATTGTCTTTTATTAACACAGCCATCCGCCCCCCAAGCAGGAAGAATTTACAGAGCAAAGGTGAGCGAAACATCATCCACTGTCAAACATGGAACTAAATTTTTAGACAAGGTTTTAAAAAACAGATAATTGGACTACCCTACCATTCCTTTCTATCATCTTTAAAAAAACACCACAAATTGCTTTCTCATTAGGGAACCTCTGGCATCAGGGTCTGCAGGGTATTTTTCATGTAAAGCAAAATAAAGAGGATTAACTTTCTCACCTCTTGACAATATTCTCAGGGGCGGGATACATTTCAAGATCTATTAATGCTATTATTACTCTCTGGCTCAAACTTTTCTAAACCTTCTTCAGTTTCTCTTAAACTTTTCTTTTAAACATCCATGTTTTTAATTGTCTTCAAAAGACAATTAAAAACATGGATGTTTATTCAGGCCTTCCCTCCAGTCAATACTTGATTCTTTTCCTCATTTTTCTTTCTTTATTTTACCCTTTTCTGGTTTGTAAATTGTCATTTGAAGATTTATATAATTTTATTACTTGTTTATGTTATATGTTATACTGGAAGCTGCCTAGAGTGGTCGTATAGACCAGATCAGCGGGATACAAATCAGATAAATAAATAAATTCTTTTGTACCTTTCTAAAGTCTGAACATTATAGCTGTTTGGAATGAAATAAGCTCACCCTGCTACAAGATGTTGCAGTGAGGAATGCTTCACTTCTGGGTTCCAGCCAGCCATCTCTCTCAGTGGTTCCCAGCCTTGGGTAACCCACGTGTTCTTGGACTACAGCTCCCAGAAGCCCCTGCCAGCATGGCTACTGGTGAAGGCTTTTGGGAGTTGTAGTCCTAGGGAACACCTCAGTTACCCAAGACTGGGCACCACTGTTCTAGAATACTCCATTCTCTCAAGATACTTTAGCTTATTATCCAAGCATGTGGTCACACACAAAAAACCAAACTTCTTTTTTCCTCCAGTGCCACTAATCCTGCGTCTTCCACTGTGGAGTCTGGGGAACCTACAAATTGGTTGTTGTGGATTTTTTGGGCTCTTTGGCCGTGTTCTGAAGGTTGTTCTTCCTAACGTTTTGCCAGTTTCTGTGGCCGGCATCTTCAGAGGACAGTGCTCAGTGCTGTCCTCTGAAGATGCCGGCCACAGAGACTGGAGAAACATTAGGAAGAACAACCTTCAGAACACGGCCAAAGAGCCTGAAAAACCCAAAACCATTACATCCCGGCCATGAAAGCCTTCGAGAAAACATACAAATTCCCTCAGACTTCAGTCAGCACCCTCTGGCAATCTTTAACTGCTCCCCTTGTGCTCTGATGTTTATGAAGCAAGGGTGTCTGAAGAGAAGACAAGTACCATAGGAAATCGTCAAGGGAGAAATCTACCTCAAATATTCTTGAAAGGCAGTCTTTAAAGAGATTCCTAATATAAAATACTACCCTTTCACAAACAAATTATCAGTACTAAATAAAGGAAGGCAAATTTCCCGAACCTCATTTTGCAGTTGCTAAAGTGAGATGCAAAAGAAGGTACATTTTATGTATTCACATGGCAGAGGAGAAAATGAATTTGTTTTTGCCTTGGCAGTCTTTTATAGATGGATTACAGCATGATGCAAAAGGGGGGGGGAGACAAATAAAAGCTGAATATGTCAATGCAGATGTATTTTTAAATAGAGAATGTTTTCACAGTGTTTACTGCCACCAACCTCTCACCATAATATTTGCTTATCTTTCAGTGGAATTAATGTCCCCATGGACTGCCACAGAGTTGGAAACAAACAGTGAAAACCCCAGCCTGTGTTTATGATGGCAGATGGCTAGAGCACAGTCAAAATCCATTAAATGGCAAAGACTTTTTCAAGGATGCTACTTGGTTGTTTTCAGAACTTCCTTTACAAACTTACTCTGGTTAGACTCTTTCTAGCTTTTGGAATTCAAAGTGATGCAATGGAGGGAGGATAAAACTCATCCTTTTAACCATGTGATTCCCTCTTAAATCTTGACCACCTCCAGGAAAGAATTATAATATTCAAAGACCACCTTGTTTTGCTCCATTCCAGGACATCATGTTCTCTTTCCCTACCTACTCAGCTACTGAAAAAGTCTTCTACTTCTTTTCCTTCAGGAACTCTTACATATAGGATTCCAGAAAGTTTTGTGACATTTCCTTGCTCTGTGTTCTTCAGATCTCTCCTTGAAAGCCACTGTTTCCAAAAGCACTTGGGTCAATTTCTTCAGACGCATCTCCTGGTGCAATTAAGTCAAAACATGTAGAGCTTAATTGAACACAGATTTCTCACTACGCATGGTTAACCCCACCTTTTCTTCCTCCCTCTGGGCTTTCTCCTTCCTTACTTTATTTTCAAAAAACAGCCATGCAGGGATGGTGTAAAACTGAAAGACAGTGACTGGCTCAAGACCATGCAGTGAGTTTCATGGTTTCACTGAGGACTAGAACTTGGATCTCTCAAGTATCCGCCCAAAACTCTTACTGAAGTGACTCTTCTTTGTCAGCTTTTATATGTTCAGGTCTGTGTGGCAAATTGTTTTGTCTGACCCTACATCACAGTGCAAAATAACATGCACATTGACAATGCTATAAAAATAACAAGAACAAAGATTCCTAAGCCAATACATTTTTTATTTTTTTAAATTTCAATTTTCTTAAACCAGTACTGTATAATTAAAACATAGCTTTTCACTGTATTAGATAAATAAATAAATAAATAAAACATATTTAGATGTAACAACTTTTAAATTGCTCCCGTTTTGAAGTGTAATACTACTTAGAAAAGTTGTGACATCGTACAAGGGTGGCAAAATCCATAACAGGATGGACAACTGCCTGCATTTCACAACCTGAATTAAATTATTTATTTTACCATGTATAGGACTGCAAGGAGGAGGTAGCAACTACATACAGTATAGCTGTGCATAAATGGTCTTTCAAAAGTCTGAAACATGGATGGTTTTCTATTTTCAACCAGAAGTGGTCCTGATTGAGCAACAGTGGCTTTCCCAGTTTTGGCTTAATTCCTGGCTTTTACTTCATTCAGTTCTGATCCTTTGATCTTTTTCTTGGATCTGTTTTGACAACTGCGGACATAGTTGAAGCAAGACACGGATTCATGAGCCAGCAAGAACACCTATGGTTTTTCATACTGAACCAACGAGAATTGGTTTAATAAATCACAGCAAGTAAGGGGTGGGGGGGGAGAGATATACATTGTTCTCGCTGCTTCAAGATACAACGGTTGGTTCTTCTGTTGTTGAGTGAGCTGAGTACTATGGAGGAGGTGCTTCAGGCCCAGATTTCAAGGAGTCATTTCTTCTGCTCCAGTCATGAGCCATCTACATTGAGTTGTTTCTCTGTGCCTCTGCCTCTGTATAGACATGTGTACGATCTTGAGCAGGATTTCCACACAGATTTTTTTCCTCTCTCTTTATGCTTCAAACAGGCTATTGCCTTTTGCTTTGGATATTATAACAATCTATTTTTCTATTTTTTTTTCTTTTTGGTTATTGTAGCACCAGTCTTTCTCTTTTGATATCTCTCCCTTTGAGAAGGAGTAATACATGTAGAATTAGGTGGAATGCATGATTTTCATAAAAATTCACTGTACTTTAAATCCACCATCTTCCTGGAAATAGGCCATGGTATCTCCTACGAACCCTATTTGCCAGGAATCATCCATCACTATTAGTGAACTTTTGGCAGGCAAGCTGGGATGTTGGATACCCAGCATTTCCTGTAATTCTCCTCCCCCCTGCCCAGCATTTGTATAATGAGATGCTCCTTCCAGTCAGGAATAATCTGTTGTGTTTCTGATGTTCCTATCATTTACAGCATAAATCACAGATATCATAAAAGAATATCTGTAAATACATACATGTCCTTCTTGGAAAAAGTGGGTGTTTCTGTCATGATCATCATCATCATCATCCTTATCATCTTAGAACTGCAGAGCTGGAAAGGATCATAGGGTCCAGCCGCTGTGGAGAATTAAACTCCCAACCTATGGTTCTTGAGTTAGATACCTAAAGTACTATCTTCACGAGACACAGCTGCTATGTTAGAGTGATTAGTGGGATAAAAGACATGAAAAGTTGAGGTCTCTTGTTCTGAGGGATGACGGAGAAGAGTAGTTTTGTCATGGCTAAAAAGAAATTGCTGGCTTAAAACCCTCAGCTGTGCAGTGGAACTAAAAATCCAGACAGGGCCCTACAGATTAGATTATTATAATTACAAGTCTCTCTCAGATATGCTACCCCTTATTGTTTGGTTAGTTTTACCTCAAGTGGCAATATAGTCTAAGTAGAGTCAGTCAGAAACTGTGGTGTTGAAAAAGTATAACAATATTTCTCTTTTACTCACAAATCTTCATATATATCAGAAAAAACAAACAAACATATTCACATTACACAGAATGAGATTAACTAGTTAACTTCATTATTTAACTGACTGGTTACATAAACACTTCACTCATACTCTTAACTGCTGTCTCCATGACTGTCAGGCTCTAGCACATACTGAACACTAACATTGCTAACTGACTAAAACCCTGACTACAAAAATAAAAAACAGGGAAAAGTATCTGAGGTAGAGAGGGAACAATTGGCTGCTACTGTGATTGACATTCAACCCCAATGCCCCGTCCATGCAAATCATGGGACAATATTTGCTCCTGAATTTGACTGAATTTGAGAGTTTACATGTCTTTCGAAAAGTACAGAATACAGATCCAATTCCACTGTGCAAGACAGATGTTTGTCTTCATTCTAACTGTTGAAGGCAATCTGAATGTAACTGTCTTAATCTCTTGTTGGCTATCAATTTGGTGTATGAGCTGAGGTACAGTAGATGATTATCATAATGCTTCTAGCTAATTACCTTCTATTGCAGTTCCTACTACAACTTATTGCATGTCTCTTCTACACTAGTCATATTCTTCTGCTCTCCCTCATTTTGATTTTCTGAACATTGTTGTGATATCAGCTTGTGCGCACACACATGTGAAGAGTTCCACATGCCATCCCCATGTGGGCTTGTTAAGGGACTCCGGAGGAAAAGTCATACTTGCCATTGCCAGAATATCCCCACAACTTTTGTGTGTCACATACCATCTAACACACACATACTTCCTTTATATTGATGCTGGTTGTGAGGGCGTGAGGAGTTTGTGATAATCATAGTACTGTACCACAGTTTACTACGGTTATGGCATCACAGTGTCAGGGAAGACATACAATGAGTCAAATATTATGAAACCAGAACCAGATCCTGGTGGTCTCAAGCTGTGAGCTAAGAGTTACTTGTGGTTTTCGCATCATTTTACTGACATACCGTTGTGACATCATATATAGCCAGTCCAAATGAGAGGGTACATTTGCACCAGAGATGTACTCAAATTACAAATGAAATAGCAGGATTTAGCTTAGAAGTGACAGCAGCTGATACCTTGTTGAGGCCACTAAAACTTGCAAACAGAAATTAGCCTTTGATGCAAACAGATTTTTATAAGGCCAGGCACCACAGAGCTATACATGGTACAGGAAAAAATACTCTGAAAATCATAGCCACAAGGCTTCTCTGCTTAAAGCAAGTTACAAAATGAGGACTGTAGTCTCAGGTCAGAGGTGTAGGCTTCAGATTGGATCTCTGGTGATGTGAATTTGAATGTCCCCCTCAAACTGAAGATTTAGCTGCAGTGCTGTAAAGGCAAGGCTCCATAACTGAGTAAGAGGAAACAAGTGGGACAGAAGGGAAGTACAAATGACAAACTGATTTAGAAGAGGGTGTATCATTGTAGGCGACACCACCTAGGGACATGTGTAAAGCACATCAGCACCACCCGAAATAGAACACACCTACCAGAATACAAAGAACAAAGGAAGGAAGGAAGGAAGGAAGGAAGGAAGGAAGGAAGGAAGGAAGGAAGGAAGGAAGGAAGGAAGGAAGGAAGGAAGGAAGGAAGGAAGGAAGGAGAGCATACCAAAATAGTTTGTCATATGGTACCTGGCCAGTTAAAAGTGGTATGATGAACAACAGCTAATAAATTATAACAAGACATATATCATCCAGTTGCCTAAAAGGAAAACAAAACATTTTAAAATGGGAAACAGTAATATAAATATCAACAACCTCCGATATGCAGATGGTACCACTATGATGGCAGAAAGTGAGGAGGAATTAAAGAACCTTGTAATGAGAGTGAAAGAGGAGAGTGCAAAAAACGGTCTGAAACTCAACATCAAAAAAACTAAGATCATGGCCACTGGTCCCATCACCTCCTGGGAAATAGAAGGGAAAGACATGGAGGCAGTGACAGATTTTATTTTCCTGGGCTCCATGATCACTGCAGATGGAGACAGCAGCCACGAAATTAAAAGACGCCTGCTTCTTGGGAGGAAAGCGATGACAAACCTTGACAGCAAGGAGAACAAACCTATCAATTCTAAAGGAAATCAACCCTGAGTGCTCACTGGAAGGACAGATCCTGAAGCTGAGGCTCCAGTACTTTGGCCATCTCATGAGAAGAAAAGAGTTCTTGGAAAAAACCTTGATGTTAGGAAGGTGTGACGGCACGAGGAGAAGGGGACAACCGAGGATGAGATGGCTGGACAGTGTCTGCGAAGCAACCAACATGAATTTGACCCAACTCCGGGAGGCAGTGGAAGATAGGAGGGCCTGGCGTGCTCTGGTCCACGGGGTCACAAAGAGTCGGACACGACTAAACGACTAAACACAATATAACTCCTAGCTTTCTTCTCTCCATTATTCCTCAACATTAGCTTGTCCCATCACTATCTGAAATGTAGGAGAAATACTACATTTTGTTATGTGCATCAAGTAGTTCCTAATCTGTGGTACTTCTATGAATCAATCACTTCCAAAAGGAAGCAACCCTGACTAACGGATGTGCAGTTTTTATTAGGATTTGCATAGATAATGTATGTAAAGCACTTTCAACTCTTTGCAGTGCTATTTTAAAACCTCCTCTTTTCACATTTAATGAAATAAATGACATACAGCAATTGTAATTCTAAGTTTGGCCCATGTACAGTATAGAGAGCATTGTGGGCCATCCTTGTACAATTTTGGCTTTCAGGCAAAATCCAAAGAAACCAAACCATGTGGCACCTTAAAGACTAGCTATTATATTTTAATGTGAACTTTCATACACATGTCCACTTTGTCAGTTTTCATATATCTGATTAACTGGTTATGTCCACGAAAGCTCACATTAAAATATAATAGTCTTCAAAGTGCCACATATTTTTGCTTGTTGTTTCTTTGGATTTTTCCTGATGTACTTGCACAGACTAACACAGCTACTTCTTCCAAAAGTACAACTTTGGTTCACTTTGATTGATCAAAGAAGACTCTTAAGTAAGATTTGTCACCACTTTTGTGAATATGTACTGTATTCCCCACCCCCAGATTAATACTTAACAGGATTTGGCTCTATACAGCATTATGGGGCACAGGCATAACTAATGATTGGGCGAAGAAGCCACAGCACACGCTTTGCTTATAGAAATCACCAGACGGGCTCTTCTATCACCCTTCAGAGTGACATAAATTCAAACGCAGCGCGCAGGCACTCAGACGCACCGCTAAGGCCGCTGCCCGTGGCCAACACGAAGAAACAGTGGACGCGCATGCGCGAGCAGAGCGCGGCGTCGGAATAGCTCAAATTACCCTTTGGAGGTACGCATGCGTCTTAGCGACGGTTGCTTCCTTTCCGGGACTTTTTCCCTTAACCATCATGGCGTCCGGCTTTGAAAGCGAGCGGAGTTTGGCGGCGCGTAAGGAAGAGAAGCGCCGCCAGCGCGAGGCGTTGCTGCAGCAGGTGATGGGCCGGCTCGGCATATCGTCTCCCTCGGGCCCCCTTTTCCTCTTTCTGCCTCCCATTTAGAAAAGTCTTGAGAGTCCGCGGACCCTCTCGCTCCCCACTGTGTATAGTTTGAGTCTTCCCTCAGCCCTCGCCGGGAATCGTGGCCACACAAGGAGATACATAAAGGGCATTCCTTATTCTGAAGGGGTGCTCCTTGTGTCGGAAGAGCAAACCTCTGTCATTACGCGGTGTACTTTATTACCTCGTATTTGGTCGTACATCTGTAATTGTGCGAGTTGTTTCCCCCCCAAGATTCTGGGAAATGTAGTTCTGAGAGTATGCCTACATCGTTGGGGGAATTGCCAGTAGTGGCCTCCGCAAACTACACTTCCCAGGAACCTTTGGGGTAGATGAAGAGGGCATCATGGGAGTTTAAATGCTACAGAACCAAAACTGAGACTGGGTTGTTGTGTCAGTAATTCTGTTAATTGTCACTTTATATCTAGGTATCATCATAGGGATGTTTGTTGTGTCTGTGAATCCTGGGTCTAACCATAAGTTCAGCATTATAGGCTGGCCCTAATTCTTGTTGCTTAACATCTGTCATTTTTTACCCAGTGGAATTTAGCAACTCCTGATTGTTGCTTTGTATGTAAGATAAATTTCCTACACAAAAATAATAATCAATGAGATTATTTCTTCTAAACACTAATTTCTTTTGTGTTCCCAAACTCGAAGTACTATATTCCAATCTCTGTGGTGGAAAGGTTAGGTTTTATGTTTGTGAGCTGGGTGTTTTCTGTATTGTGCCATGCTTTCTCCTTCTGATATATGAAAGGGAGTGAAAGAAACATGGTTTCATGAAGAAATGGGTGGGAAGATAGTTTCTGAGAAACAGAGCTTTTCATTTAGGCCTGTAGCTTCTCCATGGAAGAGAGCTCTCTAATGCTGCTGAGCATGCAAGTGAATTTATGGACATTTGGAACATAAATACTTTAAGAATCTAAGGTGGTTTTGTTGTTGTTGTCATGGTGTTTTTGAGAACTTATGTGAGAGCTTGTGCTTGGTTAATCACTGTAATACTTGTGCCTTCTCGTGACTCTGCCAGATGTTTAAAAACTTCTTACTGATTTTACAGTTTCAACAGAGGTCATGTTTTGTAGCTCCTAAATTTTTTTTCAGGAAGAAAGTACTTCATCTCAAGAATGCACACATCTCATAAATGCTTACAGGGCGTTTATGAGAAATAAAATGTGTACAAAACAACGTACATATTTTGAAACGTAATGGATAAATGGGCATAACTAAAAAAAAATGCACCAAAGCAACTAAAGAAAGTTGTGTAATTTAGGGGAAATTATCAGATAATTATAAGGGACGTGGTGGCACTGTGGGCTAAACCGCAGAAGCCTGTGCTGCAGGGTCAGAAGACCAAGCAGTCGTAAGATCGAATCCACGCAACGGAGTGAGCTCCCGTCGCCTGTCCCAGCTCCCGCCAACCTAGCGGTTCGAAAGCATGCAAATGCGAGTAGATAAATAGGTACCATCTCGGTGGGAAGGTAAACAGCGTTCCGTGTCTAAATCACACTGGCCATGTGACCACGGAAAGATTGTCTTCGGACAAACGCTGGCTCTATGGCTTGAAGAGCGGGATGAGCGCCGCCCCCTAGAGTCGGACACGACTGGACAAAAATTGTCAAGGGGAACCTTTACCTTTACCTTTATCAAATAATTATAACCTTTAAACTGCAAAGCAGGAAGGGACCCCCGGGATCCTTGAGTCCCACCGTCTCAAAGAGGCATAGTGGGGAATTGAGCTTCCAACTTCTAGTTCCGCAGCCAGAGACCTAAGCCGCTGAGAGATCCAGCATTTAAATACACACATTGGGGGGAAATGTATAAAAAAGTGCACAGCTTTCCATGGCCAAAATCATATAGTATAGAAGTCTGTATGTGGAAGGCAAATGGAATAAATTGCAGCAAGTTCTTGCTGACAAATAAGAACACCCAGGCTATTTGATTTTTGGGCATGCAACAATGCACCAGGCTGCCAGAACCATATTTATCTGCTACATAATCAGAAGGAAGGTTTATTATTTTTAATTGGAGCCACACTCAGTTTTCCTCACATCAAACTCTGCCAAACAACCCTGACAGGAACTGTCCTATCTTGTGAGTTTTAAACCCAGCTATTGTTATGATAAGTAAAGATTGCCACTATAACAAAATCAGTGTAAACCCTACAGAAATAAGTTACCGTCAAGGTTCCCTCCAAGTTATGTGCCTGTGCATGTGCACCTCTGCCTCCGCCCGTGCAGCTTTCCTCCTCCTCCTCACGATTGTTGCCAGCCCCTCTGGTTCTGGTCACAAAGGAACCCCGCATGGGGGGGGGGATGGAGTCACACATGCAGGGGCAAAGGTGTGTGCAAGCGAGGTGGAGCCCCGCCCAGTGAAACTGAAAATTAGAGGGTACCTTGGCCACCATATATTTAGTAGCGCTTTCAGGCAAGTGTGTGCAAGCCTGCAGTTTTAATCTGATGACAGAAAGTAAGAAGAACCGTGCAAGATTGAAAGGCTCACCTAGTATAGCATTCTTTTCAAAAATAGGTCATCCAAATCTCTGTGGGAAGCCCAATATCTTTAGGTCAATGCAATTGCATTCTTTCACTCCATTTTCCCGTCAGTTGCTGATCAGAGATGTTCTGCTTCTGGTACGGAGGTAATGCACAGCCACCATGATTAATAGCCATGGACTGTTATGGGAGGGCTGAAGGGCAGGAGAGGAACAAAACGGAACTTGAAAGTAGAACTACATGTTATGATCCACAATAGAGACGGGCACTTTGTATTCGTATCTCAGGGCCCAGAAATGGCCAGGTCACTCGCCTGGCTCCATGAGGTACTGTGGTGTGGTGGCAGCAGCGGTAGCATGCCAATCGCAGCAGGAGCCTAGCCGGCCCTTCCCCCATTTCCCTGTGCAGCCAAACACTTTGGTGTGGAGGCGAGACAGCGAATTTCCCTGCTTAGCCGATAGGTGGTCAGCCGCACAGGGAAGAGGGGAAGGGCCGGTCAGGCTCCTGCTGGGATCGGTGTGCTGCTGCTGCAGGACCCCAGCGCCATATGGAGCCCAGTGAGTGGCCTGGCCAGTTCTGGGGGAGGGAATTGGGCCCCCACAGCACCTGTAGTCATATTCATATCCCCAAGATACAAATACAAAGTCCCTGTGTCTAATCACCCTCCATTCTAGCCTCTCTCTTCTCTCTCTCTCTCTCTCCTCTCCTCTTTTCTCAACTTTCTTCTCCACTCCCTGGCCTCTGCCTCTCCCCAATAAGATGGTCGTGGTGGGATCCCCCTTCTTTTCCTATAGTCGGCCTCCTCCTTAAGCACTCTCAGTCTTTCCCATGCTTCGGTCCATGGATTCTCCATCCAGACCAACTCCCAACCTGGTGGCAATTTGATCTCCTCTCCTCTTTATATCAGCTGTCCCCGCCTCTATCTCCACCATCTTCTTCCGTTCCATTCCCGCCATTTTTCCCTGAGTCCCTTTGACGGTTAGCTTTTGTATTCCTCCTTTTATCTCCTCTGTTTCTGTCTCTTGCTGCTCTGTTCTTTTGGGAGATGAGACAGGCTGGGTTTGTACTTCCTCCTCTGCTGTATGGAGGAGGGATGACACTCTGGCGAGAGGCATACCACTCTCGCCTCCTGTCTCACAATCTCATGCTGTAATTTCAGGTTTTCCCATTTTGCCCACAGCAGCTATTTTGCTACCGGTAACAGTACGTAATTATAAACTAGGCATAGGGAAGAGCACCATGGCTTGGGGTATGACATTCTGCGTCTTGGTGAGAAACTGTCCCCCATGCTGTTTAACATCTACATGAAACCGCTGGGAGAGGTCATCAGGAGGTTTGGGCTGAGGAGTCAGCAATATGCTGACGACACTCAGCTCTACCTCTCGTTTTCCACCAATCCAGGTGAGGCGGTTTCTGTGCTGAACTCGTGTCTGGACCTGATAATGGACTGGATGAGGGTTAATAAATTGAAACTCAATCCAGACAAGACGGAAGTGCTGTTAGTGGGTGCTTCGCCGGACAGGTTGGAGGGCCACTTCCCTGTCCTGAATGGGGTTACACTCCCCCTAAGGGACAGGGTCCGCAGCCTGGGGGTGCTCCTGGACCCCAGTCTAACTTTGGAAGCTCAGGTGGACTCGGTGGCCAGGGGTGCCTTCCTTCAGCTGCGGAAATTATACCAGCTACGGCCCTACCTGGACGAGTGGAGTCTCATGACAGTTACACATGCACTGGTAACATCTCGTATTGATTATTGCAATGCGCTCTACGTGGGGCTGCCTTTGAAGACGGTCCGGCGACTGCAACTGGTTCAGAATCGAGCTGCACGGCTGGTGAGTGGTGGGGCCGCCAGAGAGCACATCAAGCCGATTCTGTATAATTTACACTGGTTACCAGTTGCTGTCCGGGCCCAATTCAAAGTGCTTGTTTTGACATATAAAGCCCTAAACGGCTTGGGCCCTGGATACTTGAAGGACCGCCTCCTTCCATATGAGCCTACCCGGCTGTTAAGATCTAGCCAGGGGGCCCTTTTGAAAGAGCCATCCCTCAAGGAGGTAAGAGGGATGGCTTGTAGACAAAGGGCCTTCTCGGCAGCTGCCCCCAGACTATGGAACGCCCTCCCAACTGAAATTCGCCTGGCGCCGACACTGATGATATTTCGGCGCCAGGTCAAAACCTTCCTGTTCCAGAAGGCTTTTAATTGAAATAACATTAACTGTGGGTCTTAATGATGGCAATTTTAATTGTATTTTAATTGTATTTTAATTGTATTTTAATCATTTTATTTTATTCCATTGAATTTTAATTGTTGTAAGCCGCCCAGAGACCTTTGGGTAGAGTGGGCGGCATATAAATTAAATAAATAAATAAATAAATAAATAAATAAACTTCCTGCAGCATGCTTTCATCAGCAAAAGTCTCATGATTCTTGTGACATATTCAAACACTGTTTGGTTTTACTGTAGTAGAAGCACATAAAACACGAACAGGCCATTGTGGCCCTGAAAATGTTTTTGAATTGTACCTTCCATAACCCCTTATAGTGGACGATACTGGTTAAGATGGAAAGGGGGTTGTAGGCCAGATGCATCTGTTGCACCTCACTTTAAAAACAAAGCTGATTAGATTTTTAAATGGATAGCCTTCATGTCTGCTAAATGCAAGCTGGTATTGGATCATATACTGAGGGAGATAGCTATAGACGTTGCAAAATGTTTGGTGTGGTGTGTGAGTTTCCTTGGTGTGGATAGCCTTGGGGAAAGCCTGTTTAGAACAGGGTATATATCTCTAGATGGAGAATACTGAACTGTGTAATGCTGAATGCTGAAATGTGATACAGCTTGGTTGTGTTTTGTTCACTAGTTTGTGACAGGTCATCAAAATACTGCAGACTGCATGTTTTTTGTTTTGCTTTTTTTGGGGGGGTGAACAGCTGTGTCGCCTGCAGGCATGTCAAGGGTGCATCTGCTGGAGCTGTCAGCCTCTCAGTGGCAGAACTAGCATTTCATTTTCTTTCTTTAAAATTTTACAGGAAGTTGAGCTGAGCAAATACTTGTTGTGTCAGTATCTGATTACACTGGCAACAGATTATAAAATTATTTTGAATTGACATTTTGTGGGAAGTTAGTTTTGTAGGACTTGTTTCAGCCTGTAGAATAGGAAAGCACAAGGTTGATTTACAGCTTATTTTATGTCTGTTTCCTTAGAATCTTCTTGGACCTCAATTGGACTTAACTCCTAAGTTATGAGCATAGGAAGGCAGTCTTAAAGTATTAACAAATCATTAGCCTTAAATATACAAGCAATAACATGAAACATCAGGATTGTTTTATTCACGTAAGTTCTTAAGTCAACTAGTAATTTTAAAGGGGGGGTTATCTCCTAGTCTCCCCAGTACAATATTTGCCATCCCATTTGTACTTCTGTAAATTGCTTAGGCTTTCAGTACGTAATTGATGCTGCCACCCTGTTTCCCTGAAAATAAGCCTTACCCCAAAAATAAGCCCCAGTGAAGTGTAACCCCACCATCCACCATTGTGCAACAACCAGAAGATGACATGACTGTATTTGAATAAATGTAGATTGTGGTATATGAAAAAAAATCTCCTGAAAATAAGCCTTAATGCGGTTTTTGGAGCAAAAATTAATATAAGACCCTGTCTTATTTTCGGGGAAACACAGTAGGTAAATGTGACTACATCGTAACTCAAAGCCAAAGAACCAATCAACTAGCTGTGCATACCCAAGTGGGCAGTTTGCTTTGATTTCTTCATCAGCCCCCTACTCAGCCATTCCCAATGGGGGTCATATGGCCTCCTTAGGGGCCCTGGCACATTTGAAGGGAACCACAGAGCGGAAACAATTCTTCATGGACACACCTTGTAAGGTTTCTTATGTGACTTATACAATCCTGATTTGACCTATATTTCTTTCATATTGTGCTTTTGGCATTTGGCCAACCCCCCCCCCCCAAGGAAAAAAGAAAAGGCTTTCAAGACTAACTTGTGATATATTGTGGTTGGATAGTGTGCTTTTAAAATATATATGTATAAATCATACCAGTCACACTGAATCCTATAGTATCATGGTGAATGTTTGCTGTATACAGACAGAAATGGTACTAGCAAGACTGATTGTTCCTGCAAATGTATTTGAAATTCAGTGCCCTCTTCCTGTTTGTGAAGAGTGTGTGTTTTGCTTCAGAGAACACAGAAGGAACTATATAGAGTCTCTCAGAAACAGAGTGATTAGACTTGGTGGAAAAAACTGTATGAAAAAAATGCTTCTCTTTCCATAGAGAAACTTGAGCTATTGTGTAGAGGAGTAGACTATAATATTGCTTGGCCAGTGTATACAAAAATGATACTTATCTTTTAGATTTCATATGGAAGAGTTTTGAAAAGATTTTTTTTAAATAATATCTTTGTTGTTTACATCTTTCATACTTTTTAAATCTTCTCATCAGAACATGCTAGAGTGGCCTTAGTACTTTTTCCAAAGTTAGTATGCTTGAGTAGTTAGAAATGTGTTATACAAGTAATTGTTCTTTAGATTCCTTTTTCTTTTGTTTTAACTGTATGCTGATCTGTTTTCATGACACTTAGACCTACCCACATTGGCATATAGACCTGGTATATACAGTAGATTACTGAGGGCATGATTTGGATTTTTTTTTAAAAAAAAGTACGGGTCAACTTGTGTTTCTACTTAGAATAACCATTAGGTCCCCCCCACACACACACAATTATGACTCCCTTGACCCATCCTGGAGCCTACCTGGTACAAAAAGGGTGCTACCACCACCTCTGCCTCTCCTCCTGCTGCACAAAGTGGACATCTGCGGACAGGGGAGCAGCTAACCCCTGGGTTCTACCCTATCTATGGGTAGGATGTTAGGCATAATCCCAGCCGGCATGCAGGGAGATGGGCCAGCCAAGGAGAAGGAGAAGGAGGCAGTGGTGATGGATGAGAGGATTCTGCAGTGCCCCTGACTGGGTTGCGGTGGCACTCCAGGGCACAGGATCCTGATTTAAGCCATCTTTCCCCTTTAAGAGCTACCAGAGACCTTTGTGGCCCAGAGGTGGGGCAGTCTTTCTTTTTAGCACACTTCCTTTAGATAGCAGCAAGGCTGCAGCTGCAGATTCCAAGACAGAGTTTAAGGCGAGGGGAGAACAGGGGAAGGGAAGTGGGGGGTGGGAGAGAAAAAGAAATCTCTTCCCCTTCTCACTCTTTGTGTTGCTGTTAAATTCTAGGTCAATGAATGGGAAAACAACAGCCATCTAGGACCTGATCCTGCATGAGCATTCTGACCTCACTTTCATTACAGAGACTTGGTTGGATGAGGCTGGTGGTGTTAACCTCACCCAGCTCTGTCTACCAGGGTTCTCAGTGCAGCAGTAGGCAAGGCCAGCTGAACAATGAACAGAACTTGTTTATTCTCCTGTAAATATAATCTGGGGTTTCCAGTTGCCCACATGTGACTGATCTCATTGATTAGCTTTTCCTCTGTAACAGCTGCCATTCACTTCTTGGAGACTAAGAAGTATGAGAAGAATAAGAAAGTTTGAGGGCAATATTATACTGGAAATTGGTTCCCAACCTTGGGTAAATCAGGTGTTCTTGGACTGCAGTTCCCAGAAGGCTTCACCCCCAACTGTGTTGGCTGGGGTTTTTAGGAGTTGCAGTCCAAGAACACCTGGGTTGCCCAAGGTTGGGAACCACTACATTGGAAGAAAAACTCCACTATTTCAGGAAGGAAGGGAAAAAAACCCACAATGTCTCGTATTGGTTCTTAGAGAACGAATAATTGTTAGTGAGTGATATACACCCAATCTCTTCTGAAATTTGCAGACTGATCTTTTGTATATTTGTTCAGAAGGCACACAGGATTCAATGGGATTTACTCCAAATTAGGTTTGTGTGGGACTGAAGGGACAAAATAGTTCTAGATTTATTTTGTTATAATGATAACATCTGTCTGTGAAACAGAAGACAGATAATGACAGATCGTCCTTTGAGTGAATTACAGTAGCTGTTGTCCTTGAACCAGATAAATGCTTAGCAGCAAAAGTGTCTACGAGGTGTAAATATTGAAATGCATTATAGAAATATACTATGAAGATGTGTCGTTTCATTGATACTGATCACTGCTGTTGTGCTCACAGCTAATCTTCTGGTTACAAGCACATGTGTACTTGACAAGGCTGGCCCACAAATGTAAGACTTGCAGTCTGCCCATGGGCCTATACTTGCATTGTGTTCACAGGGACATTCAGAGTCCATTGTCACTACCATGTCATGATGTATGCATATTTTGTAACAAATATTGATTTTGATTACCAGTTTGATTTGTATATGTGAGTTGAGAATATTTCTACATGCCATGATGTAGATAGTGACCCCAGTTATGCAGAGGTAGCCGTGTTAGTCTATGCAAACATTGTTTTTGCCTAAATAAAGCATAATCTGATTTAGCATGTTTCTTTCATTTGTATTTACTCAACACAATTTCTCAGTTTCTGGCAACATGTGGCCAGTCATGATCTCTTAGCTTTCCCTTCCCTTGCAGGGATTTATTGGACATGTGCATCCTTGTCTTCTAAATCAGAATCACATCAGTAGGCCTCGAAACTGGAGGGTCTGTGCTGGGGATACTAAAAAAATAATAATAACCCAAAGCTCCAAAGAAAGGAGATAGAGTTGTGTGTATTATTTGAAAGGGAATGAAAAATTAATCATAATTCTGGTTCTGGTTCTGATTTGACTTTTACAGCCAAAATATAAATTTATAACTTTACATTGGTTTGGATTATTTGTGTGTATTTTGGGGTTTTGTTACTATCAATAATTTATTTATGTAGTATCATTCATGTGCCCTGTCCAGCAGCGAGCTGACCTGCCACTCATAATAAACAATACTAAAAACATAATACACTTCAAATTGAAAGCACAATTAAACCATAATAATAATTAAAATCCTTTAAGTATTTAAAAACATTTAAGAACTTTAAAAGCAGCTTAGAAAACTGAAGACCAGCAGTCAGGGATACATTCATAGTTGGTGGAAGGAAAAGATATTACCTAACCTCCTAAGGGAAAGAATTCCTCTACCTTAAGAATAGTTCTTAAGAGCCGGAAAGCCTCATATGGGAAGATAATGGTCCTTCAGATAGCCTGGATCCAAACCATGTGGGGCTTTATAGGTTATAAAATATGTTAACGCCCCCACCCACATGGGTGGTCACGTGGTAGACCTGGTTTTCTCCACTGGGCAGAGTGAGTGTGGCCCAACAGTGTCTAACCTTGTGTTAGTCCCCTTGTTGTGGTCGGACCACCACCTAATAAAATGCAACATCACAATGGTTCTCTCTCCCTGTGGGGAGCAGGGACATATTTAATGGTCTGCCTCCGCATGCTACTGAATCCTATAGGATTCCAGGATGCCATGCAAGGGATTCCGACTGATCTGGCTGGCGCCCCGTCGAGGCTCTGGTGGATGGCTGGTATACCGCCACCATCAGGGCTATTGACATGATTGTACCTAAACGCCCACTCCAACACAGAGCTCTTCCAGTGCCCTGGTTTAACCAACAGCTGCGAGCTATTAAGCAGAGCAGGAGGAGGCTGGATAGCATTTGGAGGTGGAATCTGATGGAAAATAATTTAAAAGTTTCCAAGATCGGGACTAACCTTTACATTGCTATGGTGAAGACTGCTAGAAAAGCTCACTTCGCTGTCTGGATAAGTGAAGCTTTGAACCAGCAGGTGGAACTTTTCCATATAGTACGTGATCTATTCAGAACTGGACACAATGATTGGCCTTCCCCTAGCATCTCATGTGACCAATTTGCAGCATTTTTAAAATCAAAAGTGGAGGCCATCCACTGGAACCTAGCTCCTTATTTGGAAACAGTAGATTGAGCAGAGCCTTCCAGCACAGCATCTTGTACATCGGGATTTACTCAGTTTGAACCTGTGACGTCCGTAGACAACATGCAAAAAAAAAAAAAAAGCACAGATTTCAAATTTGGAAAAAAATCTGTACAAGTTTTCTTGCCCAGTTCACTGGCTGGAAATATATACAGTGTTTTAAATAAGTAGAAGGTCCTTCACCTTGAAGATCTCTGTCAGGTTAGTAAGTTGGGACAGTCCAAGCTACGCCACTGCAGTGAGCTGCATTGCTTGTCCTTTCTTTACTCTGTGGCTTTGTGATCTGGCAAGTTCCAAGTCATGCCTTGCTTGTCTGGTACAAAGAAAAATCAGAGAGAAGGTCCTCTCTCTAGCAGCGATCTCCAGGTCGGACTATCCCACTGCTTGTACTGTGCTTTACTTTTGATAAAGATACTTTCTGCTCTCTTTGAGTAAGGAATGGCATTAGGTGTATCAAGCTTGTATTTCATGTGTGTGTTTTTTTGTACAGCCTGTGTAAAACTACCCTTTCCTTTCTCTCTGGTATCTTGATTGGGCAAGGCTCTTTCTTAGCTTCTTCCCTATCTGTAATGTTTTCAGCATTTCTTGCTTCTGATAGCGTTTCATATATGGATGGATCACTGAGATGGTATTGGCAGGGCACCATGGCCACACAACATCCCCCAGATTGGTATACATATGTTTACTGCCCTTTCTGGGCATTTGAGCAGAGACCTGGGGGCTTAAACTGGGGGTTTACTCACGCATAATGCCCACCTTTAACATTCCTGTGTGTGTTGGTTTCACTCCAGAGCTTTATAGTCTTAACTGCAGAGGTCTCAACTGAAACTGATATACAGTGGGGTCTCTACTTAAGAACAATCCAACTTAAGAACAGCTCCATTTGCTAAATTTTGCTTCTACTTGAGAACAGAAATCCAAGATAAGAACAGGAAAAAAAACCTTTCCTGCTCTTTTTTTAACCTTAGGTCATCTTAGGTTAAAAAAAATTCTCTCCCTAGTGGTAGAGTACGTATTAACCAGCTTTGCATTAGTTCCTATGGGAACTAATGCTTCAATGTACGAACGCACCTCTACATAACAAAAAAACAGCCAGAACGGATTAATTGGTTTTCAGTCCATTCCTATGGGAAATTTTGCTTCAACTTAAGAACGTTTCAACTTAAGAACACCATTCCAAAACCGATTAAGTTCTTAAGTAGAGGTTCCACTGTAGTTTCTATGGACGGAAAAGAGCAGATACAGATTAAATGGTTTTCAATGCTTTCCTATGGGAAATGCAGATTCAACATAAGAAATTTTCAACTTGAGAACCACCTTCCAATACGGATTAAGTTCTTAAGTAGAGACCCCACTGTATTCGACTTGCACACAATCTCTACCCCTCCTCACTTTAAGCCTAGACACAATTGCTCAAATGCCTAAATGTGATCTATTTATACATAGAGATGGGAACTAGCAGCTGATGTTTTAGTAGTATAATTGATCTGATATGTAGTGAAGCGCACAGATTCATAGCTACAAAATATGGCTGACATGTCAAAACAAAAGTCTGATGTGGTTTTTGATAGTGAGCTCTTTCTGAACCGCTATATGATGAGGAACACTGATAATTATTGTTGTGGAAATAATAAGCTGTACTTGACAGATTCTAAAGATGCTTTTTTATTGTGATGGCATGTCATTTTAGGAATGTTTAGGAACGGCAAACAACTATTCCACATATACATTGGCAAAGCCAAGCTTTATAAATTCTTGCTGGTGCATGCACACATTTGCATGTGAACATCTGCTAGGTGTTTTGAAGCATTAGACTTTCTAAAGTGCCTGGAACAATAGAAGTTAAATGCAGCCACTGCTCATGACATGAGGTGAAATTACTGGAAGGCAGAAATTAATCTGTAAGGGCAGGAGGAAAATTGGCGGGTGTTTCTGCGGTATTGGACAGCACTAATGAGCTCTGTCTGGCTCAGAATAAAATGCTTGCATTGGGTGAGAGTCGAGAGATGTGAAACCATTAGGTTTAGCTTTTATAGCACAGGAATGACACCTGCAACTAGCTGGGGATTTAATTATAAAATAGAGAAGGGAACAAAAAAGATTGATGTCAGTATGTATGTGAGAGTGTATTAGGCAATCGGACCAACAGGTTCTTCTTTCTGCAGTTTGAGTGGTAATGGAAAACCCTTTGGAGTGGCTAAATTTGGGAATGGTAGAAGGTTTAGGGATGAGGACTGTAGATGTTTTTAAAGATAGAAGTATTGTAGTTAGGATGTTTGGGGCTGCCCGTGGTAGTGGGTGATAGTTGGGTGATGGAGAGAAATCAATGCAGTTAAATTAATGGGAAGTCTAATTTTTCACTTTCTCCAGTTACTGAGAATCTTGCAGCCACCTACAACACCTTTAAAAAAAAGCATTTAGCAGATTTCTGTCCTGCAGTTTCAGCATCTTTGTCAGTCCTAAGAATTACTTCTAGTGCCAGGGGTGAAAAAAAAATCTACATTCAGGCATTGCATTACTTGTTTTTATTTCATTTATGTGGAATGACGCTTGTGCGTCCATCTTTGCAGTTTCTGTGATTCACACAGACTAGTTCTGCGCTTGTGTGGAGCCACCTATGAAAAATCTTTTACAGCTGAGTAGCTTGTGGTGGGAAACCCACATCTGTTCACCTGTTAGGCATATCCAGGCCATGCTCTAATGCTTTTCTCCTCAGTACTTTTCTGTCCACTGCAAAAGCATTATCAAACAATGCCTTCTCGGAGAGTTTCCATCTCTCTCTCTCTCTCTCTCTCTCTCTCTCTCTCTCATTTCCTTACTCCTCCTTTTTTCTTTTTTTTTTTAAAAATCATTCTTTCTTCAGACTTCGTAACCTTGGTGACTCTTTTGAGAAGATGCATGGCACATGGGGATAAGGCCCACAAAAAGCTTATCTATAAGCTGCCTAGAGTGGTCTTATAGGCCAGATGGGCGAGGTATAAAATCAAATCAAATCAAATCAAATCAATCAATCAATCAATCAATCAATCAATCAATCAGTCAATCAGTCAATCAATAATCTGGTCTTGGTGAGAACCACCTCATTATACTGTGGCTTCACTAAAATGGATTTGTGAAACAGACAGGGAATCCACAGCATCCATTTGTCTGTCTGTCTGCGCTATCTTTTTCCAGCTAACATTGTGATTGAGTCTTTGATATCTTTTTAGACAGTTCAGTTGTGCACCTTCATGCAATTGCTCTACTTTTTTTCCCAATTTCTTCTGGGAATGTGTGCCCATGTGTGTGTGTGTGCATCCTCCTCTCCCCTTGCTCTTATCTTGGTCCACCGTTCTGCTTTCTCACACTTAAAATGGGAGGGGGAAATTGGGCATGGCTTGCCGTGGTGGTGGGTTGTTCCGACTGTCTTGAATAAGAATGGAATACAGTGGACCTTCGACTTACAGACGGCTCGACTTGCAGACTTTTCGAGTTACAGACTTCTCTGGCCGCAAAATTTAGGTTCGACTTGCAGCCGGAGAATCGACCTACAGACTGGAAATAAAAACAAAATGGAACAAAAATGGCCGGTTACAGATTAATCGGTTTTCAATGCATTGTAGGTCAATGGAGCCTCGACCTACAGACTTTTCGACCTGCAGCCACCGTTCCAATACGGATTAATTCTGTAAATCGAGGGTCCATTGTACTCCATCCTGTTTTAGATCTCCAGGAATTGAACCAGTAGATCAGTGTCAAGACGTTTTGTATATGATAAGGAAGAGAAAGAGGGATTGACTGACCAACTCCATGGGCCCCCATAAGGCAGTGCAGCTGTGGCTGAGAAAAAAGGTGGGGAAAAGGGGGGGAGTTTTCTCCCTTCCATCTTCCAAATCTTTACCCCTATGTTTTCCCCTGATGCTGGTAATACTGCCACAAGCTACTTTTCCATTTCTGGTAAAGGCAGTTCCTGATTTGGCAGTCGAGTTATTTTACACTTTTGTACTAAGTGAGAAGACCAGGCTCAAGTTACAGTGCAGAACTACAAATTGTAATATTATACTGGTACTAGAAATAAGATTTTGGGATTTTTTGGATGACAAATCTGATAATTGTCCATTCTGAGAGTTCTGTCGAACAGACACACATTTTACAGATACCTAAATGTGGTACACGAGTACGGAAAGACCTTAACTGGAAAGCTTTGAGATCAGCCAGGTTTCCTATTCATGCCATAGAATGGAAAATTATGGGATTTGTACTAAAAAATCCCAATCATGTTTAGTAGGCTTTCTATCTGATCCTTGGCATTTATTTTCCAATGTGGTGGGTCATGGGACTAGATAGCTAAATTCTGTGAAATTTTTTTAAGGAAGCAGAAGATATTATTCTGTAAGGTAATCTAATTTTTTCCATTCCATATTTGTGTGAAGTAGAGATCCAGTAAATCATTGTTTCAGATGATAAACCAGCAGATGCACAGGTTGTTCCACTACATTAGCTTCTTAACATTTTGCTTTATGTTCTGAGAAAGGAAATGGGGGGAAAAAGTACATATTTCATCAGCTTGTGATCAAATTCTGTTCCCACACATTTGATGGAATGGATCCCAGTGTAGGCTGCGATGATCATTTTAATGAGTGATACTCAGGTTTTCTTAAAATTTAAAAAATTAATTTTGGCAATTTCTTTTTCTCTTGACTGGTCAAATAAATACTATGGTTTTCAGATCTTACTGTAACTTTTGGTTAATAAATACATACATTATGATGCTTTAAAATAGTTCAACTGGAATGCCATCACCTCCACTAGCCTTGTTGTTAGACAAGCTTTCTAAGGCCCACTTGATGTCACTCTCCAAGATGTCTGGCTCAAGCTTAGCAACTATACTCTCTGGGTTGTCCGGGACATCCAGATCTTTCTGATATAATTCCTCTGTGTATTCTTGCCACCTCTTCTTGATGTCTTCTGCTTCTGTTAGGTCCCTACAATTTTTATCCTTTATCAAAATGTTCCTTTAACATCTACTATTTTCTTGAACAGATCTCTGGTTTTTCCCTTTCTATTATTTTCCTCTCTTTCATTGCACTGTTCATTTAAGAAGGCCCTCTTGTCTCTCCTTGCTATTCCTTGGAAGTTTGCATTCCATTTTCTGTAACTTTCCCTATCTCCCTTGTATTTTGTTTCCCTTCTCTGCTATTTGTAAGGCCTCGTTGGATAGCCACTTTGCTTTGTTGCATCTCCTTTTCTTTGGGATGGTTTTTGTTGTTGCCTCCTGTACAGTGGGGTCTCTACTTAAGAACGTCCCTACTTAAGAACAATTCTACTTAAGAACAGCTCCATTTGCTAAATTTTGCTTCTACTTGAGAACAGAAATTCTAGATAAGAACAGGAAAAAAAAAACCTTTCCTGCTCTTTTTTTAACCTTAGGTCATCTTAGGTTAAAAAAAAAATCTCCCCCTAGCGGTAGAGTACGTATTAACCAGCTTTGCATTAGTTCCTATGGGAACTAATGCTTCAGTGTACGAACGCACCTCTGCATAACAAAAAAACAGCCAGAACGGATTAACTGGTTTTCAGTCCATTGCTTCAAAATTAGCTTCGTCAGAAGTGCTTTTAACACTGTTCCCTGACCTAAGAAAAAAAGAAAAAATATCCCCCTCTAGTAGCAGAAGGCGGAATAGCAGCTTCCCATTAGTTTCTATGGACGGAAAAGAGCAGATATGGATTAAATGGTTTTCAATGCATTCCTATGGGAAATGCAGATTCTACATAAGAACTTTTCCACTTGAGAACCACCTTCCAATACGGATTAAGTTCTTAAGTAGAGACCCCACTGTACAATGTTACGAGCCTCCATCCATAGTTCTTCAGGCACTCTGTCCACCAAATCTAGTTCCTTAAATCTGTTCTTCACTTCTACTGTATATTCATAAGGGATTTGGTTTAGATTATACCTGGCTAGCCCTGTGGTTTTTCCTGCTTTCTTCAGTTTAAGCTTGAGTTTTGCTATAAGCAGCTGATGATCATGGAACATTATCAGAGTACTTATCCAAAATTAAGAATCTCACCAAAGTATCAAATATTTATTTCACACATTTGTGCATTGAATTTTTTTCCCCTTTTTCGTTTCTCTATTTTAGGCAAAAGCTGATTATGAAAAGGAAGAGCGACGCAAAGAGCTGAAGCGACTGCGAGGGGAGGATACATGGATGCTATCTGATGTGAATGAACGTTTAGAAGAACTAAAAAAGGTGACCCTTGTAGGGTAAATTGATGTAGTAATCATTGTGGTGATGCAATATTATTTATTTGTCCTCTCACATTCTTCCCACATTGCCAGCAGGAATGGAATATCAGAAAAGGGGGAAATCAGGACACCACTGGTCTATAGACCACACACTGAAAGATAGTAATTTGGATAATAGGGTAATACATTTGCAGAAGTATATATTTTTGTCCAAAAGTTAAATGTGTCTGGAGGACATAGATGGGCTCTGGTAATGATAAACAACGAGGAAGGGCTGTTTCCCATTAATCAGCCAGAACCTTTAATTTGTCCATGGAATTAATCCTTCAGCTCGGAAAGAATGCCAGCTTATATTTCTATTGTTTGTGAAGCATAAATGTATTTCTTTGAACATTTAAGAACACATGCCATCTTTTTGTCCAAAAACCTGATGTACAGTAAAATAAAACAATTTAAATAAATTGTCAGAATGCAACGTAAATCTAAATTCAAGCAATGCTAGCGGAGAGAGGAAATGGCACAGCTGACTTGGTACAGAAGGTATTCTGCAATTTAAAATGACAAAGTAAGCTGTACTGTATTGCGTCTTGGCTTGTTTTATGGCACTTCATAAATCTTCTTTATGTAGGAACATTCTACTACAAAAAAGAAGAAAAAGGAGAAGCGTTCAAAGAAACAAAAGAAAGAAAAGAAAAAGAAGCATACAGTTGAAAAAAGCAATGATTCATCGGATAGTAGTTCTGTAAGTTCTGTAACTTGATAAGTTGTTTCAGGTGATATTACTTCCTGTGTTTGTAACAGTAATTACAGTCCGTCCTCTGGGAATGCAGTACGCTTCTGACTTTCACAAAAAAGGTAGCTCCTGCCTGGTCTCTCCACCAGCAGTGTCTTTATTTTATTTTGGCCACAAATATAAGGAATATAAAAGAGGTAGCATAAAGAAGCAATATGGAGAAAACAAGGCTTTCCTGTAGTGATGGCAGTAGCATGTTTTTTTCCTGTTGTTTTTCCCTCAAGAGAAACCATGTGGACGACACCCTTTTTGTTTTCCTATTTCACACTCTATATAGAGAAGGAAAAGAGTACTTAGGGCAGTTCTCAGCAATGCTATAGCTGAGATCACTGCAGGTGCAGTTACCACTCAGTTACCCTTTCCTCCAAGAGGTGTGCTTGCTGCAGGTCGTAGCTTATTGGGTCCTTCAGGTATCCGTTGGCTGAATAGCAGCAGAAGAGCAATCTGTCTCCTGCATAAGGAAGCCACTCTTACCCCCCCCCTTCAATGCCAGTCCTTAGAGATCTTGGACAGGCACGTTTCTTGGGTGTAGTAGTCAGTGCTCAGGTGGGGGCATCACAAAAATCAGGACAGAGCCCTGGGATGGAGCAGGAAGTAGGAAGGAAGGGCCAAAAGCTAGGTGGCTTGTCCGTCCCATAGACATGCTTCCAAGTCCCTTCTAGCTGAGGAAACCTGGAAGGAAAATTCTGCTCCATGGGAGCAGAATGGGCATGCGTTCTCTGTTTCTGTGATGCCTGGCCTCCATCCACTCACAGTAGCAGAGCTTCGGCTCATAATTGGTGGCATTTACGTACTCCTTCCTTGCAGCTGGAGCTAGAACTTCGGAACCTGGCGGTATGGAATAGGAAAAGCTTAATGAGCTAAAAAGCCTGTGGTTGAAAATGTCATCAACTTGTGCAGGCATAATTTTATGTAAGAGGGTTTGGGCTGCTGGGATCCACTTGGGTTCAGAGGTTTGAACCTTTGACTGGAATTCCTTGGGGATGCCTTTTCTTCCAGGGCAAAACTCTCTGAATCTGCTTTTAGCCATCGGTGGGCAGGGCATCTCCCAATCTCGCCAGCCTCCTTCCCACCACAGGCACAGAAACTCACTGGTTAGGGCAGCATTTCCATTTCCTGTAGGCGTTTATTTAGAGCTGTACTCAATTATACTATTTTCTAGGTTTTTCCTTATGGTTCTTTTTTCCACATTAGATTTCCCTAGTAGCCTTTAATGATTTTTTTGGTGGTATTATAGCTGGAATCTTATTACTATATTTGTGCCAGCTTAAATCCATGATTCTCTTTCAGCTGTGGATCGTAGCAAATTGAGAAGTCAGCATAGGTGTTTGCTGTCATGTGCTGAGTCATGTGATTTGTATGGGACAGCAAATGCATACATTGACTTCTTGTGGCAATTTGTCATTGAAGCATAGGTCATTGGATTTACGCTGGTGTGCATAACTTAAGAAGGTTATATCAAAATATTCTGCAAATGACACGTGAACCATTTGGCTCAGTTTTAAAGCCCCTTTTTCAAACCTCTGAAATCAATGTTAAAACTCAGCATGTTTTTGTAGGATTCATCAGAGGAATGGGTTGAAGCTTCTGTTTCACACTCTTCAAGCACAGACAAAGCTTGGAAGGTTAAGGAGGAGCAATCAAACACTGCAGGAAGTCCCAGAGAAGTTCAGGTAAGCGCCTAGAATCACAGAATTGGAAGCAGCCTCTAAGGCCATTTAGCCCTGGAACTAGAATTAATATGAACTGTTCTCTGCTCGTTTGACACTAAAAGCATCTACAGGGAAGGAAGTGATTTTAGGATTGGTGAAAAGATCTTTAACGTTTCCCTCTTCTGTCCTTTATCCACTTTCAGTCTTTCACCTATAAAGTTGTTAGTGGGCAGGGAGAATAATAAAAGCACTTATAGTGTTATTTCTCCACCTATCTATGAAAAAGCAGACTTAGATGACTTTGAAGGACTTAAATCATGGAAATAGTTTGAGGAGTGACAAGGTTACAATCCCCCACTCCCCTAATATCAAACCTGGGAAGTCTTAATAACAAATCTGTTTATTTTTAGTCACAGTGTTTACAGTATTTCAGATTATTTTAAACACATCAAGGTGTAGAATTTGCAAAATTATTCAAATACATTTTATAACTACAGCTCAGCATTGTTATTTCTTCATTACATACTGGTAGCTGAGGCTTAGATGTAGTAACTGTCCCCAGGGCACTTCCTGAGTTCATGGCAATCTTTCTTTATTCATATCAGAGAACTGCACAATGTAAAATTATGGACGTATGTGGAATATAGGTAAAATTAAAAGCAAACTAAAATGTTAATTACACTATAATTCATGCCTGGTCTTAACTTGTTTCTTTTGAAATGTGGACTTTATGCATGTGTCCATGAAAATTATTCTTCTTTTACTAGACTCCATTTATAAATTGTGTATGAACCTTGGACTCAGTGAAGTTACCCTAATTAAGATTTCCTTCCAATCGCAACTTAGCTGCTATAATCATTTCTTGAGAAACTAAATTATTTGATTTTATATTTGGAAGCCACCTAGAGTGGTCTGGTGGGCCAGATAGGTGGGGTATAAATTAAATAAATAAATAAATAAAATAAATAAATACAAATGTTGTTAAACTTGTTGGACAGGAAAAGACCTGCTGGAAACTTCTATGCACCGGTTTAATTTAAAATGGAATTTAGTTTCTTTACTGTGCAGTTAGAATGGATTTATATGCATTTCATGATGCCCACTCATTTATAAGAGTGTGGTTAGTTTTAAGAATATAGTTTGTTTTCCAAAGCAGGTATTATGGTTTGTTCCTTTGTTCAGCTACATAGCCATCCGCATTGCAGTAATGTTGTAGATAGTTCAGTTTATTTGTTACTTACCACTGGAGGAAGAATCGTGGGATGAATCACTGTAATTCACCAGCATGATGAATGGTGTGTGAGGTGAAAGCAGAAGAACTTTGTTCTCTTGACAATGCAAGCAATTCACCAACATTTGGAAAGAGGCACTGTACTTGCAACCATTTCAGTTGAAATTGCTCCACCATGAACCCGGCAGTATTTTTCAGGGGATGCAGCTTATGAATGCACTCCTGTTAAGTGCCGTCATGGTGTCTTGGCTTTCTTTCATGTATATATCATAGTAGACTCATAATTATCTGCTGCCCGTTTTAACCCCAGGGAATTTTCTTGGCTTCATGGCTTCTCCAAGTTTCTCCTCTCCTACATCGTAAGAAGTCTCCAGGCAATGTTGGTTTATTTATAGGGACTTTCATTACTCTATTCATTCTCTGGAAGTTCAGAGATATAGGCAGGTTGCAAAGGGGTCATTGGGAACTGTGGAAGCACAGTAGTAGTATAGTATGTATCACTTATATGTTCCCTACAAAATTGTTAATCTCTTGATTTGCTGTAATGATCATTTGCAACGTAGCCTCTGGAATTCATATGAACTTATTCTTTCGCTTCCCCATATGTTACTTAATTATTTAGAAGTGAGATATACATAATCTTTGACTTTTTTCTTTCATGGTGTTGTGTTACGTCTTCCATTTAAACCATGTTTTCTGACTCTCCAAAGGAAACAAGTAATCTTTCTGCTGAGTTTAAAGCAGTGGGATGATGGTGCATGATTTTTTTTCTAAGTACAAATACAGTACTGCCTCCATCCCTGAAAACCACATTACTCTGACTGGCTTTTCAAGTATCCGTTAACATATTTTCATGCCTATGTTCATTTGACTTATTACATTAATTTATGTACTGTTGTTCACAAATGTTTTCAAGGCAATGTCATAAAAAGAGGAAAACTGGACAATTAGGAAAATATGCAATAAAACCATTGTGCCCTCTGATCAGCGGGACGATGTCCTGCTGATTTAGAGAGCACCTTTTTCTGAGGAAGGGTTTGGGGGTAGTGACAGTCCTTGAGACACCATCTCAGTAAAGCCGCTATTATAAAATATGAATAAGCTATCGTTGTTCTCATATGCCATGAAGTTGCTCCCAAAGTGATGTTGTGAACCAAGGGCATTCAGAAGGTCCTATCCTTAACAGACCTGCTCAGGTCATATAAACCAAAGGCTGAGGCTTTCTTTATTCAATTATTTCATCACATATTCAGTTTGCTTCTTTTTCTGCTGCCTTCAACCAGCATTGTTCTGTTTTCTGCTCAGTCTTATCTTGCCATGATATGCGCAATATGTGATAGCTGTCATTTTGTCATTCTCTCTGTTGGAGAGTATTGGGGCGTACTTTGACTTTCTTGGTGGTCCACAGCATCCATAAAGCTCTCCTCCAACACCACATTTCAGATAAATCAACTTTTTTCTTGTTAGCTTTCTTCACTGTATAGATTTCACATCCATATAGTTAGGAATACCACAGCACTGATTATCTTGGTATTGGTCTTTGGTGACACATCCTTACTTTTAAGTGTCTTTTCTAAATCAGTCATAGCTGCCTTTCGAAGCAACAGACTTCTTTTGATTTTGGCTGCAGTTTACATTTGGCTTGATCAGTGAATCAGTGAATTTGAAATTCATAACAATTTCAATTCTTTTAGTGTCCCCATTACAGTAATTCTCTCTTAGTCATGATTTTGTCTTTTCACTGTTCAATTGTAACTCTGCTTTTGCGCTTTCTTTTTTAGACTTCCTTTGTAGCCAGTTCTTGCCATGGCTGCTTTCTACCAGTAATATGTTGTTATTTGCATATGCTAAATTATCGATGTTTCTTCCACCAGTTTTTACTATAGAATAAACTGTAAACAATATAATAAAAATGTTCTGGTAACCAAATTGAGATGCTTATACAGTACTTGATTAAGCACCGGCATTGCTAACTGGCTCTCGCAAAACATTTTTATAGAATTTAAGGCAAAATCTGAGGCAAAGCTTTTGACTTTATGAGGGAATACTCTGCACAGTTTTGCAGCAACTTGGGAGATAATCTCTCTATGTGCCTATGTTTCTTTGTAAGATTTTAGGAGCAATTTAAATGTTTGTTGGAAAATAATGTTGAAGCCATTATTGGCTTTTTAAATCTGTTTTATTTATTTTAGATTGTTCATTGTTAAAACATTTTTAAAAGTGGAATATTGATTATAGTTATTAATGGGCCAGTGCAGCTGTGGGAAATGTGTCTTTGTTGACATTTCCATGTTTATCGCATGTAATTTTTGTCCGTCTTTATGGCATGAGTTGTTTTGTGCTGCAGCTGCCTCTGTATAGCTGGCAGTGTCTTCCAATTCATTTTAGTTCTGTTCTAAGCTTGCAAAATTGTTTTTCTTGAAAGGCCTTCAATCTGGCCCTTGACACTGTCAGTGCAATTTAGGACTCCCAAATGTAGGCACAAATAAATATGCACACTAATTGGAACCACTTAACAGTCCATCTGATGTCTGGGCACAGTTGGAATAGCTGACTTTTAGAAGAGCTGTGCAGTACACCTGTGGCCGATGATGGATGGTGTGCCTGCCAAGTTGAACGCCACAGATACTGAAGCTGTGTGCAGAGAGAATCATCAAATTTTCACCACTCTTGAGCTGAGTGGATACGTAAACTCTCCTGAAGGAATAATTTGCAAAATACGAGATCCTAATGCAGAAATGAAAAATTCATGTTCTTAACCTTGATAGGAGTTTTGCGCAATTTCATTTCTTCCCATGTGTGCCACTGTGCTTACTTATAAATGCATCATTTGAGAATGCATGTATGAAAACTTAAGGAAAGGCAGGTGAACTTGGTTTATAAATTGTTGTAAGAGCTTCTGATAACTCTCTCTCTCAAAATAGTCTTTAAGACAGTTATCAAGCATGTTTTCATCATGTTGGAGATTTGAGTCTTTTCTCAGTTATTTGTCTTCTGAACATAGGTTCATACTGAATGTGGATTTGTTTTAATGTGCGGAAAAATAGTCTAAATATTTGTTTTCTCTCAGAGGGATGAATGGATGACCCTTGATTTTATGTCAGTGAAAACAGTGTCTTCAGCATCCCTGAAGGCTGAAAAGCAAAGGGAAAAATTATTGGAGCAACAGAAAATTCAAGCAAACGAACAGGTGAGTTAGGTTATTAGTAGTCACCACTGTGAAAAAAATTAACCACCAGTGTAAGTTTATTGTCCTTGTAAGTGTTCAGTTCTGTCAATTGGTGGCCTTTGGTTTTAGCATCTGCTTATCTCTGAATGTGATACTGACTACAACTGTCTCTCCTCCCTTTGCTGTTTGATGGCTGTAGGCAACAGGGTCAAACCTTTGAGGAGTGGTTGAAACCATGCAACTTGGAAAAAGAGTGGGTGGAACAGTGGCCTCTGCCTGGTGTTTACCAGGAGAGCTGGGAGTGATAGGCTGAGCTACAATCACAGGTGAAAACTGGGATAATGCAAAAGGAATTATCCAGATACAGACTCTCTAGAGTGAATGACAGATAACATTGTTCCAGAAAATCTCCAGAGATGAACAGAGTTCTGGGTCATAGCAGAAGCCCTGCAGATTATTTCATACCTTGCCCCTGTATGAAAAGTATTTTTTTTAAAAAAAGGAGCAGTGCTATATCTTCTGCTGTTCTTCTATTTTCATATGAGAAATGAGATGTGCAGCTTCTATGGTGGGGCTCTTTTCATCACCTGTTGTAACCAGGATCTGTGAATGATCAGATTGGATTTCTGAACTGCTATATGATCTGTTGTTCTGCTATATGATCTGTTGTGCCAAGGAAATTTTTTTAAAAAATCTCATAGAACATATCTTAAAATGGGATGTTGTATAAAGTTTACTCTCTGTAATTCATCTTCAGAGGGGATGCTTTCTGATTAAAACCTTCATTAGGCAACTTGGAGAGTCCAACTTGAATGTTCTACTTCTTAAAAATACTGTAGTCCCAAAACAGATCAGTTATGGAACACTGAATATTTGCTAGTCCCATTCGTATTGATTTCTCTTTGTTAATATCCAATTTGCCCGTTCGTCTTATTCTTGAGGTGAAAGAAGTGCTAGGCAAGTTATTTGTGGCATTTATTTTGAGAAAAATGAGGCAAGCCAGGGGTACATTTATACTTTCTTTCAGAACTTGTATGAAGAAATGAGGTGAAAACCTATTTCTTACTTAATGCATTCCACATCTGAAGGAGGTGTGGAGCCTTCACCTTTTCCACTTTAGTTTGAAAATGTTGACATTTTTTTAAAAACCCCTCTTAATGGATTTTCAATTACTTATTTTTTAAAAACTGGCAGAAATATGCAAAGAGTAACAATAACACTCAGATAAACGTTGATATTATCCCTACACAATTATTAAAGATATAACTAATATCAAAGTGACTTTGTTGAGAGGTGAAAGGGGTTTTAAATAAATCTGCAGCTGACTTTTGTTGTTGTTAAATAGCTCTTACTTGCTGACAGAGAGCTCAATCCTTACTGGAAAGATGGGGGCACAGGTTTACCACCAGAAGAAGTAAAACCATCAACAAAAGGTAACTTCTTTGCCTTGACGTCTGAAAGTTACAATGTGACTGACTCCCTTCCCTATGGCTTTGTGGAATACTTAAATTTTTTTCCTCCATCTTTTTAAAATCTTAAGTGGCTTGACCTTCAGTTTTTACTGAAGTTCATTTTAGTTCATTGTGAACTAATTAAAAAGAAGGACCTGATTGTACCAAGACATGATGAATTGTTGTCATCTCATTTGATCTCCTTCATTCCATTACACAAATTGCAGCTTTAAAATATTCAGCGGCTGAACTCTTTGAGTCCCTTTTGAAATGAAGTGCATTAAGGATGCAGTTGGCGAAGAATGTTATTTATGTCGCCTTTTTCTTCCTCTAGGGTTATTTTGAGTACGGGTGGCCAGAGCAAATGAAAAAAATTACATTTTGATATTGCATTTAATTTATAAAAATACACAACCTGTTGTACATTGAATGGTAGAGATCCCCTTTAAAAATGTGCAGTGTTATTCATATGATCCTTTAGAAGTGCAAACAGTTTACCACCGGAAGGAAAAAAAGTACTCTTTTTATAAATTCTGATAGCTTTATAGTTTGGAACTGTGGAACAATATTATTTATTTATTTATTTATTTATTTATTTATTTATTTATTTATTTATTTATTTATTTATTTATTTATTTATTTATTTATTTATTTATTTATTTATTTATTTATTTAATATGCCGCCCACTCTACCCAGAGGTCTCTGGGCGGCTTACAATAATTAAAATTCAATACAATAAAAGTAGTATAGGACCGAATTTCTGAAACAAAAAGGTAGTTGTTTTTGTACCGAGAGCCATATTTAACATTTTATATCTTCTGAATTACTGTCAGACAAAGTCCAAACTTTAAAGTCACGCTGAAGTTAGAGGGGCTTCAACATTCAACTGTGTGCTTGCCCCATTGATTTTCATAGAAACTAAGCATGGATCTCTCATGTGAAATATAATATGATTTAATATAACAGTTCTATGAAACTTTGTAAGGCCGATGTGATACTGTATTTCTTGAGCAGAAACCAAGTAACTAGTTTTAAGTCTTTATTTTAATCCTGTTTACTGAATGTGGGGAAATGGTTGCCACTAAGGTCGAGAGTCTAGTAATTCTCTGCTTGACATGTTCAGGGTAGGAATAATATGAGCTATTTTAAAGAAAAGTAATGTGGGCTGTGTTTCTAGATAAGTAGAAGAAAATGCACTCCAATTGGGGAACTGTACCAGAATTAAATATATTTCCAGGTGAGCTAAAATACATTAATGTACAATACAAATCTTTAATCATGTTCATGGTACTAACTTGCAGTTTGCAAATATATCACTTTTAAGAACTTTGTTTTGTAGTTACAGCAGTAGAAGATGGCGGGTTAAGCTGGCTAAAGAAGTCCTACCAAAGAATGAAGGAGCAAGCTAAGAGAGAAAATCGGGATTTGGATGAAATCGTAGCTGAAAGATATGGGGTAATCACTGAAAAAAAACTATCTGTGCCTAGCAAAAACATTTCTGCAGCGGACTGGGGCAATTTATGTAATGATTCCAACAGATACAGATGTAGATATAAAATAATTGTTCATAATTGTAGTCATATCTATAAATACTATTAAGAAAAAATAAGTGTAGAGTAGGACCACCTTATCCATGGGATCAGTACCTGCAGTTTCAGTTATCCGCTGCCTGGAAAACTTAAATAATAATAAAAAACAGAAATATGGATTTTCAAGTTGTATAATTAGAAGCCACCAGAGGGTTTGCATATATGCAGTCTTCAGCATCCACGGGATGGCTTAGAACCAATTATCTGTGGATACTGTGGTCCTCCTGTATACCTGTTTCTAGAATAAAGCTTAAGCTGCAGAAGGTATATTCTTCATGATGGAACTCTAAGACCATAATTATGATGATGATGTGCCTCCACATCAATTCTGACTCATGGCACCCCTTTTCAGAGTTTTCCAGGTAGAAAATACTCAGAAGTGCTTTATCATTCCCTTCTGGAATCACCCTGGAATTGTTCAGCTTGCCCAAGGCCATCCAGGCCAGCTGTAATCTCAGGAGCCCCGGTGGGGAATCAAACTCCCAACCTCTGGCTCCCCAGCCAGATACCTAAGGCACTGAGCTATCCAGCCAGCTTCTAAGACCATAAAGAAGTATAAAAAAGTGACAGTTGTTTCATCTTATGTTTCGTATGGATGGTGACCAGGAGAGCTAAATCATTCTCTCATTCCTTCTATTTTTAAAGACTGAATTGATAGCATTTCTGACTTGTTTTACAGAGACATGGAGAATTGGATAGGAAGAGAAGGTGTATGTAGAGTAACATAAGTAGAGCAGGTTGTACAATTTGATTATTATTTCTAAGCTGCTTCCTGTGTGTCAGATCAGTACATTGTTTTGAAAACCAGCACATGTTTTCTTAAATTGGGAGACTTGTTTGCATATCTGGCTAAAATTAATTGAATATCTTCTGGAGCTAGGAGATCAAAGATGCAGTCCTCCACTTTTTAAATATATCCTGTTAAAATTACTTCAGAGTAAATGTACATAGCACTGGATAACCTATGTACCAGTCAATAAAGGAAAATAGTTTGTGCTGTCTTTATAGTAGTATGATGGTATAGGTAGAGTGTTAGCTTTGACTGGAAAGACATGGACTCAGACGTCTGCTTAGCAAAAATATTCAATGGATGACTCAAGAACAACTATTTTCTGTCAGAGCTATGCATTACTGTTTTGAAAGTGTAGGAAATGGAACTGTGAGCTCTATGGAAGAACAATGGAATAAAAATATAATTAACAACAAGAATTTTTCATAAGATGTTGCTAGCGCTGTGTAACTTTTAGCTTTCCCTTCTTTCTCACAGTCTGTGGAGCAGTTCCAGTCAAGGTTGGAAGCAGCTGAAGCATCTGTACTAAGAAAAGAAAATGATTATAGAAAAGACTGGCAAAAAAGTAAATATTCAGAAAAGGCGTGTACTATGAGACAGAAGGATGCAAAAGAGAAGCAAGAAGAAGGCAGTGTAGGAAAGCATGCATATGTGGAAGATCCTAAGAGAGATGAAGATTATTTCAAAGAACAGAGAAGTTACAGGAGAGAGTGGCCAAAAAAAGATAAAGAACTTGGGTCAAAAGACTTTTCTCATCAAACTTCTAGTCAAATCAGGAGTTATGAGAAACCTTTTATTAGCCCTTTGAAAGCTGCATTTTGGAAGCCTGATGATGATGGAATCCAAAGAAGCAAGATGCAAAGTCCTTCATCCCAGTTACTTACCCCTAGTTCTATGAGTTGTGGCTTCAGAAAACCTGGTGGTGGTGATGATGTCCCAAGATGGCGTAAAGGTCAACCAAAGGAAGAAACTGGAAAAAGTGCACTAGATGAAAAGCATTTAAAAACTGACATTTCTGTTGCCAGTAAGGAGGAGGATACAAGAGAAAAACAAGAAAAGAGCCAAGACGATGCCCTGGGGGAAAAGGAGGCGTTGGACAATAGTTCGTCATGTTTGGGGTATTTAGTTTTATTTCGGAAATGGGAGTCTTGATTACATCTGCATGAGGGATAAGTTTGAAATACAGTGTTTAGAAGTATAGTTCTGTCTGATGGTACTAAGTATTGTAATAGTTAAGAAAAAGCTGAATAGTAACAATTTTTTGTTTTAAAATGCTGGGGCTCAAGCCGGTCTAGAAACAAATTTCTACTTACATGGAAATCTCTTCCTCTAATGTGAGCCCCCGTGGGAATTACATATTATGAGGTCAGAGAAATATATAAAAAAGAACTTGGGCGAAAAGACTTTTCTTATCAAACTGCAAAGGTTTGTAATCAAATCAGGAGTTATGAGAAATCTCTTTGGAGTCCTTTGAAAGCTGCATTTTTTGAAGCCTGATTTGTTCAGAGGACCTTTCATTTATTCTCTTGCTTTATATTTCAAAAGCTGAGAGATTAGCATCAAAAGTAAATTAAACGTAAGGGTGCTGGAGGTGATGCTTTATGCATGGTTTTTTTAAACTTGGTTCAGCTAGTTTGCCCTGCCTTCTGATATGCCTGCTGGCCACATATGGGTCTCCGTTTATGTCATGATACCTGCACATAAAGGCTGATAGGCGTGTAAGGAGAAAAAAGGCACCCAAAGGGGCAATGGAAAAGACTGAAGTCCAACATGTTTTAGATCTTACTACTCTTCCTCAGGTGCAACTGGTTTAATTTGAAAGAAGAGGGGCGTTCTCTCTCATCTTTCCCACCATGCTACTCCTTGGATAGAATTTAAGTTGTAGCCATTAGTGAGGGTTCTAGGCAGTTTAGTAATTTAACACAAAATGGATCTGTAGCATCCAATGCCACTGAATGCTGCCCAAGCGCTGTTTTTTTTTTCCCTGCCCGGAAAAATCAATGACTGTAGAACCAAAACTCTAGGTTAAAAAGGAATTAACTTTTCCATTTTAACAAGACCCCCCTTTCATTTTTCTGTGTTGCTTTCATTTGTATGCAGACAACATTCTTTGTTTTTCAACTTGAAAGGCATTAAAGCATGGCTGTATACTGCTAAATAGATTTTTTTTCTTCCAAACAAGAGAGAGGGTATGAAGTGTTTCTAATTCTTCAGGGTAAGTGGCATTATACAAAATGCAGCGTTGATGATACCATTTACTTGGGACACTTGGAAGGCTAAAACACTTCTATGCTGAATTTATGATGTACATTTTGACAAAGTGGAATTGATGGGTAGACTTACCCAATGACTTTCTCCCTTCCTTGAAGCAACATTTGTAGTCTCCTTGTGGTTCAGTCCCTAAGGAAGTGAATTTATGAGAACAGGAACGAAGATCTATTGGGTGACCTACTGAAAGAACATGGAACACTTAGATTTGGCTTTGGGATGTTTTTTAAAATGATCTACCTTAATTGCTCTGGGCTTGCATACTTTTTTTCTGTGCTGGAAAGTTTGAAATGCTGAGAGCTACCTATAGCTAATTGTTTTGTTTTGTTTTCATAATCAAGCTATGATAAAGTTGTATTTAAAGAGAGAGCAAGGAGCAGGAACTGATAATATTTTTAATTTTCTGGTTACTTTCCAAAGTTCCATTTAAAGGGCATTTTGAGATGTTTTCAGAGGCATTCGGTCAGGATGTTTTCAAATTTTACGTAATTCTCTTATTGATTGTAATTTTCCTTCTGCAAAAGGCAGGTGGAACTAATTTAGAATGAATTGAGTGCAACGAACAGTGTAATAAGTTACTTTTACAAAACTGAATGAATGAGAAAAACAGTTCAGTTTCCAAATGCATAATGAGAATGAATTACTTTTAAAAAGCAAATTTCCAAGTTCTGTAAATACTCCCCAGCAGTCTCTTCCATGAGTAAAGGTACTGTTTTGAAGGTGGGATGGCAAAATGATTTCAGGATATTGGAAAGAAAATACACGGTCAGAAATACATACTACTCTGATGGCCTACTAATTAGCCCTTCCTTTTCAGTAGATGTGTTTAAAATAGCCAGTTGTCACTTCATCCAAGCAGAGATTTTCTGTGGACTCTTAATAGGTATTTCATATGAATAAGAGATGGGAAGGGACACAATTTTGAAGAAAATTTCTAAATACATTCCCACATTATTTTAATAATAATCATGTGCTGTCAAGTCAGTTCCGGGACCCAGTCCACACAGTGGCTCAGTATCATCATCATATGCCATAAAGTCAATTTTGACTTTTGACAACCCTTTTCATGGTTTTCCAAGTAGAAAAATACTCAGAAGTGGTTTACCCTTCTCTTCTTTTGGGGGTGCCCTGAGATTGTGCTGCTTGCCCAAGGTCACACTCAGACTGGCTGTAATTGCAGAGGTCACCATGGGGTATTGAACTCCCATACCTAAACTACTGAGCTATCCAGTCAGCACCACAGTGCCTTGGAGTAGCAAAAATGGGCTCACCAAAGTCACATTATTTAATTTGCTTCTTAAGCTATTGAATTGGACAAAGTGCTGTTTCTTTTGTAACGAAGAAAAAAATGCTTTAGTTGTCTTTAATTTTTAGTTACTTATTTGGAGTACTTTATTAACCTAGTATTAATTTTCTTTTTTGAGCTACTTTCAAATTTTGGAACTTGTGTAGCCAAAAAAAAGGGGGTGGGGAGAAGTCATGAACTAGGGCTCTTGTACATTTTACATGCCTTTGTAACACCGCATAAATACAAAAATTCTGACATTAACTTTTTAAATAATTTATTAATTAATCCTTGCAAGTGGAATGATCAATATATATTTTTAAAATTCAATCATAAGCAATGCATATCTTTAAAAGAATAAGACCCAGAACGACTTTCTTTTAAAAAATATCAGTGCCAGTTCAAGAATGGCTTTTTCCTTGATTTAGCAGCACTGATCAGTTTGTCCTATGAGATTTGCTGATTGGAACACTTAACATGAAGGCTCAGAGCAATTTTCCTGTAATGTTCAAGGGACCTAGTTTTAGTAGGATTTATGTTCTCATTTTGACTGAAAGCACCTATTAAAATGTAGATGAACTGATTTACTGCCAGATTTTGTGATTGTTGAACAGGCTGTGGCCTTCATGCCCCATCAGGGAGTGTTGGATGACACCTCTCATCATCCCCAACAACTGACCATTTTGGATTAGCCTGGTGGGAGCTGGAAGCAAGCAATATCTGGATAGCCATAGATTTCCCATTTTTGCTTCAAAACATAAATGTGATTTGAGTGAATAGGAGAGGCTTCATGTGTATCTGTGTGTGTACACACATGCCATTTGTGATTCTGGTTGGTGGGGCTGAAAGAGGCAAAGGGGGCATCAGAAAGAAGGGAATAAGCTCTTTTTTGGACTTCATGTGCAAAATACAGTTTTTACATTTCTTAATACTTCAGAACATAGGTACAGTAGTTTGAATGCAAGTAAGTGAATATGAGACCACTGCGTACAGGTGGGTCTTGGATTGGACATGATAGCAAGCTAAAATGGAAATTGAAGTAGACTGAATTTACTGCATCTTTAAGATGTGTGGGACGTTTTTCTGGAATTTAAACCAGCCTCACCCTACTTCTGATTATTATTCTTATTTATTTATTTATTTATTTATTTATTTATCTATCTATCTATCTATCTATCTATCTATCTATCTATCTATCTATCTATCTATCTATCTATCTATCTATCTATCTATCTATCTATCTATCTATCTATCTATCTATCTATCTATCTATCTATCTGATTTGCAATAGTGGAGTGGACTCTATGGAAAGGTCATTTCTCTTCCAGCATAGCCCCGTAGGTATAGTGGGAGATCTAATATTTCTGGATAACAGGGGTGTTGTAAAACCACTCAGAGTCACTCCCTCTGGCTTCAGTGTGAACAACACTACAGGGCTGACATAAGCCACGTAAGCCACTGACTCTCTCTAGGCCATAGCTCCTTTCCATTTTGGATAAAGAACTGAATTAGCTGAATTTCCTATGTGTTTTTATCCAGATCTTTTTCAGAGGATGAGAACACCCATATTCTTAGCGATGAGGAAATGAACAGACTGGGAGCCAGGATTGTAAAAGCAGAATTGATGGGAAACAAGGTATGTGAAACAGGATTATTGAATATTTTCAACATGTTACTGTACATCCTACCTTTTTAATCCAAAGAGAAATTATTCATATTATCTTGGCACTCTAAAGCATTCGATAATTGAACCCATTTACTGAAGTGCACCTTTAATTTCTTTAGAAGCCACTTCTGAATTAAATCCATTTCCTAAAAATCGATCTGACTTTGGTATAAACAGCAGTTAAAATTAAAAGTTGTGGATACTTAAAATACAGCTTTGGCCTGCATCCCATAGTTTCAGTTTTACTTGCACAAGATCCATTCTGCTAGCAGATAACACATTTGCAGAGTTTGTCCCATGGAGTTATCTAATGCAGTCTGAGTTGCTTGAATGGTTTGAAAATCATGTGCTTGCTATCCCACAGGGCTGTAAAACTAGCACAGCTACACTAGAAGGATTTTCACCCTGTTAACATAATTGACTTTGTAGGAATTTTTGAAAAATCAAATGTAGAAAATATTCTAACATAATACGCACTTCTTGTTGTATAAAAGAATCTAGCACAACTAAATGGAACATTGTTTTCTTCAAAGGATTTAGCAGCAGAACTGCAGGCTAAGCTTGACAGTGCCCGTAAACTAAAAGACAAGGGAACACAACTTCAAGCTAGGCAAACAGAGAAGGAGGTAAGGAAACATTTGTCTTGTATTTGTTCTGGATTCTGAAACAAAAGCTGTAGTGACAGATGTGCAATATCTAAAACTGTGACATTGTTAAATATAGTTATTGGCACTGGCAGACGTTAGCTATAAAATAATTAGGATTATTTTGCATAAACAATCTTGAACGTGGAATGAATGGATGAACGTGCAAACCAAAAATATATATTGTATGTGCAACATGAATCACTAGGAACTAGAAATTATCAGCAAACTGCAGTAGTCAAGAAAACATATTATTTAACTGAAACAAAGTTATGTTTCTCTTGTTAGCTTGTTCACGTTCTGCCCATCCAGATTCATTCACACATTTATGTGATCCATGCCATCTTTTGCCAAAAATGCCCCTCTGCACTCTACACAGTTCAAACAAGACAATCTCCAAATAATAATAATAATAATAATAATAATAATAATAATAATAATAATAATAATAATAATAATAATAATAATAATAATAATAATAATAATGGACATAAAACAGACATCAGGAACGGCAATACAAAGAAATGTGTCTCAAATCACTTCAATCTACTAGGACACTCTTCACAGGATTTAAAAGTTGCTATTCTAGAGAAAAAAAATTACAGAACAAGAATCTTTAGGGAAACAGCCAAGACAAAATATATACATATGTATGTTGAGTACTCATCTCAATGGACTAAATATTTGCAAAGGGTTCTTTAACCATTACCAAATGTGAAAAACAATCATTATGTTGGTATCTGCTGTCATTTTCCTTCCCAACTAACCACAGTCCCCTTTGCAAAACAAGCTTCAAAGATGTACCCACTAATTCTTATCTCATTAGGACATGCTGATCTTTCCTTTCATCACTAACCATTGTTGCTATTTAAAGAATAAAGCTTCAGAAGAAAAGAACTGAATACCAAACGGGGGTCCTAAATTGTTGCTAGGTGTGAAATGCAACTTGAGTCTACCAAACACCACATCCCCTTATCTATATGAATGTTTTGACATGTAGTCGCTGCATTCTCACTATTATGTCTGAAGAAGTGGATGTCTTCTGTGAGCAAACACGGGTCCAAAAACACGTGTAAGCCTGGACAGAGAGCAATCAGGAGTTTGCACATGCTAAAATGGGCTGAATGAGTCCAAATTCAGCTAGCCATGATACAACACTCCTTCTCACAGGTGTGCCCACATAAGAACACCCTTGTACTCTCAGATATTATTATGAAAAGGTCAAGTGGGCTTTGTAGTCCTTAGACTTAACTTGCACCACTGACAGGACTCTAAGTAAGCTAGGCCGAGGCAGCACTCTCAGATGACCCTATGACAAGTGTACTGTTCAGAAAACCAATTGAGTTTTATAATCTTTATTTTATTAAAGAATAAGCATGTTACTAAGTATCAAAGCCAAATTAAACCAAAGCAAATAAACTAGCATTGTGCTGTTTAGTTACAAAGATGTAGTGAGGCAAAGAAAACATGAAAAATAGAAAAGTGTTCAAAAATCTTACAAAAACACAAAAAGCCATTAAAAAGAATAAAAACAGTTCCAGTCCAGGAAATCATTAGTAAAAACAAAATAATCCAAGTAGGTTATAAAAAGGCTATAGTCCTCAGTGATACTGTAGAATAAAAATCCCTTAACAAAAGTAAAAATCCATTATATGTCCCATAGTCCTTAGAAAAGTAAAATCCAGTAAATGTACCATAGTCCTTACAAAATTACAAGAGCATAGTCCATATGGAGTATTCCAAGAAAAGAAGTCCATAAAGAATATTCCATAGAACAGTCCATAGAAAATAGTCCATGCATAGTCCTTAGGAAAAACCCATAAGTCCAAGGATAATCCAGTATAGTAAAGGTTAGTCCCATGTGTCACGAATGACTGAAGGATCGGTCTTGAAAGACAATGTCCATAGGCAAAAAGTTCCTTTTTCAAGAGTAACTGGCAAGGGCTCATCGCACCTTCCCACGATGTCATCCAATCAGAGTTCGTTACTAGGCAAACAGTCCTGTTGACATGACTTCTTTCTCATACGCACCAGATGTTATTTGGGTTACTGTAGTTTATCAAAGAGTCACAACAATTCCCATCTAATCACACAGAGTCCTTTCTCAGGCTTTCAGAATAACATTCTCTCTGCTCGCCTAGAAAACAACTTGTCAGCATAGCAAAGATACTCTATACAAAGAAACAAGATGGAACCTCTCTGGCTCATTTCTTAATTACAAAACCCATATGCCTTAAAAGATTTTAACTCAAAAACCCATCTCATCACATCTTCCACCAAAGCTCACATTAAAATACAGCAGTTAGTCTTTAAGGTGCTAGAATGTCTTTCTGTTCTATTCTGTTCTTTTGTGCTTCTTGATGATATACCCAAACATTAAATCACGGAAGCATCCCAATATTCTATGAAACCCAAATTATTTATTTATTTATTTATTTATTTATTGGATTTATATACCGCCCCATAGCGCTACAAGCACTCTCCGGGCGGTTTACAATTTTAATTATAAAGGCTACACATTGCCCCCCCAGCAAGCTGGGTACTCATTTTACCGACCTCGGAAGGATGGAAGGCTGAGTCAACCTTGAGCCGGCTACCTGGGATTTGAACCCCAGGTCGTGAGCACAGTTTTAGCTGCAGTACAGCGTTTTAACCACTGCGCCACGAGGCTCTTAAATTATGAACTTCATGCTAGGAACAGGGCAAGAAAGAGGTCAAGCAAAACTGACTGGCAAATATGGACATGCACACAACAACTCCGTGATGACCAAACCCTTCATTGATAGAAGACTGCAATCTCTAGGCTGATATCTCTTCCTGAAACATTTTAATAGAGCCTCTTTTGAGAACATATTATTTTTCTGGAGCTAATGATACAGCAGTTAGGATGATTTATGGTTCCTAATCTACATAAAGTTTAGATGTGATGCAGACAAGTCTGATATCAAAACAATTAGAGGTGTGAATGCATGGAAACTAATAAAGGTGCTCTAGATTTCCAATTATTTTTCCCATTAGCTTTGTGTTGCTTCCAAAACATGTTGCTGACTCCCTGTTTACCCTGTGGCTGTATATTCAGGCTTACATTTGCTGTGCTTGTTCAAAGATTCAGGAACTCTAACATACTTATTTTCAGAAAAAAAATAGGAAAGAAATAGGTTAAATTTTAACAGTCCACTGTAAAACCAGTTGAAATTTTTGGGCAAAATAGGGGATTTAAAATTCTTAGGCAATCTTGAGAAACAAAAAGAGATCCACAATAGTAGAAAGCTTACTAGAGTCAAAGAATATGAAAACCACGACAATCACTGCTAGGCAACTTTTTCTATACAGCTTCATTCATGCTGACAACTTAGAGCAAAACTGAATTTTTATCCAGTCAAACCCACAGAAGTGATTGGGCCATACTAATGTATGCTCCATTGATTCCAACTGAAAGATTCTAGCTGAGACTAAACTTGGAATTTGTTGTTGTTGTTGTTATGTGCCATCAAGTTGGAACCGACTTATAGAGACCTTAACAGGGTTTTCAAAGCAAGTGAGATATTTAAGGGGTGGCTTTGGCAGTTCCACACCGCAGAGAGTATTTATGGTGGAGCAGGGATTTGAACCCAGGTCTCCTGAGTCCTAGTCCATTACTCTATCCACTTCACCACACTAGGTACTCTCAAACTTGAATTTAGTTCATGGAAATAATACCAAGGTTACATTCTCCCAAACATGGAAGATGTCAGTCCCATCCTACATCATGTAAACATATCCAAATATGCCATAATTCTAACTGCTATACTGAAGTGCCCAAAATCCTATGCCATAGCTATGCCTGTAAGAAAAGAAACAGTTTTAACTTGCAGCAATATCTTAATATTAATCAACAAACTCTCACTTGCATTTTCAGATGTGCGCCAGTCTGGTGGATTGGCACACATCAAAATTCCAAGCAGGCTCATTAATTAGCAGCGAAAAGCTCCTGTGAGTTATCCTGCTTAACTTCTGCAGAGATAACTGCACTATAGATTTTAGCCAGTGTCTCCTTTAAAAAAAATGTTTCAAACCTTTGTTTCACAGGATAATATTTTAGCGCACAGCACGAATGAGAAGTTAAATAAATTATCTCCCAAAAAAGCTTTTGATCTAAGAAACTGCACATATTTAATGTCAATATTCCTACGTGAACTCTGCCTGACTCACAATTCTGATTTTTAGACTTAGATACTCTAACTCAATGAACTGCTGTTTCTAACAGTCTTGCCTTTCATTTCTATATCGCTGTGCAAGGAACGAAAAGAAATCTCTTGACTCCAGGGTGATTATTTCAGAAAGTTTTTTAAATAATAATTTATAAGCTTTAAGAAATGAAAGGGAAAATCCCATTTTTTAAAAAAGAAAAGGTTTAATTGAAATCCTGAAAATGTTATTTATATATTTATGCATTTATGCCTGAGTATTTAGTAAAATAGCAAAGTCATATTTGGAAATAGTAAAGTTCAGTGTTCTAAATAATCATTTCAGAACATATTTACTCCAGGTTCCTAAGAGGATTAGTAAATTTACTGTGCAATTGACAGTGCTTTTATAAAATTATAGTCATGTATCAGAAGATTAGAAGAAAAGAATATCCTTTGTATTTTATATACACAATAGCATGTGAATATTTTCTTTGAATGAAAATTATCCTGAGTGCAGTAAGTTATTTCATGCTGCTTTGGCTTGGGACAGAGTTTGTCAGGAATTACAAAATGAAATGAATGCAGATCAAAGAACAAGGTTACATTTTATAATAGCTCATATTGGTGCTGTTAGAATCTTTATATAATTAAAATGGAAGCCTTGCTTTAGGTCAGAGTCCTGCAGCCCAATCCCAGTCTCTTAATTGTAGAGTAGATAAAAACCAGTGATTTTAAAAAAAAAATTGATTTAAAGCACAATATAGATCACAATTTAAATTTTAAAATGATTTTTTAAAATTTAAATGGTCAGAAAATTAATTTTTAAAATTTAAATCATGATTTAAATCAGTTTGATTTAAATTTAATCTAAATCAAATCCACCATGCTTAATTGTGCTTAAAAGATGCATTTGAACCAGTCCTGTGTGTCACACTGAGCAGTTCAATTTCTCACTTTTCTACATTTAGAAGGTACAGGTGCGATAAACATAATAATGGACACTTTTTAAAATGTATGTTCATTTTGGCTGGTGCAATGTCACCTTGTACCATTACACGGGCATTTTATTTAAAGACACAATAAATGACTTCCTTGGAGCTGGAACCAACAGGAAGAGAGGCAGTTACTACACTTAAGCGGGACACAGGTTGTGATTCACATAATGCAACAATTACTGTGGCTTATGTTGGATCTTCATTGGAAGGAAATAGCAGAAGCATTTAAAAAGTTATGAATCTACAAGATGCACAAAATTGATTTGAACATTATACAGTAGTAGAGACACGGATTAGTGCCACACATTTTTCAATGTGAGAAACAAAATAGTGATATGGGGAAGAAAGCAAGTAGTGTCAGATAAGATATGACTGCAAGTGTAGCTAAAAATATGGCAGCCAAACTATAGAATTTGTCAAGCTACTCCTGAAAGAGAGTGAGATAAGAATATAAGTTATTTTACGAACTTGGACCTCTGTTGGAGAATTTCTGGAATTCAGTTATCTTAAAGATTGTTGCTGATAACATTTCATCATCATCAAGCCCCATCAGGTTCATAAACTGTTACAAAGAAGAGGTATAGCAAGATCTTTTCTTCAAGGGGCATACAACCTAAAGTAGAGAGAGGAAAACAACAGAAGGAGGTAGGAAAAAGAAACAAAGAACATTGAGGAAGGATATGTAATCAACAGTTTGGCTAAGTTACAATAAGATGATGATAATAATCATGTGCTATCAAGTCAGTTATCCTTGTCAGGGTTTTCCAGTGTTCTAGAGTAATTCTAGAAACCCAGAAGTAGTTTACCATTCCCTTCTTCTGGCACCCTTGGACTGTGCAGCTTGCCCAAGGCCACACACAGGCTGGCTCTACTTGTAGGGAGACACAGTGGGGAATTGAACTCCCGACCTTTGGCTCTTCAGCCAGATACTTAAACCACTAAGCTCTCCACCAGCTTTTACAATAAAACAGAGATTATAATCCAAAGGCTTCCTAGAAAATGTTCATTTCAGAGAATATGTAAAAGAATTAAGGGAAATGATTGCACAGTGGTGTTCAGGAGAGAAGTTGTTGGCAGAAGGGATAGCAAGGGAGAATGGACACAGTCATTTCTAGGGAGTACAAGATCTATACCGTAAAAAAGCATTCTGTGGATAGTTAACACTAGAGATCGAGATATTTGTACAGTATATGAATATGAATATCCCCACACAGCTAGACTTAACGAGGGCCAACCGCTCACATGTCCGGTGGTGGCGGCAAACGTGGTCAGCCTTCCAATTGATCCCGGAGCACCACTCTCTTTCCACTGAT